>NC_045804.1:51701503-52014700 GCF_009873245.2 Balaenoptera musculus | reverse complement strand
CCAGGGGTCAGGGCAGGTCTTGCAACCACCCAACTTACCAAGGGCATTACTGTCTGAGAGCCCAGTGGAGTTAGGAAAGTGTGGGAGCAGCTCTTAGAGAGCATCCATCCAGTGCTCCCCTGTTTACCAGTAAGGAGACTGAGGCAGGGAGGCTGAGTGAATTGCCCAGGAGCCGATACTCCAAAAGACGTCTTCTGAATGACTCCTCGGAATGGATGTGGGTCACCCCTTCAACCACACCTAGGGCACACCTGCTATATTCAGTTCTGCTAAATTAGGTGGGAAAAAAAATCATGATTTTGTTTTGTTTGTCTTTTGGCTGCGCCGCGCACATGGGATATTAGTTCCCCAATCAGGGATGGAACTGGCGCCCCCTGCACTGGAAGCACAGAGTCTTAATCACTGGACCACCAGGGAAGTGCCAAAAAATTCATGATTTTGGAGGGGGAAATGATTACCAAAAAAAGTTTCTATGCTTCAAGGAGTAAGCTTCTGTTATCTGCAAAAAATCAATTATGTGGAACACCTTGTTTTCCCCAAATGTCAGTAAAATGAGGTATTACTGGTCTACGCGTCACACAGGGAGTAAACTTAGGGGACTAATACCAAGAGGCAGTGCGGGATGAAAACAGACATGGACCACTGATTCCAAACAGATTGAGTAAGTGCATGGATTATTGAACTAAAACAAGGTATTAAAGGAGAGTAGGAATGGCGGGGAAGGAGGCGACCTCTCCTCCACCGATGCTACCATCAGGCAGGGAGTACCACCATGCTAGCCCCCAGAATGATGCCAGAAACTAGGCACAAGGCTGGATGGACATGACCTAGCCTAGAGAGCTACCTCCTTGCCTCTGGCTGAGCACCTGGCTTATGAGGCCTCCCAGGGATCCCAGGTCCCTAGACCTGTCTGCCAGGAGCTGCTTGGGTAGGCGGTAGGGTGGTGCAGGCTTGGATTGTGCTCCAGGCATACACACTTCCTGACCTTCACACCTCTGTGACAGTGGTTGCTAGGGACTGAATGGTTGTGTCCCTCCCCCCAAATTCATTTGAAGCCCTAATCCCCAATGTGATAGTATTTGGAGGTGGGGCCTTTGGGAGGTAATTAGGTCATGAAGATGGAGCTCTCATGATAGGATTAGTGTCCTTATAAAAGAGACATGGGACTTCCCTGGTGGTCCAGTGGTCAGGAATCCACCTGCCAATGCAGGGCACACGGGTTTGATCCCTGGTCCGGGAGGATCCCACATGCCACGGAGCAACTAAGCCCATGTGCCAAAACTACTGAGCCTGTGCTCTAGAGCCTGTGAGCCACAACTACTGAGTCCGAGTGCCACAACTACTGAAGCCCGTGGGCCTAGAGCCCGTGCTCCACAAGAGAAGCCACCGCAATGAGAAGCCTGTGCACGGCACCGAAGAGCAGCCCCCGAGAAAGCCTGTGTGCAGCAACGAAGTCCCAACGCAGCCAAAAAATAAATAAATAATTTTTAAAAAAAAGAGACATGAAACTAATATAATATGACATGTCAATTATATCTAAATTTTTAAAATTAAATTTAATTACAAAATTATTTTTAAAGAGACATGAGAAACATGACCTGTCTCTCCACCATGTGAGGACACAGCAAGAAGGCTGCCATCTGCAAACCAAGAAGAGAGCCCTCACCAGTAACCAAATTGGCCGGCACCTTGATCTTGGACTTCCCAGCCTCCAGAACTGGGAGAAATGAACATTTGTTGCTCTAGCCACCCAGTCTATGTTGTTCTGTTTATAGCAACCTGAACTGACAGTGGGCAAGTCATTTCACCCCTCTGAGCATTGACTTCCTCTTCTGAAAAATGTGGATGGTAAAATTATTTGTCCCTTTCCTCCCTTCCTTCCTTCCTTCCTTCTTCCTTCCTTCCATCTCTTCCATAGATATCAAAGCATATACAAAAGACCCTGAAGTGTCCAAAGCCCTAAACAAATATAATTTTAATAAAATCCTGTGGAACCAGTTAACCCAGTGCCTCTACCATCACAATGGTTATGACAGGGATGCTACCCTCCTGAGAGGATGACAAACTGCCCCGGGCAACAGAAGCTCATGTACAGGATGGTGACAACTAGCACTACAGAAAGACCGGACTTTGGTGTTAATGCACATCAATAATCCTTTCCTAATTATCAATTAATATTCATAATAAGTCAACAAGCATGAATAATAAGTATCAATAAAAAGTATCCACTTCAGCTTGGGGTCAAGGTAGATCCCTCAAGAGTGGAGTCTCTTAACAGCAACCACAGTCGTAATCACAACCATAATCACAGTCACAGCCATAATCACAACCACAGCCATCGTCACGACCACAGTCATAATCACGATCAGGATGGCAGCTCACATTTACAGAACCCTGTGCTCGCTGCCAGGCCTGGCCTGGGAACTGGTCTGCTGGGTCTCAGCCAGGGAGCTTGTTGAGGCGATGGTGGTGGTGGAGAGGCTAGAAGGGAAATTGTGAGAAGTTTCTCTTCTTGGGGAAGATGGGGGAGGGAGGGAAAGGCAGACTGTAGGCCCCACGACTGGGGGTTAACATCTTTCTTGCTTACTACTGTTTGCCCAACACCTAGCACAGAGCTTGGCACGTAGTAGACACTCAAGAAATGTTTGCTAAATGAACACCGAGGGGCCCAGACAGGGCGTCCCTGGAGAAGGAGCGGAGACTTCTTGGTGTCCAGGAGCATATCTGGACCTGAGGTCAGAGGATCGAATTCTCTCTCCATGAGCCTTTGATTCCCAGTGACTCTCCACCCACATGAAGAAGATTCACGCTGCAGGTCACGTTGGCCTTGCTCAAGATCTCAGATGATCCTGGCATCATCGACATACCCTAACCTGTGACACACACACACACACACACACACACCACGTCTCCTGGCTGCAGAGTGGGAGCCAGGCCTCTGCAGCGGGAGCCAAGAACCCTCCCTGGGCTGGGTGCCCTCACCCTGGATCCAAAGGGCTCAGGAGGCGGCTGCCTTCTGCCTGGGCCCCCTCGGCTAGGATCTGATTTTCTCATCATCTGGATAGTCTCAGCAACTCGCAGCACAGGGATGAACCAGCCTGACCTTTCTGGAGGTTTGTTTAAAGCAGAACAATGTTTGTCTTGTCCAAACACTATGAATTACTCCAGAGAATCCTGACCAGTTTTACAATCCGCAGCTACAAACGGCTTACATAAATAGGGACCTGTCCCCTCCCCGGCCCCCCTCTGTTCCTAACAGCTTCTCCCCCGCTCCCCCCCCCCACTTTCTTCCACTCTTCCAGGCCTTCCCCCTGCGCCCCTTCACACCTTCTCTCCTCTGAGCCCCAGCCTGGTGAAGGGCAGGTGTCGGCTGTTCTGGGCTACGGCTCGCACCTGGGTTATTGCTGGCACAGCTGCGGACGGCTCAGGGCGGGCTGCTCTGGCCCTGGCGTGGGCCGGGTTTGCCTGGCTAAGGGGGGCCTCTGGGCACATTTGTACTGTCTGTGTGGGGCCTGCCGTGCACAGAGTTGGGTCCAGCTGTGAAAGCGCGTTGGTAAGAGGAGCCCCCTAGGATTGGGGGTCCAACGCCCAGTCAGCCCGCGGCCCACTTGGGCCATTCCTCGTCTGGCGGGGTGCTCAGCCCCCCCACAGCTGAGGCCGCATAGGCTGCACATTCAGGGGATCCCGAGGCATCTCCTAGAGGTACAGCCCACCCACTACTGGCCTCCAGTGGGGGTGGGAGACAGTAAAGGCTGTTCTGCCCATCAAATATGAGCCACAGAAAGCAGGGGGGGCTGTGGTCCTGGGAGGGGAAGGGCTGCTGAGGAGAGAGCCCAGTTTGGGCTGGATTTCCCTAAATACAGTTTCTATCCCACTGGCGTGGAAAGGCTTTGGGAAGCTTGTGGAAAATGTAGATTTCTGGGCCCCTCCCCAGGCCTACAGAAGCTTGGGGGTGGGGATGGGGGAGCTGCCGATCAGGGTTTGAGATTCACTTCTCTGCATGAAAACCCTCACCAGTTCGAGTCCTCTGACTGACCAGCTGGATGACACCTGCCAGCCACTTTGGGTCTCAGTATCCCCATCTGTACAATGGCCCGAGAATCTTTGAAAGGCCCCTTCCAGCTCTTAGAATGTGTGGTCTCAAGGAGAGTTGGCTACCAGAACCCAGAAGCAGCAAAGGTGGGAGCAGCCCGAGAAAAACTCGAGGGAGTCCTTAAACTACGAGGAGAGGTGTTGGTGAATGCTCGGGGAGTGCCCGGGGAGTGTGCTGCTGGTGGGCTGTGAGTGGTGTGTGGAATCCTTCCACCGAGGGCCCTACACTTGGAGCCAAGTGTGATCTCATTTCATCCTTGCTTTGCAGACAAGGAAACTGAGACTCAGAAGGGAGGAGGGACTGCTTAGAAGTTGGTGAGCGGCCGGGATTCGATCCCAGACACACCCTGGGACACCCATCTGGCCATTCCAGAAACGTCTCTTCCCGCCTTGTTGTTCCAGCCTCTCAACCCCGCTGAGGTTGGCCCTTAGGGCCAGAGCTCCTTCTCTTCCCCCGAAGGGAGGGTCCCACTGGGCGGAAGGGCCCAGGGCCACATCGGCCCCGCGAGCTGGACGCGCGGTGAGCCCCCCACCGCAGGAAAATCAAGCGCTGGGAGCTTCACCCTGGAGAGAGCCAAGTCCACCCTGCCCACCCCGAGGCTCCGCAGCCGAGCTGGGAGCGCCGTCGGGGCGCCGTCGTCGCGGTTAGGGCTGCGTCTGCAGCGCACGATCCTCCTTCGCTGGAGGTAAGGGGGCGCCGCCAGGGGGAGGCCCCAGCTTTCAGAGCTCGCAGACGTTTGTGCCCAACATTCTCCGGGGCGACTCGAGGTCAGAGGATAAAGCCGCCGTCACCCGCTCAGCGGATGCTCCGAGGCAGACCCTAGGGTCCCATTAGGAGTGGCAAGCTGGAGGCGGCGGAGGGCTGTTGTCGCGGGGAACCCGGAATCAAACGTCTGGTGAGGGTCAGGACTGCACCAGAGGGCCCTGTCTCCACGATCTCGGCTTGTGCACTGGATTCCATTTGCAATTTGGGATCCAGAAGCTTGCTGTGTGACCTCAGGCAGCCGCGGACGGCTCTGGGCCGCGGGTCCTCTTTTGCGAACCTCGGGGTTTGGGACGGACGCTCGCCCAGCTCAGCTCCAATGTCCGCGCCTCGGATTAGCTGCGCCTCCTTCTAGTTTAGCATTTGATTTTCTAATCAAGCTCTTTGTCCCCTGCGGCCTTAACCCGAACCCCCTGCTTCCCCGTTTCCCCTAGGGCCCCGCCTGGGTCTCGCTCTCGCTCGACTTTCCCGTCGAAGGCAGTCGAGTGAGTGATTCCCGGGAGCCGAGGCCGAGGCCGGCGGGTCCGCGGCGCGGGCCGGGTTGTATGGAAATGGCCAGAGGAGCCGGCGGGCGCGGCGGCGATTTATTCAGGGAGTGACAGCCCCTTTGAGCGCTCAGCGAATGGCATTTTCTGTCTGTGAAAGCCTTTCTTCCCACCTCTGTTCAGATTAGCCCGGGGGATGAATGCGCCCATTATCCAGCCCGCTGACCATTCTGAAACGCCAAATTAATTACTAAGCACTGAATCAGGCGCCGGGGCCGGGGCACCGGGAGGTGTGAAAATAGCGAGCGACTGGAGCTGGGGAAGGCGAGGGGCGCAGCGCCGAGAGGCCGGGCGGGGTGGCCCGGGGCGCGGGCGCGGCGGGGCCGGGGAGGGCTTGGCCGGCCGCCGAGCGCGACCTGCCGGCGTGACCGGGCGCGACCGCGGGGCGAGCGGGCTGCCGGGGCCCCGGGCGTGCGGCAAGGCGCGGAGCGGGGGTGGCGGCTCCAGCGGGCTGGGCTCGCCCGGGGCGCGGCCGGAGCGCGCCAAGTGAGCGGGGCGCGGGGCCGAGGCTGGAACGTGCGCCGCGCGCCAGTAACTCCCCGGAATCATCGCCAGGGACGGCCGCCCCCAGACGGCCCCGGCCCGCGGCCGCCCCTCCGTCTCCTACCAGGCGCTCGCCGCTCCAGCTGCCTTCCGAGGCCTTCAAACAACTTGGGCGCCGCCCGGCCACCGTGGCCCCGGCCGAAGCTTCCCGAGTGCGGGGTCCCGGGCCACCCCACCGGGCCCCGACTCCGGCTCGGCGGACCGCACTTACCTCCCGAGGCGCCGGGCGGGAGAGGGAGGCGAGCTCTCGGCGGCTCCAGCTGGAGTGCGCTGGGCGCGGAGAGCGCGCGCCTTTAAGACTCTTCCCCGAGACTCCGCCAGGTGGTGTCAAGCCGGCCGGGCCCTCGCGGCTCCTCACCCCCGCGGCCACCCTGCTCCCCAGCCCGCCCCGGGCAGAACCCAGCCGCTCGCTCCCACTCGGCGCCCCGCCGCGCCCGCTCCAGCGGTGAACAGGATGGGTGTGATTTGGGACACAAGGATGCTCCAGAGGAAGGCACCCATCCTACCCACTCCAGCTTTGATGGATGGAGGAATCTCTCTTTGGCCGGATGCTGAGGGTGGGGGAGGGAGAGGCGAGGACTGAGAAGTCTTGTCCGAGGACTTCCGATTCGGTCCCCGCTGTCATCACGCCAGGACGCGCCTTAAGTCCCCGCGAAACTGGTCCTCTCGCCCTTGATCCAAGATGGCGAGTGACACGCCTCCCCCAGTCACCTCTGAAATGACTGAAGCGATAAAATAGAGAACTGTCGCCACTTAAAACCAGGGAAATGTGATATTCACACTCCTGAAACAAAAGTTTAAGAGGACCCGAGGGAAGGTTGAAGGAACTCCACCTTCAGCAGGCGAGAAGCAGGGGTCGGCCCGGGACGCGCAGAGGGTAACCCTCTCTCCCGGTGCCTCCTCCGAGCTCAGGGGGGCGAGTTCACGCGTGCGGCCGGCACCTGGGGACCCTCCGCCGACCTCACCGCCGCCGCAGGGCACACGTTTGCAGGCATAAACTGCGATTCTAGCTTCAGGCCATTATTAAAATTTTACATCATGTGTCTTCTCTTTCAAAAATTATTTTTTGACATTTGTTGAGATTTCAAACTGCATTAATAGTTAACTCAGGTTTTCTGTCTTCGTTATTTTATGTAAACGTCTTCCTCATTCCTGAGTTGCTTATTTTGATTAATTTCTCACACAACTGAAACCTACTTTGAGTAACACTTGGGGGAAGGGCATGTGGGCGTTGGACTTTTTGAGTCTCTGCACGTCAACAAATGTCTCTTTGTTAACTTCTACAGACACTAGTCATATATAAGATCCTATAGGATATAGGATCCATAATTTCTTTACACTTACGACTCTGCAAGATAGGGATACTTTTAGCATAAAACAGGGAAGCAAGTGGAAAGTACTTACTTTGATCTCCTTGGTCCATATCTAGAGGACCCATGAAGTGATTCTTTGTGACTATTAGCTACTGATTCATCATCTTCTGATTTTTATAGTTGCAGAAATTTCTCCTAGGTTTTAGAGAATAACATCATTCAGAGCCTTTCATCTTTGGGGGGCCAGCTGGCTTTAGTTTACTTTCTTAAAAGAAAAAAAAATATGGGGTGTATTACTGCCTTCTTTACTAATTGTGCCCTAGGGTTAGTCCCTTCTCTCTTCACATTCACTGTTTCACCTGTAAAATGAACAAATTGGGCTACATGATTGCTGTGGTCCCATCCAGCTTCAACGACCTGGGAGTCTAAAAAGCAATGGCCCCACCACAGTGAGCTACCACTTCACACCAACTAGGATGCTATAAAAGACAAGACAGATAATGACAAGTGTGGGCAAGGATGTGGAGAAACTGGAACCCTCATGCATTCCTGGTGGGAATGGAAAAAAATGGTGCAGCCATTGGAAAAGTCTGGCAGTTCCTCAAAAGGTTAAACAGACAGTTACCATAGGACCCAGCAATTCAACTCCCAGGTATATACTCAAGAGAAATGAAAACATATGTCCACACAAAAACCTGTACACAAATAGTCATAGTAGCATTATTCACAGTAGCCCCAAAGTGGAAACAATCCAAATGTTCATCAACTGATGAATGGACAAATAAAATGTGGCATATCCATATAATACAATATTATTCGGCCATAAAAAGAATGAAGTACTAATACATGCGACAACATGGATGAACCTTGAAGACAGTATGCCAAATGAAAGAAATGTCACCAAAGGTGGCATATTATATGGTTCCATTTACTATGAAATGTCTAGAATAGGCAAATCCATAGAGGCAGAAAATAGATTTGTGATTGCCTGGGGCTGGGGGTTGGGGGGAGTGCTAATGGGAGTGGGCTTTCTTTTGGGGATAAAAATTGATTGTGGTGATGGTTACACAACTCTGTGAATACACTAAAAGCATTGCATTGTACACTTTAAATGGATGAATTGTATGGTATGTGAATTGTATCTCAATACAGATGTTATATTACAAAATACTTACCGTGTCTGTGTTCTCATGAAGCTTACAGTATAATTGGGGGATTCAGAGCCCTACAATCTGCCCAAGGAATGAAGCACCCTCTTCACACTTACACACCAAGATTTCCATGGCCCATACAAAGGCAAGACTTTTCTGGATCTGTCCTAAGACAGGTATTAACTTTCTATTCTTCTTCCTCTCTTTTGGAAATCCTCCAAATGGCTGCAGGTAGCCCTGCAGTAGTCTGACTCTCAGATTAGGGTCTCCCAAGAGAGCAGCCACTTGCAAGGCCATAGCACAGTTATTAAGAGTAGCAACTGTAGGGCTTCCCTGGTGGTGCAGTGGTTAAGAATCTGCCTGCCAATGCAGGGGACACGGGTTCGAGCCCTGGTCCTGGAAGATCCCACATGCTGCGGAGCAACAAAGCCCGTGCGCCACAACTACTGAGCCCACGTGCCTAGAGCCCATGCTCCACAACTACAAGAGAAGCCTGCACACCGCAATGAAGAGTAGCCCCCGCTCACTGCAGCTAGAGAAAGCCCGCAAGCATCAACGAAGACCCAATGCAGCCAAAAATAAATTAAAAAAAAAAAAAAGGTAGCAACTGTAGAGCCAGGCCTCCAGGGTTCAAATCCCAGCCCTGCCTCTTGCTAGCTACCCAACATAGTCAAGTCACTTACCTTCCCTGTTCCTCAGTTTCTCCCTGTGCACAATGGGGATAACAGTGCCTATTTCATAAGGATTATGTCAGGATTAAATGAGTTAATATATGTAAAATGATAGCACGTGGTAGGCTATCATAAGTGTTAGCTGATGATACTACTGGGGTATTATTGTCATCCATCGGCAGGTTCAAGCACAGACCTGCTACTTTCCTATGTCCCACGAGGTGGCGCGATCGCACCACTTCGGACAACGAAAGTGGCGCCCCGCCCCCACCCCCCCCTCCCGGGTCCCTTGCACGGTTAACTCTGGACTTTGATAAACCATGCAAGGAGAGCTGCGGTTGCGGTTCCATCTGTGAACTATATATAGTAATGTCACCAAGAGTGCGGCAAATTTCTCTAATCGGTGCCACTCACTGGAAAAAAGTTCTCTCCAATCCAGAGAAACCAGCGCATGTGTACAAATAAAATGCATGGTCTGGGTAAAACGTTAGATCCATACCAGCTCAGGTGCTGCCATCCAGCCAAGGTGGTGAGGCCCGTGTGTGTTTTCCCACAGCATCCTCCTCCTTTTTATTACACATATCTGGTAACAGTCCCCCTTATCATCCTGAAATGAAATTTCTAGACAATACAAATAACACACATAATTTCTCCACTGTGTCAATACCATGCCCTGATGCTAATATAAGGAAGAAAGAAAAAGAAAGTCAGGTAGAGCCTGCATTTCAATAGGCAAATGCTCTGAATAGAATTACCAAGAAGACCCCGGGAACAAATGGTCCCTGATAGGGGTGTATTGCTCTGGTGGTTCAAACACCTTGAGTGGCGTTGCCCTGGGCAACGTGATTTTCCAAAGTGGTCAGCAGTTGTGGGTCAAGTTGCCTTCCTGGAAATGTTAGTGTGTGTTAAAATTGTGAATCAAGACAAAACAAAACAAATCCTTTGCGTTCACAGACAAAATAAAATTAGGCTCGGGGCACAGATGGTTTTTCGTCTTTATGAACGTCCAGTGGGACATTTAAAAGTTGTACGGGCAGTTGTGTTGCGATTGTCCCCAGTGTGCAGTGCAGATGTCTGCACCTCTGGTTTCTGACTACTAAACAGTAGTAGTGTCCCCCATCACTGTGACAGCCAAAACCACTTCACCACAAATTTTCAATTGAACAACAGCATCTCCACTGAGAACCACTGGTCCAGGGTCAAAATTGCTTTGGGCATTTCTAGCAAAGCTAGCACTCGATCTGCTTAAGGCTCCACTTGTAAAAGACATTGGCTTTTCTCTAGTCTACACAAATACACTTGTCTGGGACCAGAGCGGGGACTCGAAGGGGGTTCCAGAGAGAGGGAGGCTATGGGGTGGGGCTGTTTCCTCTGAGTGTCTCCCTTCTTTGTCCAGGAAGAGGAGGCCTGAGGAGGGAGGTTGGTCTCGCCTGCCAATCTCGGGCACAACCCAGTGGTCTGTTTGAGGCTTTTCCTAAAACCCAGCTGGGAAGTAAATCAGCAGAGACATAATCCTGATTTTAGCCACAGGGGCCAGGGCCTCTGAGCAAACCCCTGGCTTATGAGAATTTCCTGCTGTACATTTGCTTGGCATGTCAATCTCAAGCTATTCTTGCTCTGCTTTCTCAGGGATGGGGCCAGCAAGCCCAGGGCTCCTGGGGACAAGATTTTGACATACTGGCATGTACAGGCTTGCTCACTAGCTCCATTAATTATGTCCACCTCCACCTGCTATGGGGCATTTTCCGGTCCTTGCATCTGGCCCTTCCTTTCTCTCGGCAGCTATGGCACCAGCCCCCGGCTCCCCGCCCGAACTTTCAGCTTGTTTGTCTCAAGAGGCAGGTAAGACATGACCCAATCCCCCTGCTGGTATTCCTGGAATTCAGCTGGTTTAGCAAAGCAAGACTGGATCTCTCCTGAGCAGGGCAGCTGCATCTTTCTGTCCACATTCCATCACTCCTGCCGATTGATGTCTCGGGGCCAGCTGGTCATCTACGACACAGGTTTTGACGCCTCAAGAATTCCCTCCCAGACTCTCTGGTCTTAAAAGGGCAGCTGAAGGGCCCAGGAGCCTTCCCGTCATCAAACGAAACTGTCAGAAGCCTGTAACTCTGTGTATTTCTGCTCTGCAGAAAACAATCCAGATGGCTCCTCACTGAGGTATCCATGCACCTGCAGCCGTAAGCCTACATGGTGTATCCAGTGACCATTTGGTGACCACCTCCTGTATGCCAGGCATTCTGGGTGCAGTGGGAACCTGGCAGACACAGTTCCTGTTCTCCTAAGATGTACAGTCTATGGGGACAAGATAGGCATTCAATAAACAATAACACAAACAGCTATGTGATTGCAGCTGAGATCAGCATTACAAGTAACACAGGAGCCTCGTGAAGGAGTATATCACAAAGACTGGGGTGGGACAGGGGACTGGGGACTGGGGCATCACGGAGGAGGTGACATCATGTTGAAACCTGAGGGATGAGAAGGTGTTAGCCAGGTGAAGAGAGCAGGGAAGAGCCTTCCCAGTGGCGGAAACAGCCCAGGTGAAGGCCTGAAGTCAGACAGCAGCTTGGAGTGGTCAGAAAATCATAACAATAGCCAACACTTACGGATCATTCACTATGCGCGCCCAGCCTGTTCTAAGAACTTTACAGGGATTAGTTCTTCTAATGCCCACAATGCTATGAAATAAGGTATTGTCAGCCCCATTTCACAAAGGAGGACACAGAGGCATAGAGAGGTTAAGTAATTATCCCAAAGTCCCACAGCTACAAAGTGGCAGAGCCAGCATTTAGACTCAGGTCATTTGACTCAGAAAACTGTATCCTTTTCTTTTTTTTAATAGATCTTTATTGGAGTATAATTGCTTCACCATACTGTGTTAGTTTCTGCTGCACAACAAAGCGAATCAGCCATGTGCATACTCATATCCCCATATCCCCTCCCTCTTGAGCCTCCCTCCCACCCTCCCTATCCCACCCCTCTAGGTCATCGCAAAGCACAGAGCCAATCTCCCTGTGCTATGCTGCTGCTTCCCACCAGCCAACTATTTTACATTCGGTAGTGTACGTATGTCGATGCTATTCTCACTTCACCCCAGCTTCACCCTCCTACCCCATGTCATCAAGTCCATTTTCTATGTCTATCTCTTTATTCCTGCCTTGCAAATAGGTTCATCAGTACCATTTTTTCTTTTTTTTTTTTAGATTCCATATATATGTATTAGCATATGGTATTTGTTTCTCTCTTTCTGACTTACTTCACTCTGTATGACAGACTCTAGGTCCATCCACCTCACTACAAATAACTCAATTTCGTTTCTTTTTATGGCTGAGTAATATTCCATTGTATATATGTGCCACATCTACTTTATCCATTCATCTGTCTGTGGACATTTAGGTTGGCTCCATGTCCTGGCTATTGTAAATAGTGCTGCAATGAACATTGTGGTGCATGTCTCTTTTTGAATTATGGTTTTCTCAGGGTATATGCCCAGTAGTGGGATTGCTGAGTCATAGGGTAGTTCTATTTTTAGTTTTTTAAGGAACTTCCATACTGTTCTCCATAGTAACTGTATCAATTTACATTCCCACCAACAGTGCAGGAGGGTTCCCTTTTCACCACATCCTTTCCAGCATTTATTGTTTCTAGATTTTTTGATAATGGCCATTCTGACTGGCGTGAGCTGATACCTCATTGTAGTTTTGATTTGCATTTCTCTAATAATTAGTGACGCTGAGCATCTTTTCATGTGCCTCTTAGCCACCTGTATGTCTTTCTTGGTGAAATGTCTATTTAGGTCTTCTGCCCAGTTTTTAACTGGATTGTTTTTTTGATATTGAGCGCCATGAGCTGTTTGTATATTTTGGAGATTTATCCTTTTTCTGTTGTTTCATTAGCAAATATTTTCTCCCATTCTGAGGGTTGTCTTTTTGTCTTGTTTATGGTTTCCTTTGCTGTGCAAAAGCTTTTAAGTTTAATTAAGTCCCATTTGTTTATTTTTGTTTTTATTTCCGTTACTCTAGGAGGTGGGTCAAAAAAGATCTTGCTGTGGTTTATGTCAAAGTGTTTTTCCTATGTTTTCCTCTAAGAGTTGTATCCTTTTTTTAAAAAAATTAATTTTCCCACAGCTTTATTGAGATATAATTGACATACAACATTGTGTAAGTTTAAGGTGTACAGTGTGATGATCTGATACATGTATGTCATGAAATACTTATCACAATAAGGTTAGTTAACACATCCTTCATCTCACACAATTACCGTTTTGTTGCTATTATTGTTGTTGTTATGATGAGAAAATTAAAGCTCTACTCTCCTAACAACTTTAAGTATACGATAAAGTATTTAGAACTATAGTCACCTTGCCCTACCTTAGATTCCCGGAATACATTTATCATATATTGAAAGTTTGTACCCTTAGACGAAAATCTCCTCATTTCCCCCAACCCTCATATAGTACTTTTATTTCTAATTTTTTGAATACTGTGATGTTGAACATCTTTTCATATACCTGTTGGCCATTTATATGTCTTCTCTGGAGAAATGTCTATTCAAGTCTTCTGCGCATTTAAAAAATCTGATTGTTTGTTTATTGCTATTGAGTTGTATGAGTTCCTTGGATATTTTGGACATTAGCCCCTTTAAAGATGGGTGGTTTGCAAATATTTTCTCCCATTTTGTAGGTTGCCCTTTATTTTTGTTGTTGTTGTTGTTTCTTTTGCTGGGCTTTTTAGTTTGATGTAGTTCCACTTGTTGATTTTTGATTTTGGTGTTTATACTTTTAATGTCATATCTAAAAAATTATCCAAAAATTTCCAAAAATCCAAGACTGATGTCAAGGAGCTTTCCCCTATGTTTTCTTCTAGGAGTTGTATGGTATCAGGTCTTATGTTTAAGTCTTTAATCCGTTTGGAGTTAATTTTTGTGTGTAGTGTAAGATAGGAGTCCAATTTGATTCTTTTGCATGTGAATATCCAGCTTTTCCAGCACTATTATTGAAGAAACTATCCTTTCCTTATTGATTATTCTTGGCTCCCTTGTCAAATAGTAGTTGACCATATGTGTGTGTGCTTATTTCTGAGCTCTCTGTTTCATTCATCCATGTGTCTGTTTTTATGCCAGTACCATACTCTTTTGATTATTATGCCTTTGTAATACATTTTGAGATCAGGATGTGTGATGCTTCCAGCTTCATTCTCCTTTCTCAAGATTGCTTTGGCTATTCGGAGTTTTTTGCAGGTCCATAAGAATTTTAGTATTTTTTTTCTATTTCTGTGAAAAATGTCATTGGTATTTTGATAGGGATTGCACTGAATCTATAGATGGCTTTAGGTATTATGGATATTTAAACAATATTAACTTTTCTGATCCACGAACACAGGATATCTTTCCATTTATTTGTGTTTTCTTCAATTCCTTTCTTTTCTTGTAGTATCCCTGTCTGGATTTGGTACTAAGGTAACGCTGGCCTCGTAAAATGAGTTTAAGAAGGACTGGCATTAATTCTTCCTTAAATGTTTGGTAGAATTCACCCATGAAGCCATCTGGTCCTAGGTTTTTCTTTGTTGGGAGGTTTTTAATTACTGCTTAAATCTCCTTACTACTTATTGGTCTGTTCAGATTTTCTACTTCTTCATGATTCAGACTTGGTAGGTTGTATGTTTCTAGAAACTTATTCATGAATTCTAGGTTATCCAATTTGTTCATCATAGTCTCTTATGAGCCTTTGTACTTCTGTAGTATCAACTGTAATGTCTCATCTTTCATTTATAATTTTATTTGAGTCCTCTCTCTTTTTTTTCTTGGTGAGTCTAACTAAGCAGTCTTGTTTATCTTTTTAAAAAAACAACTCTTAGTTTTGTTGATCTTTTCTATTGCTTTCCTATTTAATTTATTTATCTCTACTCTGATTTTTGTTGTCTCCTTCCTTCTGATTACTTTGGGCTTAGTTTGTAAAGTTAGGTTGTTTATTTGAGCTTTTATAAAATGTAGGCATTTATCACTATAAACTTCCCTCTTATCACTGCTTTTGCTTCATCCCATCACTTTTGGCATGTTGTGTTTCCATTTTCATTTGTTTCAAGATATTTTTTATTTCCCTTTTGATTTTATCGTGACCCACTGATCAGGAGTGTGCTGTTTAATTTCCACATATTTGTGAGTTTTCCAGTTTTCTTTCTGTTAGTAATTTCTAGTTTCATACCACTGTAGTTGGAAATGATACTTGGTATGATATCAGTCTTTTAAAATTTGGTTAAGTCTTGTTTTGTAACATAACATCCTGAAGAATGTTTTATGTGTACTTGAGAAGAATTTGCATTCTGCTGCTATTGAATGGAATGTTCTGTATATGACTGTTAGGTCTATTTGGTTTAAAGTATAGCTCAAGTCCAATGTTTCCTTATTGATTTTCTGTCTGGATGATTGATCCATTGTTGAAAGTGGGGTACTGAAGTCCCGTACTATTATTGTATTCTTTCCTACTACTCCTTTCAGATCTGTTAATATTTACTTAATATATTTAGGTGCTCTGATGTTGGGTGCACATATATTTACAATTGTTAAATCCTCTTGATGAATTGACTTCTTTGTTATTATATAATGATCTTCTTTGTCTCTTGTTACAGTTTTTTACTTAAAATCCATTTTGTCTGATATAAGTATGACTACCCCTGCTCTCTTTTGGTTTCCATTTGCATGAAATATCTTTCTCCATCCCTGCACTTTGAGCTTATGTGTGTCCTTAAAGCAGAAGTGAGTCCCTTATAGGCAGAATAGAGTCTTTTTTTTTTTTAATCCATCCAGCCACTCTATTCCTTTTGATTAGAGAATTTAATCCATTTATATTTAAAGTAATTATTGATAGGTAGGGACTTACTATTGCCATCTTGTTAATTGTTTTCTGGCTGTTTTGTAGGTCTTTTGTTCTTCTTCCTTTCTTGCTGTCTTCCTTTGTGAATTGATGATTTTTTTGGAGTAGTATACTTTGATTTCCTTCTCTTTATCTTGCATGCATCTACTATAGGATTTTGTTTTGTGGTTACCTTGAGACTTACAGATATAACTGTCTATTTTAAGCTGTTAACAATTTACCTTTAAATGCATACAAAAACTCTACCCTTTTACTTCCCTCTCCCCATTTTAGTTTTTGATTTCCTGGTTTACATATTGTAATATTCTGTATTCATTAACAAAGTATTATAGCCACAGCTATCTTAAATACTTTTATCCTTTAACCTTTATACTAGAATTAAGTGGTTAACACACCACCATATTACAGTATTAGAGTATCCTAAATCTGACTATTTATTTTACCAGTGAGTTATATATTTTCACATGTTCTCATGTTACCAATTAGTGTCCTTTTGTTTTGGCTTAAAGAACTCCTTTTAGCATTTCTTGTAAGGCAGATATAGTGGTGATAAACCCTCTAAGTTTATGTTTTTTGAGGAAAGTTTTTATCTTGCCTTTATCAGCTTTGAAATCATTTGAGAGGCAGTGTGAGTAGTTAAGGAACAGACCCCAGCCCACCTGCTTCAGAAACCCCAGCCCTGCCATGTACTTAACATTTGAATCTAGGCAAGTTATTTAGCCTCTGGACGTCCATTTCCTCATCTCTAAAGTGGAGATAATAATAGTACTGACTTTTTAAGGTTGTTAGTGGATTAAACGACATGTTACACAGAAAGCACTTAGAAGGATACTGGTCCTCCTTAGATTTCATCAGATGCTGCCCCTGTGAGGCTTGGCACCCCACCAGCCACAGATGGATAGATGGCAGGGCCTGAGCAGCTGGCACTGGAACCAGAGACTGTGATATTCCTACGGGTTCTTTTTTTGGCCCTGCTGGCCTGGAGTCAGGGCTATCATTACAGCCAAGGACCTAGACCCAGGCAGCCTTGAGTGGCACCCACTGTGTTGGCAAACCCCTCTGAGTGCTGGTTGGCAGGTGGTTCATGCCCAGGAAGCCTCTGTGTATGTCACAGACAATTACACCAAGAGTTATACCTCCACTGTCAACAGAGTGTGCCTGTGAGGGTTTGGAGGTGGGTGGAAGGCGAGGAGGAGGTGGTCTGAGGCTGTGAGGTCTGGGCAGAGAAAAGGGCAGGAGACTCTGTCATGGGTAGTTTATACTCTCCCTCAGCTAAAGGCATAAACTCCTCTTTCTAAAATACCAGCACCCCCTAGTGGGAGTAAGTCTCCATTCACACTTCAGGGTTCTTAACCTGGAGTTGCTGAATTTAGAGGGGAAAAATATACATCTTCATTTTCAATCACTGCCAACTGAAATCGAGCATCTCCTTCAATAATGGATGTATGCAACAAACCACAGGGGTGCCAATAAACAGAAACTGTGACTTTATCACCAATAAATTAACAAGTATTTTTATATCACATTACAGTTGTTGCAGATAACATTACAGTTGTTGCAGAAATATCATTTACATTTATCACTACTTTGAAATTATGCCAGCTATTATCTCTGCCCCTGGAGCATGTTATTTAGCACATTAATAAAGAAGCACATATGTTATCAGATTTCCAATTTGTTTTTATTTATATTGAGGCTGTAATACAATATAATTGTTTCCTTTTGAGTCCTATGTGTTTTATTTTATGCACTTAAAACATTATCCTGAAATAGGGTCCATAGGCTTCATTGGGCTGCCAAAAGGGTCCATGTTTTGCAGATTATATTCCATTATAGGTTATTACAAAATAATGGGTACAATTCCCTGTGCTATACAGTATATCCCTGTTGCTTATCTATACCTGATTCTTTTTTTTCTGAATCCAGATGTTTTTATTTCAAATTTACTGTTCTGGGCAACATCTGATAACTCATTAACTACTCTTTCAAAAACAGCTTTACTGAGATAAAGTTCACATGCTATACAACTCACCTAATTAGAGTATACAACGAAATGTTTTTTTGTATATTCAGAGTGGTGCAACCATTACTAAAATAGACATTTTCATCACCCCAAAAGAGAAACCCCATACCCATTAGCAGTCACTTCCCATTTTCCCAACCATCCTACACTTAGGCAACCGCCAATTTACTATTTTCTGTCTCTATGAATTTGCCCATTCTGAACATTTCATATAAATAGGATCACACAATATGGGATCCTTTGTAAATGGTTTCTTTCACTTAGAATAAAGTTTTCAAGGTTCATCTATGTTGTAGCTTGTGCCTGATTTTAAAGAGGATGCTTCCAATATTTTCTTATTAAAACTGTTTGTTTATTATAAGTATTTGATAGATACCTTATTTCAGGTTAAGGAAGTTCTATTCCTAGTTTTCTAAGACCTTTTTTTTTTTTTCCATAAATTGAGAATTTTACCAAATGCCTTCTCAGTATCCAATCAGATAATTGCACAATGTTTCTCCTTTTACACTGTTTAGATCATGAATGACACCACAGAATTTTCTAGTGTCAAATTACCCTTGCACTCCTGGGATAAACCCAAGCGGTCATAATACATAGTCATTTTCAGCCTCCTAATATCTCTGCATCTAGATTCACAAATAAAATTGGCCTGTAATTTTTGTTTTTTCTACTATCTTTATTGAGTTTGGACATCAAGGTTATGGTGCCCTTATAAAATGACTTGGGGACTATTCCTTCTTCTTCAGTTGTCTGAAACAGTCAGTATACATTTGGAATGAACTGTTCCTTGGAAGTTTGCTAGAACTCACCTGTAAAATCACCTGGGTCTGAGATTGCTTTTGTGAAAAGATATTAAATTACTGTTTCAATGTTTTAATAAATTACGGAATTGTAGGTGTTCTATTTCTTCTTAAGTTGGTTTTATTATTTTTTCCAAGGAAAAAAATTCCCATTTCATCCAAGTTTTAAAATGCATCAGCATGAAGTTATTGAACAATTGTATCATATTATAATTTTCATAACCTTCACTGTGTCTGTAGTTACATCTCCTTTTACAATCCTAATATTATTTTCCTGTGCTTTCTATTTCTCATCTATCTTGCCAGATGTGTGTTTGTCTTTTCAAAGAACCATCTTTTGGTTTTATTTGGTTCTCCCTGTTTTCTATTTGATTTTGGCTTTTATTTTTATCTCCCTTTTTAGGGGCAGGGTGGGGACTTATTCTATTATCCTTTTTCTAACTTCTTAGAAACTTAGCTAATTAATTTCAGCCTTTCTTCTTTTCAGATTAGCATTTACTATAAATTTCCTTCTATTTACCACTTTTACTGTATTCCACAAGTTTTGATATGTAATATTTTCAATTATCATTCAGTTCTAAATATTAAAAAAGTTTTTCCATTGTGATTTTTTTTCTGACCAAAGGGCTATTCAGAAATATCAAGGTTTATGGTAATTTTAAACTGTCTTCGTTGTTGATATCTAACTTAATGGCACTGTGGTCTGGGAATGTGGGCTGCATGACATCAATTCTTTGAAATTTGTGAAGACTTGCTTTGTGGTCTTGCATGTGATGATTTCAGTCATTGCTGCATGTGTGCTTGAGAAGAATGTGATTTTTAAATTACTGAGTGCAGGGTTCTGTGTTCGTCAAATCCAGTTTGTTTTTGATCAAATCTTCTACAGCTTTACTACATTTTATCTTTTGAAGTAGTAATAACTCAGAGAGGCTTGCTGAAATCTCCCACAATGATGGTACATTTCTCAATTTCTCCATGAGGTTGAATTAATTACTGCTTTATATATTATTTAGATTTTTAAGATTAGTTTTGTACAGGTTTACATTTATCTGTTGGTGAATGAAACCACCAGAATGTATCACTCTAATAATACTTAAGTCTATTTTAATCTGAATTTAAGACAACTAACCACCTTTATTTTAGTTAGTATTTGCTTGGTATTTCTTTTTTCATCCTTTTACTTTCAACCTTGGTGTCTCCATACCTTAGATATTAATATAAGCTGCAAGTAACTGGATTTTATTTCATCCAATCCAACAGTCTCTGACTGTTAATAGTCACCTTGTTCCACTTACATTCGTTACAGTTACTGTTATCTTTTAACTTGTTTCTACCATTTTAGCTTGGTTTCTATTTGTCTCACTTTCTCTATGTTTCTTTTTTCCTCTTTCTTGCTGTTTCTTGTAGTGTGTGTGAGTTCTATTTTGTTTTGTTTTCTTTTGTTTTGTTTTGTTTGTATGTTTGTTCATCTGGGAGATTTCATTTTATTGGTTTTTAGTTCGGCTTTGTATTTAAATTGTTTGCTGTTAGACTTTACCCAGTATTTCTTTTTAAAAAAAAAAAATTATTTAATTATTTATTTATTTTTGGCTGCGTTGGGTCTTTGTTGCTGCATGCGGGCTTTCTCTAGCTGTGGCAAGCAGGGGCTACTCTTTGTTGCTGCACGCGGGCCTCTCATTGCGGTGGCTTCTCTTGTTGTGGAACTCGGGCTCTAGGTTCACGGGCTTCAGTAGTTGTGGCACGCGGGCTCAGTAGTTGTGGCTCGCAGGCTCTAGAGTGAAGGCTCTGTAGTTGTGGCTCATGGGCTTAGCTGCTACGCGGCATGTGGGATCTTCCCAGACCAGGGATCGAACCCGTGTCCCCTGTATTGGCAGGAGGATTCTTAACCACTGAGCCACCAGGGAAGTCCTTACCCAGTATTTCTGTATTATTAAAAAGGGAGGAACTATTTCCTTTATCAGTACTGTCTGCCATTTTTAAAAAATTTTTTTTTTTAATGCTATTCTTGTCTGCTTACATTCTTTTTATGTATGTATGTATGTATGTATGTATGGCTTTGTTGGGTCTTCGTTTCTGTGCGAGGGCTTTCTCTAGTTGTGGCAAGCGGGGGCCACTCTTCATCGCGGTGCGCGGGCCTCTCACTATCGTGGCCTCTTGTTGCCGAGCACAGGCTCCAGACGCGCAGCTCAGCTAATGTGGCTCATGGGGCCGAGTGCTTCCGCGGCATGTGGGATCTTCCCAGACCAGGGCTCGAACCCCGCTTGTCCCCTGCATTGGCAGGCAGATTCTCAACCACTGCGCCACCAGGGAAGCCCCACAAGGATTTTTGTGAGACTGATTCCCAGAAATGTAATCTTTAGGTCAAAAAGTTATATACTATTTTGAAACTACATTTTAAACTTAATATTTCATGGACACCTTTTCATGTCATTAAATATTTTTCTATAATACTGTTATTTAATTGCTCACAATATTTTACTATTGTAAAATTAATCATATTTAAAACTAATTCCCTATTTTTAAACACTAATTTTGCTTATAATTTATCGCTTCTTATAATTATAAGTAAACTGATGATTAATATTCCTGGGCATACAAGAATGATTTATTTATTTTTTTCTTCAGATAAAATCCTACAAGCAGAATTACTGAATACTCTTTAGAGTACATGTACTTCAATATGCTTCAATACCAAATTTATACTTACAGTGAAAGTTTATGAGAATTTGGGGTCTCCAAATGTTTGAAAACTCTGGGTAATATAATTTCTCTTATCTGTGCCTGGTTGTCAGATGGAAGTTTATATCTCATTGTTTAAATTTACATTTTTTCCTTATAAAGTTAAACATTTTTCACATGCTTACAGCTACTTGTATATCTTTGGTGAATTGTCTAATCTGCTCAGACCACTTTTATTTGGGGTATGTAATTTTTTAATGTAAAAAATGTATTTTACATTTAGGATGGTATGCTTTATACTCACTGCAAACATTCTGACCTGGTATATCATTTGCCTTTTAATTTAATGTTTATGTGATTTTTTCGTGTACAGAAGTTATTTTTCTATATGCAAATCAATCTTTTCCTTCATAATTTCTGATTTTGGCATCACACTTTAAAAGGACGGCTACAATTCCAACGATATATACACATTTCCTTTTTTTCTTCTGGACTTCCCTTGTTTTAACTTTTACATATGGATCTTTATTAGGACTGGGGGGAGGTATAAGATTTGAGGTAGAAACCACACTTGCCTTTTTTCTCCTAATGGTTAATTAGTCGTCCCAGCTGATTTATTGGATAATTGATCCTATCTTCATCATATATTAAATTCATTCAGATACTTGTGTTTGTTTCTAACTGATCAATTTGGCCCCATTGATCTCTTTACTTCCTGCATCAGTTCATCTGGGAGATTTCACTTTTTTGGTTTTTAGTTTGGCTTTGTATTTAAATTTTTTGCTGTAGATTTTGACCAGTATTTCTGTATTATTAAAAAGGGAGGAACTATTTCCTTTATCAGTACTGTCTGCCATTTTTATCTAGAAGCCTATGTATGTATGTATACACACAGGTGCGTGTACACACACACTCTCTCTCTCTCATATACAAGAATTTTTGTGAGACTGATTCCTAGAAATGTAATCCCTTTCACTCTGTGGTGCCTGGGACATCTTCATATCTCAGATGGCAACTCCTCCCTCAAGACTGAACTTTTGAGGGAGTTTCTTGGCTATTCTCACACAATTATTTTTCATGATGAAATGTGAAGTCATTTTGTCAATCTCCTTCTCCTCTTCCCACCAAAAGCTTTATTTTGATTGAAACTGTGTTATATATACTCCGTTGGGTAAGAATGGATATCTTTATAGTATCATTTTCCAATCCCAGAACATAAAATGTTTTTCTGTTACTCAAGGCTTCTTTGTATCCCATAATAAAAGTCTATAGTTTTAAAAAAATAACAGCTTTATTGAGATATAATTCACATACCATACAATTCACGCATTTAAAGTGTACAATTAAATAGTTTTTAGTATATTCAGAGTTGCGCAATCATCATTGCAGTCAATTTTTAAGCATTTTTCCACCAAAACAAAGAAATCCCATACCCATTAGCATTCACTCCCCATTTTCCTCCAATATCCCTGTGCTAGGCAACCACCAATTTGCTTTGTCTCCATGGATTTGCCTATTCTGAACATTTCATATAAATGAAATTATTCAGAATGTGCTCCTTTGTAACTGGCTTCTTTCACCTAGCATAATGTTTTCAAGGTTCATCTATGTTGTAACATGTGTCAGTACCTCATTTCTCTTTATGGTCAAATAATATTCCACTTTGTGAATATGCAATATTTTATTTATCCATTCATCAGTTGATAGACATTTGTGTTGTTTCCACCTTTTGGCTAATAAATAATGCTGCTATAGATATTTGTACATATGTTTCCGTGTGCACATTTTCACTTTCCTTTGGTATATACCCAGGAGTGGAATTGCTGGATCATATGGTAGCTTACCTTTTGAGGAATTGCCAGACTGTTTTCCAAAGCATCTGCACCATTTTATATTCCCACCAGCAGTGTCTGTATGAGGGTTCCAAATTCTCCACATTCCTGTCAACATTTGTTATAGTCTTTCTTTTTGATGGGTGTGAAGTGGTATTTCCACTGTGGTTTTGATTTGCCTTTCTCTGATGACTAATGATGTTGAGCATTTTTTTCACATGCTTGTTGGTCATTTATATATCTTCTTTGGAGAATATCTATTCTTATCCATTGCTCATTTTTCAATTGGTTTTTATAATTATTGATTTATAGGAGATCTTTATATATTCTAGATTAAAGTCCCTTATCATGTATATGATTTGCAAAAATTTTCTCCCATTCTGTGGGCTGTCTTTTGTTTCTTTTTTTTTTTAATATTTATTTATTTATTTATTTGGTTGCACCAGGTCTTAGTTGCAGCAGGCGGGCTCCTTAGTTGCAGCTCCAGGGCTCCTTCGTTGTGGCTCACCAGCTCCTTAGTTACGGCACATGGTCTCCTTAGTTGTGGCATGCGAACTCTTAGTTGTGGCATGCATGTGGGATCTAGTTCCCTGACCAGGGATCTAACCTGGGCCCCCTGCATTGGGAGCAGGGAGTCTTATCCACTGCGCCACCAGAGAAGTTCCTGTCTTTTGTTTCTTGATGGTGTCCTTGAAGCACAAAAGTTTTAAATTTTGATGATGTCCACCTTATCTGTTTTTTTCTTTGGTTGGTTGTGCTTTTGATGTCATATCTTAAAAACCATTGCCTGGTCCAAGGTCATGAAGATTTACACTTATGTTTTCTTATAAGAGTTTTATAGTTTTAACTCTTACATTTAGGTCTTTGATTCCTTTTGAGTTAATTTCCACGTGAAGTGTGAAGTAGGGATTCAGTTTCTTTCTCTTTCTTTCATTCTTTGCTTTTTTTCTTTCTTTTCTTCTCTTTTTTTTTTTTTTTTGGATATGGGCATCCAATTGTCTTAGCACCATTTTTGAAAAAATAATTCTTTCCCCTTTGAATTGTTTTGGCACCCTCATCAAAAATTGATTGTAAACGTGAGAGTTTATTTCCAGACTCTCAATTTTATTCCACTGATATATAAATATATCTGTAGCTTTGTGGTAAGTTTTGAAATCAGGGAGCTTGAGTCCTCCAACTTTTTTCCTCTTTTTCAAGATTGTTTGGGCTATTCTGGGTCCCTTGAATTTCCTATTCTCAGGCTTTTTTGCTGCTGGGATGAATGAGCTCTCTTTTCGATTTGGTCAATGCTGTGTACAGAAAACTACTGAATGTCATATATTTACTTTTGTGTCCAGCTACTTTACTCTGCTCTCTCATAAGTTCTAAATGTTCCTCAGTCCATTAGCCAGTGTTTCTCAGCTAGACAATCATATCTTTTGTAAGTAATAGTAAGCTTGACTCTTCCTTCCCAAATTTATGTCTCATTTATTTTTCTTCTCATTGTTTTTCCTTGAATTTCAGAATATGGTTGACACTATTCACAGTGTGACATTCTTGTTTTGCTCCTCGTTTTCATAGGATTGCCTGTTTTTTCATCAGGGTGCATTATATTAGGATAATTATATGGTTTTTCTCCTGTGTCCTATTCATATGATGAACAATATTAATAAACTCTTAACATTGACAGCCCCCTGCACTGGCCCCTTGTGTAAACTGTATCTCCTGAGCCAGTAGGAACAAATTAGCTCGCACTAACAGGAATAACTCAGGTCTTACTGGTGCAGCTCCCACCTGTATAATATAGAACAGATGTCACAAACTGAAAGTCAGTAGGTCATGTCTGGTTTGGCCTGCAAAGCGGTTTAAAACACTGTTTTGAATTAGTTTCCAGCATTTAAAAATCAGGAGATTTCAGATTAAGAGTTTCAGTTTTTGGTTTCTCTTTACAAATTATAAAATCTGACCACACCAGCCCTGCATTCTCACATGATCACAGTGAGCTGAAGTTGCCCCCCTCAGTGGGGGGTGCTTTAGAGGTCTCCTCATTTGCATCCTTTCCACACCCTATTGTTTCCATACTGTATTGTCCCCAGACATCAAGGTCAAGGGTCGGTTGCCATGTTCTGTATTTGTGCAGTAGTTTTTCTTATAACAGAATTGCGTAAAAGTGAAATATGTCTTGTAATCATGTCTCTAGCAAATGTGGAAAAGTAAAAGGGGCCAAGAGGGAGATGTGCTTCGGGAGACATTGGAGCATGCATATTTCTCGGCAGAAGTGAAGAATATTCCTATAATGTTTAATACACAAAGTGTGCCTGTTGAAAGGATACAATGTGAGATGCCACCAGATAAAAAACTCATAAGAAGAATATGGAAAAGATGTGTAGGGGAAAGAAAACCTTACTGAACTGGAAGGAAAAAAAAAAGGACTGAAATGTCAATAGGGTTTGTTTCAGGAGGCACAGAGCATCAACAATACTATCGTGAAATGCCATAATCTAGTAAATGAACACCACCTCCCCAGTTCTGTCCCTGAGTCTGAGCTGTTTGGCTCTTGGAGACATTTGAGTGTCTGACCCCTGCTCCAGTCCTGGGTGGCTGTAGTTCTAAGTCCTGGATAATAGGTGTCAGGTGCTGATCACATCTCCCAGTTGGTCTGCCCTCTTGAGACAGGGAGACACAGGTGGAGCTGAGTGGGAGAGTAGGGGTGGGGTGGGGGTGGATAACAGGCAAGCTTAACACCTGGGTCACACCTGCTGGTGGAGAAAGAGAATGTCCACTTTTGACGTGGGATGGGACCAAGTGGTCTTCATGGGATGCTCAGCTCCCTGGTAGTGAACCCTAATGGGCACCTCTGTTTCGGCTTTCCTCCACCTTCAGCTTTAGGAACACCAAAGACATGGAAGAAGGCAAGGATGCCATAACTTCTCCAGCACTCTCTGTAGCTTTCAAAGTGCTCTCAGAATCCACCACGTCAATCTGGCACACGCCATGTCATTCTCACTACTCAGTTCCTGCTTCCAGAGCCGTTCTACCCCTTCTTCCCTACTTGGCCACGTCTGGGCTGTCTCCATCTTCCCCCTTCTCCTTGTTTTGTGGTGGAAAAAGTAAGGACTGGGGAGACCAGAGTCCTTGGCCACCCTTCTCAAGTCATACGACCTCGGGCACATCCTCTCACAGCCTTTGTGGCTCTGGTTCCTTATTTGTAAAATGGTGGGTGTGAGGGTCCGGGTGGTGGATGAGGAGTAGAGGTAGTAGATGGTTCTGGGCGCCTTCCCATCTCTAACTGTAAGCTGGAACCAATTCTCTGCGTTCATCCAAGGGTACTTTCTGTTTCTATGTTTTTGGGGAAGTTGCTTTTTCTTGGTATTTAGCGAGTCAGGAAAAGAAAAATCATTGGCGTTCACATCTCTCAACGCCTCAGGTAGGGCTGTGGCTTTTGACCAACAATAACGGCTGATCTTGTGGCCGATTTTGAACGCCTCTAACAGATATTGTGACACAGAGTCCCCTTCAAGAGTGGAAATGGAAATTCCAGCCTTGCCCTTTGCGAACTCTGACACAAACTGCGATTCCTTCGTTGCCAGGGCTGTCAGCACAGTAGCCAACCTTCTCATTCCCAGTTTGCAATGAGAAAACGGAGGCACAGGGAAGTGCAGTGACTTCCGGGATCCCGCGAAGAGTTCTTCTAGCTCCGGTAAAGCTACATCTGCCGCGTGGCCTGTGGGGAGAAAGGGGGCGGCCAGAAAAGGGCCTCGACTCTGGAGACTACCCCAAACCGCCTTCAGGAGCCGAGAAATGGCTGAAGTCACAGCCACTGGTGATGGAAGGTGAGAAAGTCAGACCAGAGGCTGGAGCAGCAGTGCGCAAAGTCTGGATCGGCTGGTATTTCTAGGAAGGTTTCTGCAGAAGGGTGAGGGTCACGGCATCCGTCTGCACAGCAGGGGTGCAGACATTTTAAATGTTAACAGCACCCAAAGAAAATAGAAGTAGGAGGAGGAAGTGGGGCGCTCGGTCGCAGTGAGAGAAGGAAGCAGCTCGTCGGAGCTTCCCCTTTCTCCTCCTTCCCCGAAGCCCTCACCCCAGGCCCCTCTCCTGCTCCGCCCACCCATCCAGGCCCGGCCAAAGCCGCGCTTCCGCTCCCCCGGCCTCACCTCACCTCATTCCTGGGGGGTCGCTGGTGCTCGTTGCTGGCGTCCCTTCTGCCGTGCCCGCCCCCGGCCAGGGCTGTTCCTTCCGAGGGCAGACGGGCTCAGAGCTGGGGCTGCTTCTCAGGCGCGCGGCGGACTCGGGCGACTCCGAGGACGCTTGGGTCAGGCCGGCGCCTCGCCGACGCTGCCTGGCCACCAGGTGGCGCTAGAGGCCGGCTGGGCGGGCAGCCCCGCCCCGCTCCCGTCCCGAGCAGGCCCGGCCCCGGCGTGGCCCCGCCCCCAGCCCGCCGTCGGAGCGGAGCCCGGATAGATGCTGGGACTTACCGCGCGCGTCTCCAGCTCGGGCGTGGTGGTCCCGACCGTACCCGGAGTCGCAGGGAGTCGCCGCTGGAGAGGGGCTCGGCGCCCAGCGGGGACTGCAGGTGTGTGGCCGGGGCGCGGGGGCGCGGAGGGCACGCGTGGGGGCCCGAGGCCGAGACAGAGTTGCCCGTGGTCCGTCGGGGAGCCGTGCGCCCTAAGAGCATCAGCTGCGGCGGGTGGGCTGGACAGAGCCTGCTGTCTTCTGGCTCCGTGAATAAGGTCCACTGCCGGGGACGGGCTCCGCACACACGCGTGCCCAGTAATCCCGGAGCTAGAAGGGCGTTTCGGCGACTGTCCTTCCTTATCTGAGTAGCCACTGCTGGCCGTGTCTGTGCGGTCCGAGCGTGGCCGCAGCCGTCTGCTGCCTCTTTTAAGGCCGCCCTTTGTCGTGGGGTCAAAGAGTCTGCCCTCCCGTCTGGGAGCTCTCTCGGTGAGCCTTGGCATCAGGGGTCCTTAGCCACCAGGACCTCTAGCGAGCGTGGGTCCCCAGACAGTGGCTGCTGTCAGCGGATTCGTGTTTACACCCCGGGTGTCCCCGTGTGACTCTGTGTGCGTGTGTGCATGTGTGTGCGCGTGGGCGTGTGTGCTGGCCTATCCCAGGCCTGCGGTAAATAAGCAAGAAGTTCAGGTCAGTAGGAGGAAGGAGATTGTTCAGAGGGAAAAGGAAGGCGAGATGAAAGCAGCAGGATGTGGTATCAAGTGAGTTACAAGCCTCCTACAGAGAGGAGGGGTGGGTTTAGGCGAAATGAGGGCCAGAAGTAGGCCAGGTCTGCCCCCAGGGTCCTGTCTGGATCCCCTTCTCTTCCTGCCTGGGTGGTCGTTCTGTCTTCTCCTCCACACCTCCCTTCCTCCTGGCCTGGGACCACCCAGTAGGGCACTGGTTCCCAGAACTTGTCAAAACACACATTCTCCAGGCACCCCCTACAGCACAGCTTTCCAAGGGTGGGGTCTGCAATCTGTATTTTTCTAAAATTTGAATAAGCTCCTGAAGTGATGGGGCTGGTGCCCTTGCTTGGGAACCCTGTGTGGTGTGGAAAGGAGGCCGGGGGCTCCAGCCGGGCCCGGCTGGCACAGGGAGCCGCTCCCTGGGTGTCTGGAGAACAAGGGAGTGGGCGTCTCGTGCTTACCTGCTTCCTCAGTGTGGCCACCGTGGTGTGGGTCCAGGAAGACAGAGAAGACAGTTTCAAACGGTCCAGCTCTCTCTTCCTGCTTCAGGATACCCTCCTCTGCTTTCTGGAGAATAACTAGCTGGGACGGTGGGTAGGGACAGCTCAGGGTCTTTGTATGCTGGGCCTCATTGGGGTTTTAAGACCCCTGCCAATCTCTTAGGTGAGGGATGACAAATTATCTTCTCTCCACAAGCTGTAGTGGAAGAAGACCTTCTGCCTCCCCTCCCTGTCCTCCCTCCCTCCCATGCACCCCTTTTCGTTTCTTTCGAGAAGAATCAGGTGGAAGCTAAGTGGGTGAAAAGCATGTTTGGGGTTACTGGGAGGGTCGTGGTGGGGAGACTCCACAGTGCAGGCTGCTCTGTAGTCCCGGGTTCGTCGTTGATCACAAGTTTACTGGCTGAGAAGTGGGAGAAGGAGAGCCAGTCGCCTTTGCCTGGGCAGCCCGGCGTTGGAGGCCCCAGCTTGGGTTCAGACAAGCACTCAAATAGTGCTGACTTGGTCTTAGTTCAGAGAGGCTCACCCCAAGAAGCCGAGCTGGCCAGCCCTGTGGGACCTCTATGAACCAGGAGGCTTGTCTGGTGCAGCTGTGGGTGGGCTGAAAGCCTGGATCAGCTTCTTAAGAGAGGAAGCTTCTGGAGGGGCAAGATAGGGTGGTCGCCAGCAGCTCAAGGGCGAGGCGTGAAGTTTGAGTTTTGAGCTTCTGGCATAGATGGGGTGGGAGGCGGACAAAGGAAAGACTACATCTGACTTCTGCCCAAAGGCAAGATGAGACACTCCCACAGCAAACATATATTACATATTAGGATAGTCCATCAATTTGAAGATGTACATGTTTTCACTTTTTTTAACAATTCTGAAATCAAGATGCATCTTACCATCAATGGTGTCTTACCATTATAATAGGCAGCAATATTTCTTTCTTAATGGCACACAAAATAATGGTGCATCTTACAATTGATGGCATCTTTTTTTTTTATATTTCTTTTATTTACTAAATCAGAGTTTCTAAAACTGTTCCATCTGTCCTGCAAGATGTTCCACAAAAAAGAAAAGGACTCCTGTCTAAAAGTTCATGAAATAGGAAACCCTATTCCTTCCTTAGAGATTTATCAAGCACGCTAGCACACTAAAGTGTATGAGAAGTCCTATAGTCGAAAAAGTGATTTAATTTTTTTTTAACATCTTTATTGGAGTATAATTGCTTTACAATGGTGTGTTAGTTTCTGCTTTATAACAAAATGAATCAGTTATACATATACATATGCCCCCATATCTCTTGCATCTCCCTCCCTCCCACCCTCTCTATCCCACCCCTCTAGGTGGTCACAAAGCACTGAGCTGATCTCCCTGTGCTATGCGGCTGCTTCCCACTAGCTATCTATTTTACGTTTGGTAGTGTATATATGTCCATGCCACTGTCTCACTTTGCCCCAGCTTACCCTTCCCCCTCCCCGTATCCTCAAGTCCATTCTCTAGTAGGTCTGCATCTTTATTCCCGTCTTGCCCCTAGGTTCTTCTGATCATTTTTTTTTTTTTTTAGATTCCATATATATGTGTTAGCATATGGTATTTGTTTTTCTCTTTCTGACTTACTTCACTCTGTATGACAGTCTCTAGGTCCAATTGATGGCATCTTATTCAATTCTGTTAAACACGATGTGTGTTTTACAGATATGGGGGGATGCTTTCGATGTACACAGGTACACACAGAATTATGTCATTCTTGTAAGTGAATTTGCACACATCCCTTTTTCCAGTAGCTCTATCTTCTAAACACCAAAACTTTTCATGGTATCCAGTTTTAAAGGAAATCTTTGTAAAATGTGTTGCTTGCCTTTGTAAATCTAGCACACGGTGTGTGATTTAATAATTTCTTGAAAATATCAAATGGTTCTACCTGCCATATTGTAACCTTGGGTCTGCTCAGGGCAAAATTTCTGTCATCTTTCTTATTGTCCTTTCCCCCTGTAGCTATAATTTCATGGTGTTGGGCAGTGGGCTAAGTACTTCTCCATTTCCTTTAATCTTCACAGCCACACTCTGAGGTCGCTACAGCTGTTATCTTTATTTCGTGTGGGGGGGAACTGGGGGCCGAGACCACACGGCTAGGAAGCACCAGAGTTGGGCTGATGACCAGAGATGACCCAGCCCAGGTGGCAGCCTGTCTGTGCCTGTGGAGATCGTGGCTTGTAGGGCATGACTTTGGCGGCCTGAATCGTGGCCGTCTCCAGGTCTTTTCTGTTTGCTTCCAGGCTAGTGGCTGGGAGGTTATGGATAGCTGGGTTATCAGCTAAGTGACTTCCGGATAAGCGAGGTATAGCTGTAGCAAGGTGCATGCGATTGGAGGGTGGGGGTCGATGAATGGGAAAAAGTGGGTGACTGGTGGCACAGAGCAGACACTGGCTCCTTCTTGCGTCTAGCGGGTCTAGCAGTTGGGGCACACGGCTTTGAGCTTTAGAGTTTGTCCTCCGTGGGAGACGCCTGCCTCCAGCCTTCCCCAACTCCCAGTCCAGCCTCTCTCCTGTTGCCATGGTGATGGAAGGCAAACAATCTGAGCGAGTCGCTTTTCAGCTGCAGATCCTTCAGCGCTGCTCTCGCCCTCTGGAGAAGGTCCGTACCCCTTAGCGTGGCTAGCAAGGCCCCCTGCCCCCCAGCCCAGGTCACCCTGCCTGCTTCACCTCCTGAAGCTCGGGCAAACCTCTGTACCTTTGCACGTGCTCTTCCTTCCCTCCACGTTGCCCTTCCCTTCCTCTGCCTGCCCAGTGGACCGTGAATTCATCCTTGGATGCCCAGCTCCAACCTCATCATCTTTAAAGTCTTTCCCAGTCCCCTCCTCACTCTGTAGCACTGGCCGCCCTGTCCTACCGTCCTCACCGTGCCTTTCATGTCCTACCAGAGCACTGGCCCGTCTGGCCTGCAGGGTCTGACCAGTGACTTGGTGGCTGGCTCCCCAGAGCCACCTGATGCTCAGACGGGCTGTTCAGCCATCACCACCCCAGGATCTCTCAGGTGAGAAATCCCCGCGTAGCAACGGTGGAGGATGCCGAGTCCAGGGTGGTGTGAGGGGCAGAAGGGTGGGGTCAGAGGGAGTGGTGCACTTTTCATTTTCGTGTCCTCCAGAGTCTTGCTGCTGTTGTTGTTGACCTAGGCAAATGAGTCTGTGTGGTTTCCTCGTGGGGGGCAGGGCTGGGGTGTGACGACTAAAGACAGCTTCCAGGCTTCTGCCTCTTGTGGAGTCAAGGGACCGCGTTTCTGCCCGACTCCTCCGCTCCCAGCCCTGTGACCCTGGGTGAGTCCACGTACGTCTCTGGGTGTCAGTTTCCCTGTCTCCCTCCAAGTGCACACGAGAAGCTTTCCACGGCCCCTTCCTCACCTCCAACGTGCCGTTCCTCGGCTTAGCACTTCTGCACGGAGCACCTTCCGGGTGCCAGGCATGTGCTGGGCTCTGAGGATCCTGAGGGCTACAGATAATGTTCCTGCCCTCGTGGAAATTAGTCTAGTGGGCAGGACACTAGACACATATCATGTAATAACAATCGTGACAATGATGGGGCCCTCTGAGAGTACAGAAAGGGAGCCCAGTATAGTTTGGGGGTTAAGGAGAGGCTTCCCTGAAGAAGTCACATTCCAGTTGAGACTTGAGAGATACAAAATAGAAGAAAATAGCAATGCTAATAAAAATAATTCCTAACACTGAGCAGACACATGCTAAGCGCTCTTTGGGCGCACCCTCTCAGGTATTCCTTTTGGCATCTCTGTGGGGTGTGGGGTCCTCCTCTCCTGCGAGAACCAGGTGAGATAACTCTGGCATAGACCAGGGGCTCATCCCCTGTGCCCCATCTCCTCCTTCCTTGCCCCTCCCCCATACTCCAAGGTCTGGCTTCACGACATTAAGGCCATAAGCACTGTTAGGGGGCGCCTCCCTTTTCCTTTGCACTGATCATCGCCAGAGAACGTGTTTCATTGCTGTTGCCGGGGCTCCCTGCAGGAGTCCCCTGCATTTGTGCTTTTATGTTGGCCATCCACAGAAAACCACCGCGTAGTCTGCTGGCCCTTCGTTTTGTCTGTCTTGGAGCTGCTGTCCTTGCAGGGTTAAGCAACCCTAATTTTGTGTATTCTCTAAGAAGTCACCTGTCCAACCTTCACATCCTTCTTCTTCATCCCAAGTTTTCTTCCCAGGACCACGAGGTCTCTGCGGACGTACCTCTGGCTTTTGGGTCTGAGCATTCGTTCCTGAATGGCTTGGTGGTTTTGACTCTTGTCAGGCAGTTCTCCCCACAGCTATTTCCATGCGGCCGGGCTGAGGCCACCCACCTCCTCAGTGCATTTTCTGGGCGAGATCACATCCACACCTGCAGCTCTTACGGAAGAGTTTCGAACCCTGTCTCAATAACGGGCCTCTTTGAAAAATTGATAAAGTGATAGATCATCTCCTCCACCCCCTATCCCCCTGGCAAAAGGCACACGTGTGCGCACACACACGCTCTTGCAAAGTTTTGCGGAAAACCTCAGTGTCTTCTCAGACCTCTGCTGTCCACCAGGTGAATAGCCTCTGTTCTGGAAAACAGGACTTTCTCTTCACTGATTTCTTTGGCTAACCCCCAGCACGGCTCCACGCAGGAGTCAGCTGTTGTCAGAGGCAAGGTGGGGTGGCGATGGATGGTGAACACACGCAAGCTGCAGAGGAGGCCACTGGTGACTCCCTGGGGTGACCTCGGGGCTCCGCGCAGGGACCACTCCCGAGCCACGTGCACGCTTTCTGGGTTTATTGTCAAGTCTTGAATTCAGTCCGTTTCCAAGATGATTAAAGAACATTACTTTGGCTAGTGGTGTCCTTAAAAGAAGCCCTCTGGTCCGCCCCCCAACCAGGGAGCTAGATTTAAGGCTCCAGAGAAGCCAGAGACCATGAGACCAGAGAAGGTGTGTGTTTGTGCCTATTCGCACGAACAGACACCGTCCAGGAAGCAGAGAGGCAGCCGCTGCTGCTGTGTTTGCCGCAGATATTCTCATGGCCTCCCGCATGCCCAGGGACTGGCGTGAGCCTGAGGCTTTGTTTCACTGATGTGGTCACAGCTCTTTAAGAGCCGACGCCTTGAAGTCAAGTGTCACGTGTGAAGGAAGTTTTCTTCAATTCCTCATTTCTAAGGATTTGTTAAAGCATGAATGGAAGTTAGGTTTGTCAATTACAACTTGAAGTATCTACTAGGAAACTCTTGTATTCTTTCACCTTGGGATAGATTTGCATGACATGTTATATTATTAACTTCCTTCTGTTCTGCTTGCACTTCTGGAATAAACTCTACTTGGTCAAGGAGTTTTGTTCTTTCAGTACAGTGCTAGGTTTGATTTGCTGCGATTCCCTTTAGGATTTTTGCATCTATGCTTGCAAGTAAGGTCGGCCTGTATTTTCCTTTCCTGTGCTGCTGTTGTCAGGTTGTGATGTGCTGGTTATGTGATGTGCTGGGTTTGGAGGCATTTCATCTCCTCCTGCACCCTGCGGACAGCTTGTAGAGCTGGGAATGATCTGTTCCTTGGAGGCTGGGAGAACAACTCTGGTCTTAGGTCTTCCACTGCTGGATTCTTGGCTTCCCACCCCCCAAGCCTTCCTCTCCTTTTCTCTCTTCCTCAGTCCTCCCACGTACACACCTAGAACCTCAGTGCTCCCAAGTTGGAACCTGAGAGTCATCTTTGATTCTTGGGCCTCCAACAGTCAGCCAGTAATTCCCATGAGTCCCAACTTTCTCTGCCCTTTGGCTAAGGGAAGGCCCATTTCCACTCTTAGATGCTTCCATCCATCTGGAGAGCAGTTCAAGGCCAGGTGCTGTGTTTAGTGGAGATGCAGATAAACCACCTTATACCTGGAGAAAGGTAACCAAGATAGTGATGGCATAATGCAAAGTGTTTGCAGAAGGAGAGATGTTTTTCTCTAAGAAGAGGCTGTAAGGGAGAAGTCATATCTATCTTTAGATGTTTGAAGGGCAACATCCTTTGGAAAAGGTGAAGACCTGCCCTGTGGAGGTCATTCTACAAGAAGGAAAAGGGACGAATGAAGGGAAATTATAAGGAAATAGACCTCAGCTCGCCACAAAGAAGATCTTGGAGAAAGTCAGACCAGATTAACAATGGAATGGGCGGCCTTGTGTTAGTGAGTTCCGCATTGGGAGAAGCATTCAGGGAAAATACATGTCAGATGTAGAAACTAAAGCCATGAGAATGGAGACTGAGATCACTTCATTTCTAAGAGTCGGTAGTTCTCCAAATCACAGTGGCTGTGTCATACTGGCTGTAGAAAAGTTGGTTGTTCTGAGAACGTAATTTGAATTTAAGAAATTCAATGGCCTTGAATAAACAGATCCCGAAGCTGGGCAGTTCCCTTATGAATCCCACAGCCCTGCTTCACAGCCCGTTTCCCCAGAGCAGGAGCCTGTTGGTGGTTAGAAAACCAGAGCCGTCCATGGTGAGACCCTGGGACCATGAGTGGACACCAGGGTGCTTGCCCACATCCTGTGCTGGAGAAGGGGCTTTTTGTGATGGTGGTGGGGGTCTCTTGTTCTTGGCTCCTTCCAACACCTGGTGAAGTAGACTACTTCAGAGTCACCTTCCTGTGTGGCTGTCCCAGATAAACTCTCAGGGCCAACCTACCCAACCAGGTTGGGCTGGGAATTCATGGCCTCTTGTTCTTGGGGTTTTCGAGCCAACGTTTTGTGGGCCTTTGCATTTTGCATTCACTTCTGTACTGACATCTTGGGAGTTTCATTTTGAGAAAACCCAAAACTCAGAGCTCTCCTTGGCCTGTTATTGTGCTTAAGAGAACACAGGGGGCTGTGGTGTGATGTTCAGGCTCCAGGATGGGGATAGAAGATGAGCTCTCTCATCCTAGCTGTGCCCCACTCACCTCCTTGTCTCTCTGAGCCTGTTCCCTCTTGGATCAATGGGCTCTATATTCTGACATCCCATGAGTTTTCAAAGTCTGCTGTCCAAGAGTACATCAGTAGGAGCTGCTCTGATGGGCTGAGCAGAGAGGGGGCCCACTCCTTCCTTCATGGTACCCACGTCATGGCGGGACTCGCAGAGTCTAAAGTCCTTCCGATCACGGCGGTGCCCTGCCTCCCTCTGCCCAGGCTTGTCTACTGGATGGCTTCCTCTAAGGTCATTGGTGGCCTTGTAATGGCAGATTCCAATGGCCTCCTCCCAGTTGCATCTCTCTCTGCAGTTTCCGTAGCATTTGCTGCCCAGCACCCCTTCCTAGAGCCTCTTCCTCACCGTGTGCACCTCCTGGCGTTCCTCTGCACACTTCTCTTCTTGCCGGCCCTGGATGTGCTTAGCTCCCTCACCCCAGACCCTTGTCTCCAAGCCCATGCTGGTCATTTTCACCATTTCAACATCAACACACGCCCAGAGCCCAACTCTTCATCCACAGGGCAGGCTTCCTCTCCAGACTTCCCCATTTGGGGGTCTCTAGTGAAACCAGACTCCTGGTCTGGAGATGTTGCAGTCACCTCCGAGTCCTTCCTCCCTCTTCCGTCCCCGCTCTCCAGCCAGCTTTGATGGTGCTTCCTTTCCCCCCGCGTTCTCGCTTCTTCTCATTTCCCCATCGTCCTCCCGGCCACCCCACTCAGCTTTCGTCACCGTCACCGTAGGCCTGCTTATGGGCCTTCCGGGCCCTGCTCTCTTCCTTGCTTCCCCAGGAGATTCTTCTGAAGAAACTCCTTCGTCACCATACTCAGAAGCCTTTGGTGCCACCCGCCTCCTAGGGAAAGTCCAAAGTCCAAGGTCTTGTGTTCGAGTTTCAAAGCTGAGTCCCACTCTTCGAATCTTCTCCATGAATCCGCACCCTCTCCTCCAGCCGGACTGCCTGACTCAGGTCCCCCGAGACCTGATGGGTGTTCTTACCTCTCTCATCCCCCTCCTGATGAGGAAATCTTCCCAACCATCCCGTTCAGTGCCACCTCCCCCCTGCAGGGCCAGCATCTGGTGGCGCTCAGCTCGTGTTTGGTGAATGAATGATTGCCTGGTACAGCAGCAAGTACAGAGCAGGCCTGGGTCAGCCCCGGTGGCTGATGATTGTGCGTCTTTGTGGGGTTCAGTCACCCTCTGGGGACGCACCCTCCAGGCATCTCCCTGGATTCTGTGGGCATCTGAAGGGGCAAAGCCCTGTGTCTTTGCGCTCCAGTGCAGGCGGGACAAGGCAGATGTCCTCCTCTGGGGGGCTTCAGACCCCAGAGACCCTGGCAAACTCCAGCTACTAAGCCCTGGCTCCTTGGGAACTTCTGTCCCACCCTCCAAGTTACTCAGATTCAAGGCAGCAGCTCTCTAAGTCAGGGAGCTGGGAAGCCCTGGGGAACTGCCCGGGGACAAGCCACTCCCAGGCTGGTGACCCCGCCTTACGGGAGCCTGGGGAAGTGTCTGTTTGCAACATGGTGTTTACAAGGCAGAGGGGCTTCCTGTCCGCCTGCCAGGCAGGCTGTGGGGCAATCAGGAGCTGTGTCTTAAGGGGAGTGGGGCGATGAAATGCTTGGAGGATTTCTGAGGATTCTTCACACATCCCAGGGGGTGCCTGGCCGTGCTGACCCTGGAAGATGCCAAGGGTGAAGTGGAACGAGCTCAAGTTTTTAGACTGGGAGAAAATTAAGTATGACTGATAATTATTATTAATTTGCACATTGCCCTTTACAGCTTCTAAAGCATTGTTAACAAACGTGGCCCTGCTAGTCTAATGTGCGGCCCATCAGAGTGAAAAGCGATTCCCTTCGGTCACTCCCAAGCAGGGATGAGCTTCTTTTTCCTTTCCTTTTTTTTTTTTTTGAAAGGGAGTTATGCTTTGGAGAGGAAAGAAGGCTTTCTGGGGCAAGGAGACAGTAGTGGAAAGGCCTCCCCAGGAGAGAGAAGCTTTCCATTCTACTTCGAGTTCATCCAAGGTGGAGAGTGACGTGCCTCTCTGTGCCCACCTGAGAAATGGGCTGAGACTGGCCCACCCACCAACCTGGAACCAACTGGCATGGCGCCCACAAGAACACAGGCCTGTGTCCAGGGCCCCGGCTATCTCTGGTTTCCAACATAAGCACCTGGAAAGCTCATGATCTCTTGGCTCTGGGGACAGGAATACTCCAAGTTCTCTCTCTAGTGAGTGGGCGATCCAAAGATGGGCCTCACCCTCATTACATGACTTCTGAGGACCTGAGATTGTTTTCTGTGGTGAATTCTTTCTCTGAACCCGTTAGAAAAAAGATGCAGAACATGAGCTGCCCCTTCCCCCGCAGGGCAGAGGTGCAAGGGACACCTGTGCCATCAGCACATTAGCCTACCGGTCATGGTGCGATAATCCTGGTTTGTGCAGGGAGGTTTGCTGTAAAGTGCAAAGGAAGAAAACAATAAGGGCACAGCCCTTGAAGAATCTGATACTCAAACCTCCTACTTGAAAGTGGCAGAGGTTGGCCTTAGGGGTGGGGTTGAGAAGGGAGGTGAGAAGTTGAGTTGAGCAGGGACTAGCCTTGTGTGGCATCAGGAAAACACATTTCTGAACAAGTGAGGCTACAGAACTCAGGTCCAAGGCATGTGAGCTTTTCGGGGGTCGGGAGAGGAGGTCATTCTAGAAGGCACCTGAGTCAGCTGGAAAAACAAGATGGCGGGGACGTGTGGGAATTGACAGAAGCAAGCCCTCAATACTGGGCCAAGTACTGGATGCAATGGATACAGAAGGAAATACCGCCAACTTCCCATTCCCCTTATCCTCCCTCCCCTGGCCCAGGTGCCATCACTGTCCCACATTCTCCCTGAGATGGGTGTAGCCGCTGAGAACACCCCTTCTTGTGCCAGCCCTCATCCCTGCTGGGTTCCCGTCAAGGCTCCTGTAGAGGGAATGTTGGAGGGATTGGGTTGGCCTCATGGTTGGGTCCAGAGCTCAGTCCTCTCGGAGAGTCCCGTTGCCCCTCCTCCCCCTCCCCATCCAGTGCTTTTGAAGATGAGATTACTTCCCATTGACTGCATTACTCCTAAGACCTGCTCAGTAGATGGAGGTGGGAACATTATTATTTTTTTAATTAAAGACTTAATTTTTTAGAGCAACTGTAGTGTGTACATGTCAATCCCAAACTCCCAGTCTATCCCTTCCCCCCCCACCCTTTCCCCCTGGTAACCATAAAGAATGAACCTACATTGATACATCATAATCTTCCAAAGTCCATAGTTTACCTTAGGGTTCACTCTTGGTATTATACATTCTATGGGTTTTATAAATATATAATGACATATATCTATTATTATAATATTATACAGAGTATTGTCAATACCCTAAAATTCCTCTGTGCTTTGTCTATTCATCTCTCCCCCCTCCCCCTCCCCCTCCCCCAGGAACTCATTGATCTTTTTATTATCTCCATAGTTTCATTTGGAGGACATAATTTTTCACTAAACTATTTGATCTTGTCTAGGGAGGAAGAGTTTTGTAATACCCATACTTTATTCTCATGGTACCTTCTTATCAACCCATAAGAGATTATCTCTAATTCATTTACCAAAACAGTACCCTCTCAACCTGAATTGCTTCAGTGCTGGCCAGTTAATCCAGTTTGCTCTGAAGAATGTCTGACCTTTAAATAACTCAGTCACTGCTGCTGCCCACAGAGCGGGATTCACAGAGGTGGGCACACCATATGGGAAATGTACGCTGCTTCTCTAGAGGATGACTTAAGCTTTACAAGGGAATTTTGGGTACAGCATGTAGTCTCTATTTAAGGTCAGACCATAAAACATAGTCTACAAATTTGAGGAAAATCCCACCCGCTGTATCTAAATGACACAGTAATGGACAAACAAAAACATAATTTTGCTTCTTAGATAACTCAGTGTTGACTGAAATATTAGTAAGTATGTTGGTGTTTGTTATTTTGGAGAGACCCAAAATGGTAGTGGCTTAAACAAGATAGAGCTTTATTTCTCCTTCATGTAACAGTCTGAGCATAAGTGGTCCAGACTTTACATGACAACTTCATAGGCTGGGAACCTATGCTCCTTCTATCTTGTTTTTGTCTTCCTCAACATGTAGCTTTCATCTCATGGTGCATGGTGGCTACTCTAGCAATTGCCATCAGATCTGTATTCCAGCTAGCAAGAGAAAGAAAGAGGAAGACGGCAGCATGCTTATTCCTTTTAAAAGCATGATTTGGAAATTACACTTATCAACGTCTACTTATAGTCCATTGGCCAGAAGGTAATCAGGTGGGCACACTTAGCTACAAGAGAATCTGGGAAATATAATCTAAATTTTCAAAAAATTATATTACTATAGAAGAAGGGAGAATGGATGTGGAAAGACAGTTATGAGTCTCATCCACATTTGAACTTTACTAGTTTGAGATCTTACTGAATCTTCACTGTCATATAACAGTTCTTTATCCCTTCCATTGTGCAGTAGCCTACCTTCTAAGCCCTATTGAAAACAGTTAATAAAATAATGGCATCCTATACCAAAAGGTGGAATCAGCCCAAATGTCTATCTACAGACAAATGAGTAAACAAAATGGGATCTGTACGTACGATGGAATAGTATTTAGCCTCGATAAGGAATGCAGTTGTGATATATGTTATAATATGGATGAACCTTGAGGACAGTACGCTAAGTGAAATAAGCCCATCACAAAAAGACAATATTGTCTGATTCGACTTCTATGAGGTACGTAGTGTAGTCAAACTCATAGGGACAGAAAGTAGAATGGTGGTTATCAGGGGCTGGGGAAAGAGTGAAGTGGGAAAGTAGTGTTTAATGGGGACAGAATTTCAGTTTTGGAAGATGAAAAAGTTCTGGAGGTGATGGTGGTGATGGTCACACAACAATGTAAATGTACTTAATGCCACCGAGCTGTATATTTTGAAATGGTTAAAATGGTAAATTTTATGTTATTTATATTTTACCACAATTTTTACCATGGCATGCTCTAAAGGATCAAAAGCAGAGTTCTCCGGCATTTTGGGAGAGGTGACCCCCAGATGAAGACCCTTGGCTCTCTTGAGTGAGGTTCTTTAGCCAGTGGTGAATCCATTTATCTTGTGACCATTCTGCTCACATTTTTTTTACATTGTCATGAGCCTGTAGCAGGATTTGCTAAAATTCAGATGTGCTGTTTTTGTGCATTTTCTTGTATCACCTATTTAGTTAGTGAATTCCATTCTAGCCCCTGGTGGTCCCTGGACCCTTTCCTGAATGTTGTTCACAAACTGCCTCTTAACAACATGTAGACAGTGTTGTCAGGAGGGGGGGAGCTGGCAGACTCAGAGATTGTAGTTTCCAAGATTCTACCGTTTTTTAAAGTTTTCCAAAATTGGGACAGCCTCTTCTAGGGTTTGTCCCCGTCTTTCTCTGTCTGTCTCACCCTCCGTCTTTCTCTCGTACATCTTTCATTTTCTCTGATCCTTCAAAGATTATTGGTAGCAGTTCCCTTTCACAACCTCAAGTTTCTTTATGACTCTGAGAGGTATTTATACTCATCTGCAATCCTCAACTCATCTTAAGCAGCGGGCGCCCTATTTGACTTCAGAGCCCTCTGTGTCGGCGGACCCTTCTCCTCCCAGGCTCCCCCGACCCCCTTGCTGGTGTGATAGTCTAATTCCCAAGGCCAGTGTGACACTCACCCATTGAAAATTTTGCGATAGCTCCACGGGGCCCTGGAGTAAACCCTTAAGCACTTTACTTGGCATGTAAGGCCGTTCTCAGTCTGACACCCCAGCCCGGGCATCTTCATCTCCCAACACCCGTGTCTTGCTTTATCCTCCAGTAGTTCGGAATACCTGATCGTGCCCTGCAGGAACCAAGCTGTCTCACATCTCTTGCCTCTGTCCATTTTCCCACCCCCGTGCCTGAATCCCAGGGCAGCTTCTTCCTGTAGACTTATCTCGGGAGTTACCTTCTTGGAGAAGCTTTGCTAATTGACCTTGTCCCTCCTCCATTGCACCTGTCCCTTGTTAACTTCTGCAGGGATGCCTCACCCATTTCTAGTTGGAGGTTATTTTGAATGGTGCCGCTCTGAACTTTCTGGTGCATGTCTTTTGAGCGTGTACCCCGGGGGTGGAATTGCTGTGTCATGGGGCAGGTTGTGCTGTGGTGGGTACTGCTAAACAGATTTCCATTTGGCAAGTGGCTGGACCAGTTCACGCCCCACCTGCAGTACTGAGGGTTCGGGTGCTTCACATCCTCACAAACAGTGTTCTCCATCTTTTTCGTTTCAGCCATTCTGGTGCATGTCTAGTAGCATCGCATCGTGGTTTGAATTTGCGTTTCCCTGGTGACTGATGAAATTGAGCACCTTGGCATGTTTATTGGCCACTTGGAGAGCCTCTTTTGTGAAGGGTCTATTCAAGTCTTTTGCCCATTTTTCTATTGGGTGATCTGTCTTTTTCATGTTTTTTTTTCTTGTTGGTGGTCCTACCACATTGCTTGGTGACCTTCAGAAGCCCATCTTCCCCTCTGACCATGAACTCCTTGAGATTTCTGGACACCCCCCAGTACTTAGTAAGACCCTCAGATAACAGACACTCAGTACATGTTTGCTGTTGACTAAATAAACCACCTTTGATCCATCCTTTCTGGTAGGATAACCGTTCTCCTTGAGAAAAAAGATGGAGGAAATAGCCACGGAGCAGTTCTGCTTTCTCTCCTGCATCTGTAACTGTGCCCCCATCTTTCCTGAGTGGCTAGCCTAATCTCTCCAGGTTTAGGCTCTGAAATAACACTATGGGCCCTTTTTGATGTCTTCTGTGTTTTTCTCAAGCCTCCCTTTTGTGACATGCTCACTCTCACTCTTCTGTGATTTTTCTTGGGGACCTCACTTCCCACTTTTACGCACACCCCACAAAGTCACGCTGGCCCCTGACATCCCCCCTCTTTTCTCTTTCATGAGACTCCGTAGCTTGCCGCCAGAATTTAATTTTCTGAGTTTCTTTCCCTGCTAAGCCATCCTCTCCGATTCCTGGCCTCTTAGGAGTCTGCTTCCTTAACGTCTAAGACGGGGGTCTGACTGTCTAGCATTTTCTTCTGGGATTAGCCCAAACTTTGAGGTGAGGTGGTCATTCCCCCCTGTTTTCCCCTCACTCCTATTTTACAAACCTTCCGTTATTCTCGGTCAGAATTAAAGACACAAGATAGAATAGTAGTTTTCCTCTTTGCTTCCTTGCCCTTCCAAGAGATGAGATGATCACAGGAGCAAGCCTTTCTCAGGTGGCCTGGTTTTAACCTAAGTCTCTAAGGAGACATCCAGCTGCCGTCCAGGTGAAGCACGCGGCCATCCCTAGCCTTGCAGTGGCTCAGTTCTGTGATTCATACGAGGAAAGTGGCATCCTCATCTCAGTCAAGCTAGTGTGCAATCCCACGTGCTTCTCTCTTCTGTTTTCTTTCTTCAGACCTCTTGGTCATTCACTTATTCATTCATTATTCGTTCATTCATCCAGCAAATATGTGCCAGGCACTCTTCCAAGTCCTCATGGAATGACATTCTGATGGGGCTGGAGGAGAGAGACAGACAATAAGCACATTATCGTTTATTATTTATATAATAAGTAACATGAGTAGTGTGTCAGCTGGTGATAAGAGAGGTGGAAAAATAAAGCAGCAGGTGCCAGAGGTTTACCAGAAGATTGCATTAAGAGCATAACATAAAGACCGGAAATAGTGAGGGAGTTAGCCAAGCAGACATCTGGGAGCAGAGCATTCCAAGCAGAGGGAACAGCATGTGTAAAGGTCCTGAGGCAGGTGTGTGCCTGGCCTGTTGCCCTGGTCATTCTAGTCCACAGAATGTGGCAGCCACCACACTGGTGTCAGCGAAACTCAGTATCTGAAATGAAGGACAGTGTATCAGTCATGTTTGTATCTACCACAGCATCCAGCAAAGTATCCTGTGGTCATATATACTCCATAAGAGAAGCTTCTATTTGAGTAAATGAATTTAGGTGGGACACCATTAAGGACCCTTTCATCTCTGAATTGGCTGTGATCATCTTAGCTGCCCGTTGGCTTGCACCCATCTCTGAGTAGCCTGCTTCCTAGCTGTCCCATCTGGGCTCTTCTGAACACATGGTCCGGTGGCTTCTGGACATGTGGCCTGGTCTCTGTCAGGGTGTGGGGTCTACACTGGATATGTATGTTCCAGATACTATTGCTTGTAACAAACTACTCCGAAACAGAGTGGTAGAAGACTCTAACCATTTTAATATGCTCATGGACTCTGTGGGCCAGGAATTTGGGCAGGGTACAATGGGGATGGCTTGTCTGTGTTCAGCGATGTCTGCGGCCTCAGCTGGGAAGGCCTGAACAGCTGGGGCCTGGAACTGTATATCAGAGTGCCTGCAAAGTGGCCACTCCACGTGGCTTGGGCTTCCTCACATCATGGCGACCCCAAATGGGTAGTTAGATTTCTTACACAATGGCTCAGAGCTCCAAGTGCAAGTCTTCTAGTACATGAGGCAGTAGCTGCATCACCTTCATGGCACAGCTTGGGAAGCCACACAGTGTCACCTCCGCCGTCATCTATCAGTTGAAGCAGTCACAAGCCTGCCCAGGTTTAAGGGGAGGGAATTAGATTCCACCTCTTGCTTGGGGAAATGACAAGGCTGCACTGTAGAAGAGGCCGTGGGATGGGAGATGTTGTGGCCATATTTGGAAAATACAGCCTTATGATGTGCCTTCTCTTTCCCTGGGGAGGAATTCTCATTTTGTGTTGTCACTGGGCTGTGGTGGATTTTCAGATGTCTGCTTTGTACCCTGTCCAGCGTAAACTCTCAGTGTAAGAGGGTTGCTGGGACCAGCACCCCTCCTCCTCCCGCTGCTAAGCCCCTGGACGGATGAGGTTCCCCAAGGCGCAGGGATGGTGGGTAGTCAGGCACAGAGCAGGTGCTCTGCAAGAGTATACACACCCTGGGGCATAGCAGACGAACCTGTGTAACTGTCATTCTTTTGCTCAGTCTGATAATGGTCTCAGGTCGGAGAATGTCCTTGTCCTTAAGGGATGCGTGCTAAAATATTAGATTGAACCATAGGAACTTGCTGATATCTGCTCGCGTTTAATATGGTTCAATCTAATATTGAGGAGTGATTTGTCATGATATCCGCAACCTGCACCTTACTTTCAAATGGTTCAGCAAAATATGTATGTGTATGGTGTCGACCTGAGGATTGGGTCTACCCACTGGAGTAGTAGCCAAGTAGGAGTAAAGGCTGAAGGCAGAGGGAGGCTGGGGCACTTCTGTCCCCCTTCCTCCATCAGAACCCCTACTGGTAGCCTCCTTCCCAGCCCTGCCTCTGGGGGGGAAGGGGTGAGGGGGGTGTTTCTGGTGGGGCTCAGTGGGATCTCTGCAGGGTGGGGGAGGGATGGCAGCCTGGGGCTCTTGAGTTGTCTGCTCCCTGCAACGCCCCACACGCTCCTGACCGGAAATTCTCAATGATTCAGACCTGCATGGGAGCAGCCCATCCACGTGCATCCTCCGAAAGGATCCTCTGAGCCCCACGGATCTGCTGCTTCCCTGTTTCCCAGGCAGCGTCCCGCTTCCGAGTGTCCTCGAGCTGCGACCTTTCGGGTGGCTCTGCCACATCCTGTGCCCGGGTACCACTCTCAAAGCACAGCCAGATGTGCAAATTCTGCGGCTGTGCCCGGGGCCTAGCGCAGCACAGCTTGCTTTTCTTGGAAGTCATTGGTGATTTGTTAGAAAAACAGGAAACATTGGGGCTGCTGGTGTACATTCTGCCCTTTTTGTTTTTGTTTTCGAACCGCTTTCATCCGTCTCAGTCTCAGGACGTTTTAAGGGCATTTACGCTCTACCCGGCCCTCCAGGCCTCCTCCTTGACATTCCTCCCCATCCTGTGCATCCTCTTTCTCTCTCCCTCTCGCCTTGTGCCGCCACCCTCCACCTCACCCCCAAGCACTGCTACGGGGAGGAGGCAGGTCTAGGGAACCACGGACACAGGTGCCGCATCTCGCTGATGTATGTAACTTCGGGCACGTGCTTCTGGGGAGTCTGGCTTCCCCGCACCTGCCCGTCTCCTCCTACCTCGTCCCCCACCTTTATCATGGTGGTTAGACAGGAAGCAGAGTGGTCTCTGCCCACCGGGACCTGCTGGGGCAGCTTCCTGCTGCTGACACACGGGGGCAATGCGGCTGGGATGGGAAATCCTTCATCCCTCCTGGGTCAGACTGGAGCTGGAGGTGTCCTTGGAACTCACTTTATCTCTCTGGGGACACAGAGGCCTGGAGGGGACTCTCCAGGGGCCCCAGGTTGGATGCCTTGATTAAAGAGGAGGGACAGGAGGGAGTGAGGAGGTCTGGGTCCGGCTCTGGCCTTGCCCCGGATCATCCCCTCCCTGCCTGTGTCTCAGAAATGCAGGGGTGGGGCCTGTGGTCATTTTGAGCATTGGTTAAAGTGCCAGAAAGTGCTGCTGCTTCTTGGTGGCCCTTGGCGAGTTTTTCCCGGGTCTCGTCTTGTCAGGGGTGAGCTCTGAGCATGTCCGGTGGTGCTTGGCTTGGGGGTGTACTCGAGCCTTCTTGCTGTCTGTTCCCCACCCCGTAAGGTACCACGATGGAGAGGCCCGTTTCCCGTTTTATGGATGGAGAAACTGAGGTCCAGAGAGGTTATGTGGCTTAACCACTGTTCTCCGCTCCGCAGGCAGCCCCACGAGGCGAGGCCTCTCTGCCCAGGGAGCCCCCCTGGCTGGGCTTTGCCCGGGGTTCTCACCCGGTGCCTCTGCACCACGCCTGCAGCAGCGGCCTCCCCCTCTCCAGGGGGAACCGAGCTTAGGGGCTGCCCTTCTGAAGTCATATGAGAAATGTTATGTGAGAGATGAGAAACTCCCCAAACCCCTCAGGGGCGATGTTTGAAAAAGGCATTAAACTGTCGGGAGAGAGATACGAATGGTAAGACAGAGACTAAGATGTGAACCAGCCCAAGAAACTGAAACACTGTTTAGGGAGCTTCCCAGAAAAGAAGCGGTTTTGAGGAATTCTGGGCTAGGGACGGAGAGTGGGTGGGAAAGCAACCCCTCCTCACACCAGGACTCCTGAACATCCAGGGCAACAACAGGTTCTGGAAGTGGGGGGGGCAGGGGCAGGGGCAGGAGGGGTGGGCCCTCCCTCCTCTCCTGCCCACATTCCCATTCCTCCGGGTCCCACAGCTTCTGGGGAGCAGAGACTCTCACCCAGGGGTCTGTGAGCTTGGATGGGAAAGATGTGACATCTTTATTGTCACCCACCTCTAACTGAAGTTGAGTGTTTCCTGCCATGAAAAATGTAGGCAACAAACCAGTTACATTATCAGTAGCACCTGTGAACTGATCACCAGTAGAAATCCAGATGTTTTCCTATCACTTTGCGGTTGTTGTATGTACTGCAAACATCACTTATGCCTTTTATTACTTCAAAGTGATGCTAATGATTAGACCCACTGCTGGATTTTGTTATTTAATGTGTAATGAGAAGAACAGATATTACCGTGTTGAAAGTCTGATTACTGAAAACAATTGATAATTATATTTCAGTGTAATTCATTTCCTCTGCAGTCCCATGCATTTTATTTCGTGCGTTTTGCGTTTAGAACGTTATTCTGAACGGGGGGGGGCCTGTAGACTTCTCCAGTGGGTCTAGGGCATAACGAGGTTAAGGATACCCACTGTTGGAGCATTTAGGTAAAAAAATTCTAGGTGTTACCTGACAGCTGAGGAGGGCTTTGGTGTTAGGCAGACCTGAGTTGGCATCCTTGCTGCAGACCCTGAGAAAGTGGCTTTATCTCTCAGACCTATAGTTTCCTTATTGTATATAGAGGTAAAAGAAGGTCTATCTTGAAGGACTGTTCCATGTGCAAGTGCCGGGCAGGCATTGGGAACCATGGTGGGTAGTAGCTGGGGGTAGTGGCAGTGGTTTATTCAAGCCCATGAGACTCAAGCAGGATTCCTTTTTATTACAGAGGAAACTCCAAGCTAAGTTCATTTCTTATTATCCCTCATACAGAAGGGAAAACTGTATACCTGGATAATGCCTGTCATCTTTTTCTTTTGCTCTGGACTCAGAGCAGCTAGCCCCCAAGTATCCAATGTGAATCTTGGTCCATAAATTGAAGTATTTAAGAAATAACCACGTCCATGCAATGGAATATTATTCAGTCATAAAAAGGAATAAGTACTGTTACATGCTACAACATGGATGCACCTAGAAAACATGCAAAGTGAAAAAAGCCAGATACCAAAGACGACATACTGTATGATTACATTTCTATGAAATGTCTAGAATAAGGAAATTCATAGAAACAGAGAGTGGATTAGTGGTTTTCAGATGATGGGGAAAGGAGAATGGGGAGTGACTGCTAATAGGTATGAGGTTTCTTTTTGTGGTGTTAAAAATGTTCTAGATTTAGGTCGTGTTGATGGGCATACAATATCATGAATATGCTAAAAACCATTGAAGTGTGCCCTTTAAAATGATGAATTTTTTAATGTTTTATTTAATTAATTTATTTATTTGGCTGCACCAGGTCTTAGTCGCAGCATGTGGGATCTAGTTCCCTGACCAGGGATCGAACCTGGGCCCACTGCACTGGGAGCATGGAGACTTAGCCACTGGACCACCAGGGAAGTCCCAAAATGATGAATTTTATGTTATGTAAATTATATACTATGACTAAGTGGGACTTATTCCTGGTATGCAGGCTGGTTCAACATGTGAAGATCAGTTAATGTAATTCATTACATTGACAGGCTAAAGAAGAAAAATCATATGATCATCAGTAGATACAGAAAAAGTATTCAACAAAATTTAACACCCATTCATGATAAGTTCTCTTAGCAAACTAGGAATAGAGGGGGAATGTCCTCAACTAGGTGAAGAATATCTATAAAAACCCTACAGCTAACATCATACTTAATCGTGAAAAACTAGATGCTTTCTCCCTAAGATTAAGAATGAGGTAAGGCTGTCCCCTCTTATTCCTCCTATTCACCGTTGTACTAGAAGTCACAGCTAATGCAACAAGACAAAAAAAAAAAAAAAAAAAGGAAATAAAAGCTACACAGATTGGGAAGGAAGAAATAAAACTGTCTTTGTTTACAGGTGACATGATTGCCCATGTAGAAAATCCCAAAGAATTAAGAAACTCTTGGAACTAATAAGTAATTATGGGAAGGTTGCAGGATACAAAATTTATTCAGAGAAATCTATTGTCTTCCTATGTACCAGCAATGAGCTATGGGAATTTGAAATTAAAAATACAACACTATTTACATTAGCACCAAAAAATTTTGCACAAGATCTACATGAGGAAAACTACAACACTCTGATGAATGAAGTAAGGAAACATCTAAATAAATGGAAAGATATTCCATGTTCATGGATAGGCAGACTCAATATGCCAGTTCTTCCCAACTTGATCTATAGATTTAATGCCATTCCAATCAAAATTCCAACAAATTACTAATTCTAAAGTTTATATGGAAAGGAAAAGACCCAGAATAGCCAACACGATATTGAAGAAAAAGAACAAAGTAGGAGAACTGAACTACCTGACTAAAAGACTTACTCTAAAGCTACAATAATTAAAACAGTGTGATACAGGTGAAAGAACAGGCAAACAGATCAATGAAACAGAATAGAGAGCCCAGAGATAGACCCACACAAATATAAACTGATTTTTGACAAAGGAACAAAGGCAATTCAATGGAGAAAGGATAGTTTTTAAACAAATGGTGCTGGAACAATTGGACATCCACATACAAAAGAAAAAAAAAATGAATCTATATACATACCTTAAACCTTTTCAAAAAATTAACTCAAAATGGATCATATACCTAAAGGCAAAATGCAAAACTATAAAACTCCTAGACGATAACAAGAGAAAACCTAGATGACCTTGGCAATGAGTGTTTAGATATAATACCAAAAGCATGATACATGAAAGAAAAATTTGATGAGTTGGACTTCATTAAAATTAAAAACAGTGAAGTATTTACAAAATGTTTATCTGATAAAGGACTTATGTCCAAAATGTACAAAGAATTCTTAAAACTCAACAAAAGAAAATAAATAACCCATTTAAGAAGTAGGCAAAAGATCTGAACTGCTCACTGAAGAAGATAAACAGATGACAAATAAGCATATAAAAAGAAGCTCGGGGCTTCCCTGGTGGCACAGTGGTTGAGAATCTGCCTGCCAATGCAGGGGACACGGGTTCGAGCCCTGGTCTGGGAGGATCCCACATGCCATGGAGCAACTAGGCCCGTGAGCCACAGCTACTGAGCGTGCGCGTCTGGAGCTTGTGCTCCGCAACAAGAGAGGCCGCGATAGTGAGAGGCCCGCACACTGCGATGAAGAGTGGCCCCCGCTTGCCGCAACTAGAGAAAGCCCTAGCACAGAAACGAAGACCCAACACAGCCAAAAATAAATAAATAAATAAATAAATAATAAAAATAAAGGAATTCCTTAAAAAAAAAATGCTTGACATCATAGATCACTAGGGGATTGGAAGTTAAAACAATAAGGAGATACCAGTATATACCTATTAGAATGGCTAAAATCCAAAAACCTGACAGCACCAAATGCTGACAAGGATGTGGAGCAACAGGAACTCTGATTCATTTCTGGTAGGAATGCAAAATAGCACAGCTACTTTGGAAGACAGTTTGGCAGTTTCTTAGAAAGTTAAGACTTAGAATGCTAAGTCTTGCAATCGTGCTTCTAGATATTTACCCAAATGAGTTGAAAACTTATGTCCACCTACAAACCTGCACATGAATGTTTATAACAGCTTTATTCTGATTGCCAAAAATTGGAAGCAACCAAGATGTCCTTCGGTAGGTGAATGGGTAGACAACCCAGGGTACATCCACAGAATGGAATATCTTTTAACAATAGAAAGAAATGAGCTATGAAGCCATGAAAAGACATGAAGGAGCCTCAGATGCATATTACTATGTAAAAGAAGCCAGTCTGAAAAGTCTACATAATGTAAAATACCAACTGCGTGACATTCTGGAAAAGGCAAAACTATAGAGATGGTAAAAAGATCAGTGGTTGTCAAGGGGTGGAGGGAGGGGAAGGGATGAGAGCACTGGGGATTTCTAGGGCAATGAAACTATTCTGTATGATATTATAATGGTAGATACATGACATTTTTGTGTTTGGCAAAACCCATAGAATGTACAACACAAAGAGTGAACCTTAATGCAAACTGTGGACTTTAGTTAATACTGTTGTGTCGATATAGGCTCATAAATTGTGACAAATATACCACACTAATGGAAGATATTAATAATAGGGGAAACCCTGGGTGGGGGGGGGAAGGGGGACAGGGGTGTATATGGGAACTCTCTGTACTTTCTGTTCAATTTTTCTGTAAACCTACAACTGCTCTAAGAAAATTAAAGTTTATAAAAAGAAGAAAAAACATAACCGTTTCTTTATCTTCTTACATCAGCTGAAATCCAGCTCTGAGCCCCACCTATTTTGCCAGGAGCTGTCCAGGAGCTCAGAGTTTTACGCTTTCCTGCCACGAACTTTCCCCAAGGTGGTTGCTTTATTAGCATGGGGACAGAGCCAGGGGAGGGAACAATGTCCAGAAAGAAATAAATTAATAGCACCATAAATTGTCCTGTATTTGTACCCTGTGGCCTGAGGAACAGCTCCTGGAAAGCTTGGGTTCTGGCCTGTCTCTCCCTTTGGCCTCTGGCAGAAGGCATACAGGAGGAAGCAGGTCTCCGAGGCAACTTGCCCCACACGGTGGGTGGCTAGAATGACTCGATCAACACATCCCTCCCAGGACTGACTCATTGAGAAGTTACAAGAGATGTAATTTCCCCTCGAGGCCTGAGGAATATCCCCTGTTGCTCGTAGGGTCACAGCGTCATGGCTACGTATTTGGGTGGGGCTTTGGGTTGTAGCACATTTGCAAACTCACTTAACTGTCCAGGGAGACTCCGCCTGGGTCTTGCGCCAGGCGCTGGGGTTGGAACCGTGTGCGTGGTGGACGAGCCGCTGTCGTCAGAGCTGAAAGTCCAGCAGAGGAAACAGTTACAGTGCAGGCGAAGGGGAAGCAGAGCGGGAGGGGGTGGGCACCCAACCGAGCCTGGGAGTCTGGAGGCCTTCCCTAAAGAAGTGACCAAAAGAATGTGTATTAAGAGCCTAAGAGCCATATTGTAACGGAAAAGAATCTGAAAAGGAATAGATATATATGTATGTATAACTGAATCACTTTGCTGTGCACTTGTAACTAATGCAACATTGTAAGTCTTCAGTTTAAAAAAAAAAAAGAATCTCTAGGAGGGAAAAAAAAGATACAGTTAAAAAAAAAAAAAAAAAAAAGCCAGATCAAAAGCAGGAGGATGGTGGAAATGTTTCAGGCGGAGGGAGCACGGGCAGGAAGAAGTCTCTAATGGACAAGGAAGGTAGGGGTGTGAGACTGGCCAGGGAGGAAGGGCCCAGACCGCCCGGTGACTTATAAGCAGTGTTAGGGGGTCGAACTTTGTCCTAAGGCAAGGCAAAACCATTAGAAAGCTTTAAGAGGCAGGGAGGTAACGACAGTCAGATGTGCTTTTTCAGAGACCATTCTGTATAGAACAACGTCTATGCTCTGATGCTGTGTATGTAAGAAGAAAATGTGTGTGGAGGGGGGGATGGGGTATGTTACATAGGCACGTAAATGCATTAACAAGAGTGGAAGGATAACAGGCCAAACTGAGTGGAGAGTGTGTGTTTGACAGGGGAAAGTGGGGTGCAGGTAGATGGTCAGGCTAAGAAAAACTTTCAAGGTTTATTCTATACACTTATGTATTATGTGAGTCTTTAAAAAAACATTTTTATTGGGGTATGGTTTACATACAGTGAAATGCAGAAGTTTTATTGTACAGTTTGATGGGTTACGGAAAATATGTAACCTTGTAACTCCTATCAAGATATAGAATATTTCCATCATCCCAGAAAGTTCTCTCATGCCCATTCCTGGTCGTCTCTCCTTGTACCTTCCAGGGACAACTACCATTCTGATTTATTTCACCAAAGATTAGTTTTGCCTGTTCTAGAACTTCTTGTAAATGGTACCATAGAGTATCTATTTTTTTGGGTCCAGCTTATTTGCGCAACACGTTTTTGGTATTCATCCATGTTGTTACACACATTCATAGTTTGCTCTTTTTAATTCCTTCCATCACCTAGTAGTAATGGATTATAGGAATATACCAAATAGGTTTATTCACTCACCTATTCATGGATTGGGTTGTTTCCGGTTTGGGGCTATTATGAATAAAGCTTCCATGAACATTTTTGCACAAGTTTTTTTGTTGACACGTGTTTTCATTTATTTTGGGTAAAGAGGTGGAATTATTGGGTCAAAATCGTAGGTATTTGTTAACTTTATGAACCTGCCAAGCTGATTTTCAGAGTAGTTACACCAATAATGTATGGTTGCCCTATATCCTCACCAATTTGGTATTGTTAGTCATTTTACTTTTAGGTATTCTAATATAGTATAATCTCATTGTGATTTGAAATCTGCATTTTCTGGATAACTAATGATGATAAGCATATTTTCATGTGTTTATTGACCATTTGGATATCTTTTGTGAAGTATCTGTACTTATTTGTTCAATTCTGGAATACAAGTCATTTATCAGATATATGGATTGTGAATATTTTTTCCCAGACTGTGGCCATTCTATAATTTTGTCATTTAAAAATATTACATAAATGGAATCATACATTAGATAATCTTTGGCTTTTTGATTCAGCATAATTTTCTGGAAATGCATCCAGGTTTTTGTGTGTATCAATGATTGTTTCCTTTTTATTGCTGAATAGTGTTCCATGGTATAGATGTACCGTCATTTGTTTAACTATTTGCTCACTAAAGGACATGTGGGTTGTTTCCAGTTTGGGGATATTATGTGCAAAGCTGCTATAAACATGCACGTGCAGGTTTTTGTGTGAACATAAGTTTTCATTTCTCTGAGACAAATGTGCAGGAGTGCTGTCGCTTGGCCATATGTTAGTTCTAATGTATGTATTTACTGCTGTAGATTTCCCTCTCAGAACTGCTTTAGCCGTGTCCCACAAATTTTGATATGTTGTATATCCATTTTCATTCTGTTCAATGAATTTTTGGATTTCCCTTGAGACTTCCTCTCTGATCTATGGATTATTTAGATGTGTGTTTTGTTTTCAAGTGTTTGGAGATTTTCCTGGTATAGTTCTGTTACTGCTTTCTAGTTTGATTTCATTGTGGTCATAGAACATACTCTGTATTATTTTAGTTCTTGTAAATGTGTTGAGGTTGGTTTTATGGCCCAGGATATTGTCTATCTTGGTATAGGTTCCCTGGATAATTGAAAAGAATGTATATTTTGCTGTTGTTGGGTGGAATGTTCTATAAATTGGTTAGATCCTGTTGGTTGATTGTGTTATTGAGTTTCTATGTGGTTGTTCTATCAGTTGTTGAGAGAGGGATGTTGAAGTCTCTAAGTATATGGATTTGTCAATCTCTCCTTTCCATTTTATCATTTTTTCCTTCACAGATTTTGTAACTCTGTTGTTTGATGAAAGCACGTTTAGGATTGCTGTGTCTTCTGGGTGGATTGACCTTTTTGTCATTATATAACATTCCTCTCTGTCTGTGGTAATTTTCTTTCCTCTGAAGTCTACTTTATCTGATATTAATATAGCCACTTCTGCTTCCTTTTGATAAACGTTTAAATGATATATCTTTACCTATTTACTACTTTGAACTTGTCTGTATCATTATATTTGGAAGTGAGTTTATGATAGACAACAAATAGTTGAGTCATGATTCGTAATCCACTACCAATCTCTGTCTTTTAATTGGTATATTTAGCCCAATTAAATTTAAGTAATTATTGATATGTTAGGGCTTAAGTCTCCTATTTTATCGTTGGTTTTGTGGTTGTTTTTGTTGTTGTTTCTGGGTTTTTCCCATGCCTTTCTATAGATTACTTGAACTTTTTTTTAGAAATCGTTTTGATTTATCTATAATGTTTCTATATATATCTCTTATATATCTTTTTTAGTGGTTGCTCTAGATATTACATTTTATATACATAACTTATCACAGTTTAATTATGTCATAATTTTACCAGTTCTGATAAAGTATAGAAACCTTACTTCTTTTTAGACCCCTTTACCTTTTTCCCATTTATTATAAAATTGTCTTAAATATTTACTCTGCATTTATTTATTTATTTATTTATTTATTTATTTATTATCTGCATACATTTAGAACTATATGAGACAAGTGTTATAAGTTGTTATTCAACCATCAAACATAATTTAGAAAACTCAAGAGGAGAAGGGAGGTCTATTGTATTTACCCAGATTTTTGCTTGCCACGTTCTTTCTTCAATCCTGATATTGCAAGATATTTTTCTTTTATCATCTTCTTTCTGTTTAGAGAATTTCCTTTAGCCATTCTTTTAGAGTAGGTATGCTGGCTACAAATTCTCTTAGTTTTTCTTCATCTGAGAATGTTTTGGTTTCCCCTTCATTCCTGAAAGATATTTGTACTGGATATAGGATTCTAGGTTGACAGTTCTTTTCTTTCAGCACTTGGAAAAATGCTGTTCCATTCCTTTTGGCCTTCATGAATTCTGATAAAAAATCCACTGTCATTTGAATTATTTTTTGTCTAAGAGAAGATGTTGTTCCTCTCTTGCTGCTTTCAAGATTTTTCCTTTGTCTTTAGTTTTTATAAGTTTGACTATGATGTATCTTGGTGTGTATTTCTTGGCTTTATTTTGTTTGGGATTCATACAACTTCTTGAATCTGTAGTTTTATGCATTTTGCCAAATTTTGCCAAGTTTTCAGCCATTATTTCTTTGAGTAGTTTTTTTAGCTCTGTCTTCTCTCTGTGGGACTCAGATGACACGCATGTTAAACCTATTTGTTATAGCCCCACATTTCCTTGAGGCTCTGTTCATTTTTCTTCATTTGATTTTCTCTCTGTTGTTCAGATTGGATAATGTTATTGTTGTGTGTTCAAGTTCATTGATTCTCTCCTCTGTGCCCTCCATTCTTTTTTTTTTGTAATTCTTTTTTAAATTTATTATTTTTGGCTGCATTGGATCTTCGTTGCTGCACGCAGGCTTGGGGCTTCTCTTGTTGCAGAGCACGGGCTCTAGGCATGCAGGCTTCAGTAGTTGCAGCATACAGCCTCAGTAGTTGCGGCACACGGGCTCAGTAGTTGTGGCACACGGGCTTAGTTGCTCCGCAGCATGTGGAATCTTCCCAGACCAGGGATTGAACCCGTGTCCCCTGCATTGGCAGGCGGATTCTTAACCACTGCACCACCAGGGAAGTCCTGTCCCCTCCATTCTGCTGTTGAACTCATCCACTGAATTTTTTATTTGTTATTATATTTTTCAATTCTAAAATTTCCGTTTGGTACTTATTTTGTGTCTTCTATTTCTTTGCTGAGACTTTTCTAGTTTTTGTGTGTTTATAGTCATTCATTGAAGCATTTTAAATGATGGTTGCTTGAAAGTCTTTTTCAGATATTTTTAACCATCTGTCATTTTGCTGTTGGCATCTACTGATTGCCTTTTTTCATTCAGTTTAAGATCTTCCTTATTCTTGATATGACTAGTTATTTTCTATTGAAATCTGGACATTTGGGGTATTTTGTTATAAGAGTTTTAAGGCTCTGGATCTTATTTAAACCTCTGCTTTGCTGAGTTTCTCCAACACGTCCCTGAAAGGGAGAGTGGGGCAGGGGATGGAGAGGGGGAACTGCCTTTTTACTGCCAGGTGAGGGTGTAAATCCAGGTTCCATTCTCAGCTTCCACTGATACTGAGTAGATGCGCCTTATTACTGCTGGGTGGATGGAGTGGGAATTCTGGCTTCACACTAGGCCTCCACCGATACCTCCCTGGCTGGGAGGGACAGGAGTGCCTCATTACTGCCCCATTGACACCATGGGGTAGAGGAAGTGACCTCATTACTGCTGGGCAGCAGTGAAAGCCCTGACTCTCACTACACTTCCTCTGACACCACCCCAGAGTTGGGGGAGTGGTCTTTACTGTCTGGTGGGGCTGGACATCCAGGCATCCCAGTGGTCTCCGTTGAGACTGCAAGGTGGAAGGGGGCTTATCACTGCCAGTGTGCATGGAACTCCTGCCTCCCTACTTGGCTTTCTCAGACACCGCCTACGGTTGGGGGAGGGGTTGGGGCACCTCATTATAGCCTGGCCAGAGCTAATAAATGGTATTCATGAATGGGACAGAGAGAGAGAGGAGGTGAGAGATTCTTCTTATATAACTGGGCAAGAGCTGAAAGAGAGTGAAAAAGAGACTCAAGAAGATGGACATGCTGGTGTCTGAGAGCAATCACCCGCTGTTGGATTAATGGAGGGAAGATGGATGGTGAACGGTCTTCACTCTGGGAGGGAGGAAACGATAGTCAAGGTCAGAGATCGTGAATTAGACAGTCTGTCTCAAATTTATTCCAATGGCAAAGCATCTATCTGGAAGTCTCAGTGCTCCATAAAATCTTCTTTGCCCAAAACTATGAAATATTCTTGTCTGTCTCACAAACTGGAAATGATTCTGCAGAAAGTGAGCAGCTATAACGAATGCAGTTTGTCAGAACCACAATCTTTTTCCGCATCCAAAAAAATCAGAAAGCTGCCAGTATATGTGTAATTGGCCTTTCTGGAGTTTCTACGTTTGCATCCATTTGCTGCTTTATTACTCCGTGAGCATTTGCTGGCAAACAAGACAGGCTCTAAATTTGAAAGGTGGCGAGATTAAACAGCCTCCAGTGCCAGGTGCCTGTGGTTTGGCCCAGGGGCCCGTAGAATTTGGTTGCTGCCTGGAGTTTATATCTTGGTAAATTCTTATAGTCTTTCTCTGGTTCCCCATCTTGGCAGTAATTTCATTTTGCCCACCTCTGGCTCCATTATGGTTTCCTTTATGTACACAGAAAAGCTAAATTGCCTAGGTCCTGCCAAGAAAGGACATGCCTCACTTACCAGCTGATAGAATGCTCTGTGCCTCAGTCTTCTCATCTGTAAAATGGGAAAATGGAGATAAGAGAGTGTCTACCTCATATGGGTTGAATGAGTTAATTCATAGAAAGCACCTAGACAGTGCCTGGCACATAGTAAGCCCTCAGTCAGCATTAGCTGCTGTTATTATAATTATTACATACAAAGGCAACATGATGCCTCCCGTTGTCTTTCAATCTAACACGCATACGTGTTAGCATCTTTCTCCTTCCCGTTTTCCACACGTCTGCTTCATCTGCTCCCTACCGTCCCACGCCATCACCACCCACCTTTTCACATGTCCTACCTCTCCTGGCCCTGGAGTCGTTCCACTGCCCACTAGCCACTGTCACTGCCGTCACAGACCTGTTTGTTAGTTAAATGTCCCTCCAGGAATCTTATATCTTGAAAAATAAGCTAGGACAGAGGAAGTGAGCCGCCCTAACCCAGGGAGATTGAATCACTGACAGTGAGGATTGAGGCAATTTTTGTGCAAGATGTCTTCCCGGGAAGCCTCAAATGATAACACCGAGGTGAAACCGCATACTCAGCCTTTTGGGTGTCTAGAACACAGTAGATATAACTTCCTGTGAACATGGTGTAGGTGAGAACGTGGGCTTTGGGAGTCAGGCCAACTTAGGATGTGCATCCAGCTCAGGCCATAAGAACTATGACCACAGGAATTTGGCCAAATAAATGGCACGCCCTCCCTGAACTGCAGGAATTGTACACAACTGAGAGTATGTCATGGGGTCATTATGGTCATGAAACTAGACAATCAGGGGCTTCCCTGGTGGCGCAGTGGTTAAGAATCTGCCTGCCAATGCAGGGGACACGGGTTCAAGCCCTGGTCCGGGAAGATCCCACGTGCCGCGGAGCAGCTAAGCCCGTGTGCCGCAACTACTGAGCCTGCGCACCTAGAGCCCGTGCTCCGCAACAAGAGAAGCCACAGCTATGAGAACCCCTCACACCGCAACAAAGAGTAGCCCCCGCTCGCCGCAACTAGAGAAAGCCCGCACACAGCAACAAAGACCCAATGCGGCCAAAAAAATAAGTAAATAAATAAAATAAATCTATTAAAAAAAAGCAAAACTAGACAATCAAGTGGAAGTACCCAGCCCAGGACCTGACATGGACCGGCCACCCTGTATTAGTCAGTCTGTCCTCTTTCCTTACCTCCTGTTCTCTAGGCTGAAACTGATAGAGAATTGACATTCCTATGTAATATCACAAAGATGTTGATTAATTCTTCTTCTTTTTTTTTACTCTTTTTAAAAATTGAGATAAAATACTTATGACATGAAATTTACCACCTTAACTGTTTTTAAGTGTACAGTTCAGTAGTGTTGTTTTTCACATTGTTGTGGAACTAGCCTACAAAACTCTTTTCATCTTGTAAAACTAAGACTCTATACCCATTAAACAACTCCCCGTTCCCTTCTCCACCAAAACCTGGCAACACCATTCAGCTTTCTGTCTCTATGAATTTGACTACTTTGGGTGCCTCATAGAAGTGAAATCATACAGTATTTGTCTTTTTGTGACTGGCTTATGTCACTTAGCATAATGTCCTCAAGATTCATCCATGTTGGAGCATGTAACAGGACTTCCTTCATTTTAAAGGCTGAATAATATCCCATTGTATGTATAGACCACATTTTGTTTATCCATTCATCTGTCAATGGACACTTGGGTTGCTTCTACGTTTTGGCTGTTGTGAATGCTGCAGTGAACATGGGTGTATAAAAATATGTTCAGGTCTCTGCTTTCAATTCTTTTGTGTATATGCCAAGAAGTGGAGTTGCTGGATCATGTGGTAATTCTGTTTTTAATATTTTGAGGAATCACCATACTGTTTTCCACAGTGGCTGCCCCATTTTGCATTCCCACCAGCGGTGCACAAGGGTTCCATTTTCTTCACATCCTCACTAACACTTATTTCTGTTTTATTTTGTTTTTCATAATAGCCATGCTAATGTGTGTGCAGTGGTACCTCACTATGGTTTTAATGTGCATTTCCCTAATGATTAGAGATGTTGAGCATCTTTTTATGTGCTTATTGGCCAATTATATATCTTTGTGGAGAAATGGTTATTCAAGTCCTTTGACCATTTTTCTTTTTATTTGCCTGCAGTGGGTCCTAGTTGCAGCACACGGGTTCTTTAGTTGTGGCATGAGGGGTCTTTAGTTGCGGCATGCAGGGTCTTTTAGTTGCGGTGTGCGGGATCTAGTTCCCTGACCAGGGATCAAACCCGGGCCCCCTGCATCGGGGGTGGCGGAGTCTTAGCCACTGGACCACCAGGGAAGTCCCACTTTGACCTTTTTTTTTTTTTAAATAAATTTATTTGTTTATTTATTTTTGGCTGCATTGGGTCTTTGTTGCTGCGAGCAGGCTTTCTCTAGTTGCAGTGAGCGAGGCTACTCTTCATTGCGGTGCGCGGGCTTCTCATTGCAGTGGCTTCTCTTGTTGTGGAGCATGGGTTCTAAGTGCGTGGGCTTCAGTGGTTGTGACTCACGGGCTCTAGAGCACAGGCTCAGTAGCACGGGCTTAGTTGCTCCTCAGCATGTGGGATCTTCCCAGACCAGGGCTTGAACCCATGTCCCCGCAGACAGATTCTCAACCACTGTGCCACCAAGGAAGCCCTTTGACTATTTTTTAATTGAGTTTCTTTGTTGCTGTTGAGTTGTAGGAGTTCTTTATATATTCTGGATATTACCTCCTTGTCAGACATATGATCTGCAAATATTTTCTCCCTTTCTGTAGGTTGCCTTTTCACTCTCTTGATTGTTTCCTTCAATGCAGTTTTAAATTTCGATGTAGTCAAGTTTCTCTATTTTTTCTTTTGTTGCCTGTGCTTTGGTGTCTTTTCCAAGAAATCATTGACAAATCTAATGTGATGAAGCTTTCCTCCTGTTTTCTTCTGAGTTTTGTAGGTTAAGCTCTTTATGTTTAGGTCTCTGATTCATTTTGAATTAATTCTTTATGGTACTGAATCTAACTGTCTACCAACAGGGTGTGCATTTCCATTTATTTGCCTTCCTTTATGTCCCTCAAAAGTTTTATTTCATTAAAATCCTGCAGATTTTAAAAGTTTATTTTCTCTTCTTTTATTCTTTTTGTTGTTATGTATGTGGGTCTTTTTTTTCCAACACCATTTCTGTTTTTCGTCTGTATGACTGAACAATATTAATTTCTATTTTAATTTGTATCCAGCCACCTTACCTAATTCTCTTCTTTGTGAGAGCCATTTTTCCAGTGGATTATTTTGGCTTTCTATAAACATTTTGAGGGTGGAAAAATGATGAATTATGCCAAATCTATAATTAGCAAAGCTGTAATTCATAGTGAGCCTCCATGAATAACACACGACACATGAAGTCTCAGAAAGTACTTCACCCTCACACTGTTCTTGGAGTTACTCGAAATACCCTGGCTGAGCAAGAAATGAATTAAAATAAAGAACTCTTAAATAGGGATGACATGGTACAAAACAGCAAGCAATGAAATAAATGAAACTTAAAACCACTGTCCAGAAAAAACTATTATCATCATAGTTATGATGTTTACTGTAAATTTCAAAAAAATAATCATTTCAGGAATTGTGATGCAGCATAAAAATATTTAACACAAATATTTTATCTGTATTTTGAAAGAAGACGTAATGTTACAACATTCAGATTAAGAGAGGGGCTAAAATCACAGATTAAAAAATAACTTAAGGGCTTCCCTGGTGGCGCAGTGGTTGAGAATCTGCCTGCCAATGCAGGGGACACGGGTTCGAGCCCTGGTCTGGGAAGATCCCACATGCCGCAGAGCGACTAGGCCCGTGAGCCACAGTTGCTGAGCCTGCGCGTCTGGAGCCTGTGCTCCGCAACAAGAGAGGCCGCGATAGTGAGAGGCCCGCGCACCGCGATGAAGAGTGGCCCCCGCTTGCCGCAACTAGAGAAAGCCCTCGCACAGAAACGAAGACCCAACACAGCCATAAATAAATAAATAAATAAATAAAAATTTAAAAAAATAATAACTTAAAGAAGTATATAGGAATTTTAGGGACTTCCCTGGTGGTCCAGTGGGTAAGACTCCGCACTCCCAATGCAGGGGGCCTGGGTTCAAACCCTGGTCGGGGAACTAGATCCTGCATGCGTGCCGCAACTAAGAAGTCCACATGCCGCAACTAAAGATCCCGCGTGCCACAACTAAGACCTGGCACAGCCAAAATAGATAAATAAAATAAATAAATATCTAAAAAAATTATATAGGAATTCTAGATACAGATTCTTGCTAAGAAATTTTAAAATCTGACTGAAATGAATGATACTGTCAGAAAACCTAAATTTACAAAGTTGACATGTGAAGAGGTTGAATACCTCCACAGCCCAAAAACTCTGTAAGAAATTTGAAAAAGTATTTAAAATTAATCTTGAGGAGAGGAGCTGAGGTCACTCCCTGCCGGGCAGTGGTGTCTGATTCTCACCCAAGCCAGAGGGTGCCATGACTGTCCTGGGGTTCTAGACTCAGATTCTAGTTATAGATTTGCCACTTTCTTTTTTAAAAATTTATTTTATTGAAATATAGTTGACTTACAATGTTGTGCTAATTTCTGCTGTATAGCAAAGTGATTCAGTTATGCATATATATACTTTTTCATATTCCTTTCCATTATGGCTTATTACAGGATATTGAATATAGTTCCCTGTGCTATATAGTAGGACCTTGTTGCTTGTCCATTCCATATATATTAGTTTGCATCTGTTGATTCCAAACTCCCAATCCATCCCTCTCCCACTACCTTCCCCCTTGGCAACCGCAAATCTATTCTCTTTATCTGTGAATCTGTTTAGATTCCACATATAAGTGATATCGTATGATATTTGTCTTTCTCTTTCTGACTTACTTCACTTAGTATGATAATCTCTAGGTCCATCCATGTTGCTGCAAATAGCATGACTTCATTCCTTTTTATGACTGAGTAAATTCCATTGTATATATACACATCTTCTTTATTCATTCATCCATCGATAGACATTTAGGTTGTTTCCATGTCTTGGCTATTGTAAATAGTGCTGCTATGAACATATGGGTGCATGTATCTTTTCAAATTATGGTTTTGTCTGGGTATATGCCCAGCAGTGGGATTGCTGGATCTTATGAGATTTGCCACTTTCTAATCTGAACAAGTCCTTCATTGCTTGGAGCCTCCATTTTCCTATCTGTAGAATGGGAGAGTTGCACTAGATGGTCTCTAAGGTGCTTTCCCAGTCTTATAGTCTAGTGTATAGCCTAGCATGTGTGTGGTGGGGATACGGGTGTGAGTGTATTTGTAAAATAGAAAACGTTACTATGCATCAGAACCATCCAGGGAGTGTTTTATTTCTTGGTCTGATCTCAAAGCCACCTGGAGTTGAAATGTATACGTTAAGGAGGCACCCCGATAGCTAATAGATAGCATTTATTGAATGCTTATTATGTACCAGGCACTAATCTAAACGTTTTCCACTTATTAACTCATTCTGCTCAACCTGCAGCTCTCGCAGACCCCAGGAACACACCTGGCATGCCCTGTCCTTTTAGGGGACACCAAATTGGTGATAGATGCAAATACATCAACATTTTATGGTAACATTTGGTCATAGTGTTATCAAGATATTCCAGAATAGATTAACTACTAACTTTTCCTAGATTGCCATGGAAATGAAAATACGGCTTAAGCATTCTTCCAGAAAGCCCTCAGAGACCCTCTGAAAGCCCCAGAGATTCTCAACCCCAGTTTAGGAACATGGGATTAGGGGATTTTGAGGCAGCCGGCTCTATACTGGTCCAGTAATTAGGAACTGTGACTCTTCATTAAATAGCAATTAAATCAAGTTCATGAAGGGCAGTGAAACTTTGGATAACCACCTGGAAAGATACAGAAAGGGTATATAAAGCTATGTAACTATATGAAGGGTTATATAGATACAGGTATATACCCTTCACCAAGCTTCCCCTAATGTTACAATTTATATGACATTGTACAGTTATCCAAACCAGGAAATGATCATTGGTACAAATCCTTATTTAGATTTTAGCCAGTGTCTCCCCTAACCTCCCCTTTCAGTTCCAGAATCCAGTCCAGGATCCCACGTTGCATTTAGTTTTTGAGTCTTCTTAGTCTCCTCCAGTCTGTGACAGTTCCTCAGTCTTGCCTTATTTTTTATGACCTTGACTCTTTGGTGAGTTACCGATGAGTTATTTTATAGAATTTCTCTCCATTCAGTTTTGAATGATTTCTCATGATTAGATTGTGTGATTAGGAATTTTTGGCAAGAATCCCACAGAAGTGATGTTATGTCCCTTTCAGTGCAGCATATCAGGCTATCAGGGGATATGTGATGTTGATATGTCTTATTATTGGTGCTGTTAAGTTTGGTCATGAAGTTAAGGCAGTGCTGGATTTCTCCACTGTGAAGTTATTGTTTTCTTTTATTTTGTAATTGATCAGTTTCTTGGGGGAAATACTCTGAGACCATGAAATCTCTCATTTTCTCTCAGATTTTCACTCACAGATTTTAGCATCCATTGGTGGATCTTGCCTGCAATAATTATTACCGTGGTGTTTGTCTAATGGTCATTTTGTATTTCTCTCATTCCTCCCGCGTTTACTAATTGGAATTCTTTTGTAAAGAAGACCTGTCCCTTCCCCTCCATTTACTTTTTTTAGTTTATTATTTATGACATTAGTGTAGACTCATGGGTATTTATTTTATCCTATGAATTATAATCCAACACTTTCATTATTTAGTTGTTCAAATTGTCCTGGCTTTGGCCATTGGAAGCTCCTTTAAGCTGGCTCCCATGTCCTTTTGACATTCCCCATCCTTTTTCAAGTACTGACTTATTTTCTGACTCTACAAGATGTTCCAGGTCTTCAGGTTTAACTTCTATACTTCCTGTCCCAGTCCTAGAATCAGCCATTTCTCTAAGGAGCCCTGGTTCCTTTGATTGGAGAATGATATTTAGAAATGAGGGTCTGGGCACTAGGCGTGCTCATCGTTACTGGGAAGTCATTGTTTCTAGGCTCTCTCCGCAGACAGAGCTAGAAAATATATGTATGCATATTAATCCAAGCTCACACACAACTTTTTTTCACTTCTATATATATCTATCTGAATATGCACGAAAAACCATGAGATGATACTGATTTCTCCAATTCCAGTCCAACACCATAAAGTGGTTCATTCTAGACTTCTCCCTTTTCCTTATCTGTAACTTCTTTCTCCAGCAGTGAGAAACTGGCTCTCATTATCTGTGATCTGTTTACTTATTTGTTCAGTCCTAGCATACACATGAAGAAGTTGCAGGATTTTTAACCCACATCCCTATAAGAAACAGATTTAGTAACTAGAACACAGTATTTGTATGTGGTTCTTTTTGTCTTTAGCCTTACAGTATCCAGTGAAAATACTACTTTCCAAAGTTACTCAAGTTAGTTCCTGTATTCCCCATTCCTTTCAATGTGGTTATGCTAATCATTTATAGTACAGTTAATTTGTTGTTTGTTTCCCATTTTTGTCCCCCGTGCCTCCCCATATCCTGGTCGATTTATTTATTTCATTTGGGGTATGTAAAATATTGCTATGGGTCTAAGAGTCAAAGCCGTATATGAAGGTATCCCCAGAAAAACGCTGCACCTCCTCACCCCCCATCTCATTCCCTTATTCTCCCCCCATCTCACCCCAGTCTCTTTGGTTTCTGCTGTATCCTTCCTGTATTAGAAATGAAAATTTTTAAAATTAGTTTGTAGAAGAGATTCTGCCTTACGAGGAGGAGAGTGGTGACCGAGAAGGGAGGTCAAGCCACAGAGGACAATAGGAAGGGAGAGAGGGAGGAGTGACCCAGGACTGAAGCGAGTGGGGTCAGCGCAGGACCACATGCCTTAGTGCTTCTCTTACGTCCACCTGTGGGACTGAGTCTTCAAAGCATGGGCCTGGAATATTCCAGAACACCAAGGAAGCAGTGCGGGGTGCCGCCAGACCCTGGCCCATACTTCCCTCCCTAGGAGATGTGGACCCTCCAGTTCTGCTGTTTTGCACAAAGTCCCCCAAGAAAAGAAGGTTTCTTCCCAGCTGCATGGGGGGCTGCATCAGGAAGCTGGACCCAGGCAGGCCCTGCCCCTCTGACTAGTCCTGCCCAGGACGGGAGATGACCCCTGTCTTGCATCACAGGTCATGTCAACGTGTGAAGAGGCGGTCTCCCTCTGCCCTTGGGCACCCCCTTCCCCCAACCCCCTCCCCCTCCAGCTCCAGGACTCAGTGTCCTGTTCAGGGTCCCCAGTAGGACTCATCCTTACTGTCTCAGAAGAGGAAGTTGGAGGTGGCAGCAGGCCCCGTTGCTGAATGTCTCAACGCTACCCCACTGTGGCGGGGGGCATTCCCATTCCTGGCAGCAGCTGGAATTTCACAACTTGAGCTCCTTTTAGTAAGGTGGCAACGGGGGGTTGGGAGGGGAATGCCAGGGCAAACCAGGCCTTGCCTACCAAGGCTTTGAGAAAAGGCATCATCCTTGGGGAGGGAGAGGTGCCACCTCTTCCCCATTCATCTCCGCCCCAAAGCCACTGGGGTTCTGCTGACAAGTCACCAGAAGCGGCTGATGACTGACTCATCAAACAGAAATGAGCGTGCCAGAGGGCCAGGTGGCGAGCCGCGGGGTGCTGGGTTTACCCCCAGGGCAGCTCAGCTGAGGATCCCTGGCCAGGCTCCCGTCCCTCGGCTCCCACAGCCCAGCGCCTTGGGCAAGTCCAGCCTCTCTGAAGACCCAGGGCAAGCTCTAAATGGCCTCAGGATGCCAGGGAGGGGGGGCACACCGGGAACTCTGCCCAGTGCCTGAGGATAAGGTCTTGATCGTCTCCAATGAACAGCAGAGGACACTGAGGCCAGGAGATGGGAAAGTCGCTCGGGGCCCAGAGAAGGGAAGATGCGTGGGCCACGGGCACTGGAGCGGGTGTTGGGGGGCAGCCTTTAGGCTGTGCAGGCTGCTCGCAGCAGCCCCGGGACGCTGCTCTAAGGATAGGGGTGCAGCAGAAGTGCTGTCGCCTGAGGATGTTCATTTGCATCTTGCCTTCGTATCAGTTACACTGCGACACAATAGGGCAGGGTGACTCATTCCTGCTTTGTGACACAGCCAACTTGTCTGTCGCAGCAGGGACTGGGCAGAGGGATCTTCAAACCTAGTTCACAGGATTCAGCCCCCGCTCTGAGCTACAGAATGACCGGGCCCCTCAAGCCACCATGGTCATCGCCCGGTCCAGCCTAGATTGTTGCTTCTGTGGACCCTGGTCCTCTTGTTGGAGGAGGCAGGGCTGCAGTGGACAGCTGGCATAGACAGACATGGCGGGCTCAAGATTCCCGGCAACGGGGAACGCCTGCACTCGCTTAATCGAGCCTGCGCTCGCTGGGGTAGAAACGTGAATTAGTTTTATTTGTCTCCCGGTAACTGCATCTGACTGTGCCGAGCGGCAGGCAGAGCCAGACTCCCCGCGTTGCCACCTGCTAGCTGTGTGACCTTAGGCAAGTTGTTTAACCTCTCTGTGCCACAGAGTGCCCACGCTCCCTCCAGCTTCCCCCAAAGGTGGTCCAACCTTCGGCCTCTTACTGCTACGTTTCCCTCACCCGGCTGGGGGCCCTCCAGGTGAAGAATCAACAAAACAGCTCAAGGCTAGCTTTTCATCCGAGTATCTCCCGCCACCCCCACCCTTCCGCGAGGAGCGCACATCTTTGCCTTACCCAGCAGGCAGTCTGCCAGCCGCCCCTTCCGCTCCTCTTAGGCCGCCCATGGCTCCCAGGTAGCCCGGAAGTACGTTTGCTGGCTGGAGAGAGAGTGCGCTGAGAGCAAAATGGCGGCATCCCCTCCTGGCAGGTGTCCCGTCTGAATAAGGGATTCTCTTTAAGCCCCTGTGCCCTTGGCCTTGGGGAGAGAAAGGAGGACCCTCTGGAATGGTCGACAAACCCTCCTCTCTTCCCAGTCCTCTTGTATTGACGGGGGTTGGGGAGCGGGCAGCTGTGCCAGTTCTGGACCCGTACCTCCCGGCAAGCCCCCCAGCGTGGCTGCCGGCCCCCGTGCCTGACAGCTCACGGTGACTCTTAGCTCTTTAGCAGATGGGTCGTTGAGCGCCTTCTGTGCTTACGAGTTGGGCCTCACCTGCCATTTGGGATTTCGGAAGTCCTGCTTTATATCCTAGTGGATTTTTTTCTGGCGTTGATTCTCCCAGCCCCGCCCCGCCCCGGGGCTGCCCCTTAGCTCCTCCTCAGAGCACCTCCCCGGGGGCTGATCGGGGAGGAATCAACCTGTGGGGACCAAGGCCTGCTGATGACGTCTGGGCCAGCCATTCACGCTCCAAACTCATCCTTTTGAAGGTGCCTGGCCTCCTAGCTCCTCCAGTGGGTGCCGTCAGCCCTGAGCCTGCACAGGACCGAGCTCAAGAGGGGCTTGCACTTGGGTAGCCACTGCAGGCAGAAGGGCGAGGCCGCATCCTGAGTGTTCATGCCCAAGGACACGCATCCATGCTGGGCACCGGCACCCCCAGGGAGGAGGGGCCTGACGTCTGCCTGGTGTGGCTCAGGGCCCACAGACCCCCTGTCTGGACTGCACACGAAGAGTTGGCACACAGAAGGCCCTAAGGTGACCATGAAAGTTGCCCTAGAAGGGCCCAAGGATGTCTTTGGACATCCAGGTGCCACTAATGGAAACACCCAAGGTCCATGGTCCTGACTCACCAGTGAAAGTGCTTCTGATCTCAGTCTGCCACCTCAACTGCAGGAAGGTGGGTGACCTGGGGGGCTGGTCCGTCCTGGGCCCTGTGCTCCAGGTCTCAGCCCTTGGCAGGTCCATTCCTGCACCCAGACCTTTGCACCTGCTACCTCCTCTTTCTGGAACATTCTTCACCCTCACTTCTCTCCTGGCCTCCTCATCCAGCTAAAATGTCCCTTCTGAGAGGCTCTCCTGACCTCCCAACGGCCTGAAGGGGGCCCCCCAACTCGGCCCCCTCCCAGCACCATCAGTTTCTTCTCAGCGTATATCCCCCTCTGCCGTGACCTCTTTCTTTGTCTGTTAGATCGTTCCCTGTCTGTCTCCTACCACGGGGCATGCCTGCTTCATTCACTGCTGTGTCCTTAGTGCCTGGCACATAGTAAGGGGCTAGTAAATCCATGGAAGAATGAACGCATGCGTGCTGCTTTCCGTGTGCCCACCCCCGTGCCATCCCAGGGATATCACCGAAGTGAAGTGATGCTGGGCAGCTCACAAAGGGCTTCTGTTTCTCTGGGTGCCTGGTTCCTCCCTGGCTGGGGAAGTGGGAGGTTTTGCCTGCTGGGTCCAGGGTAGGATTTCCTAGCTCTTTGCATGTCGTTTGCATGGCTCAGCTCTGAGCTCTGTGCTTCTGCTTGTGGTTTCCTGGTCCATCCCCTGTTCCACAGAGCTGGACCACTGCTTCCTCGACTTCCTTCAGTGACCTGGCCTGACCGGCCAGCCATGGGGATCTGCCTGGACGGGGTGAATGCAGTGAAATTCCCAAGGGAAAGTGGGCTTGTGGCAAAGACTGTAACAGGAGAGCTTTCGTGTCTTGTTTTCTTTTTTTAAACTTATTTATTTTTGACTGTGTTGGGTCTTCGTTGCTGCGCGCAGGCTTTCTCTAGTTGTGAGCGGGGGCTACTTTTCGTTGCGGTGCGCAGGCTTCTCATTGCGGAGGCTTCTCTTGCTGCGGAGCACGGGCTCTAAGCGCACGGGCTTCAGTAGTTGTGGCTCACAGGCTCTAGAGTGCAGGCTCAGTAGTTGTGGCGCATGGGCTTAGCTGCTCCACGGCATGTGGGATCTTCCTGGACCAGGACTCGAACCCTTGTCCCCTGCATTGGCAGGTGGATTCTTAACTACTGTGCCACCAGGGAAGTCCCAACTTTCGTGTCTTGAAAGCTCGCTCAGTGCATCCACTGTGGCATTTAATCTTCTCAACAGCCCTGGGGGGTTAGTACCATTGTCACACCCATTTTACAGATCAGTAAACTGAGGTTCAGAAAAGTTTAAAGAAATTGCCCATTTGCATGGCTAGCAAATACCAGAGTTGAGATCTGAATCCAAGTCTGTTGATGCCAGAGGCCAGGCTTATTTGCTGCACTGCACTACCTGTCACAGCTTCCTGAGGGACCCAGGAGCCCAGACACATCACTGTGAAGCTGGGCTGGCCCTGCTGGAGGCTCTCAGAATGTGGCCCTTGGCATGGTTCCCCACCTGGTGCTAAAGCCCCTTCTTAGATCTCGTCCTCAGCAGCCCTCCAGCCTGAGCTAAACACCCCGGTTCTCTCCTCAGTAGGATAGGGGAAGGAAGGGGGTTCTTTTTTTTTTTTTTTTTTTGGCTGTGCCGTGTGGCTTGTGGGATTTCAGTTCCCCAGTCAGGGATTGAACCCAGGCCCTCGGCAGTGAGAGCGTGGAGTCCTCTAACCACTGGACCGCCAGGGAGTTCCCAGAGGAATTCCCAGAAGGGGGTTCTTTGAAAGACCAAGCCAAGCAAGGTCTTTGAATAACTGGTAACATCGCTAAGCCTCAGAGACAGCAAAGAAAAATGGCCAAAGTGGAGGTGAGGGCAGAAAAGGACCAGGGGCCTGTGGCCTGGGCACCCAAGCAGAGGGTGTGGCGGGGTGGAGGTGTTGGCACGTGTGAAGGCAGCCCCTGCCGGGCCCCAGCATCAGAGCCCCCGGCACACTGGCGGGGAGCTCTGTGACCTTGTCAGCAGGAACAGGCTCCCTGACCATCCCTGAGGGGTGGGGCATACAGGCCTGGAAATTCAGAGAAAGTCCCCCACGTGATCCTGATTTTTCCTTTGAAGTCCTCCTGCCCAGCACTGGGGTCTGGTCACGCCGCAGGCACTCCCTGGGCTGTTGCAGCCGCTCACCCCTGCCTTGGGGTGGGGGCGAGGGCCGCACCTCTCCACTCCCCCCGCCACCCCTCACTTCCCGTAGCCTGTGCTGTTGGGCCACAGGCATGCCCCGTCCTGCCGTTCTGAGCGGCACCGCCAGGAGCCCAGGAGCCGGTCCAGCCCTGGAGGCAGCTGGCTGATGGCACCGGCTGTGAGTGCCTGCTGTCTCTGCCAGCTGCCCTGCTAGGCCATGTGCTTCTCGAGTCCGGGGTTCTCCAGGCTGACCAGTGTCTGTCCCCCATGCAGGCGATGACTCAGGATGCAGCCAGGGGCCACGACGTGCACGGAGGACCGCATCCAGCACGCCCTGGAGCGCTGCTTGCACGGGCTCAGCCTCAGCCGCCGCTCCACCTCCTGGTCAGGTAGGTCCCAGGGAGCCGGGGAGGCACATCTGGGGCCCAAGGGAGCTTCAGGGGCTGTGGTGAGCACTGGTTCAGGCACGGAACTGGCAGGTTCCGGTTCCAGCCCTGTGTGTGTGACTTCCCGGACCTCACTTGGGCAGGTGCTCAGCGCAGCACCTGATGGAGAGTCGCCCTCGGTGGGTGGCAGTTTCTCCTTTCCCCCATGCTGTCTTCCTCATCCTCCTCATGTGCTAGAAGCATAGCTCCCTGAAGAAGGTATTGGACCAGCTTAAAAATGCCACACTGCTGATTTCAAAAGGGCAGCTGGGTTTTTATAGACAGTTCTCCCCAGAATTCTCCTGTTTTCCTGGTTTCTAGTTTTCTCCACAGCCCCATCCTCCTCTTCCCCATGGAACAATGGAGAATCTCAGCAGAACTTCAGGGAATAGGAGGCCTCCATGTTCCATGATCCCCAGGACTGAGAAACAGGGGTATCTGCAGGCTGGGGCAGTCGTCTCCAAGGCTGGAGATTAATTTAATAACTCCTTATGCTCATAAAGATTTTCCACATCTCACTTGCCTCCCTGACTACCCCACGAGATAGATACCCATGCTCCTTGAACATAACTGGTTCCTTCCTACCTCAGGACCTTTGCACTTGCTGCCTGGAATTCTTCCCTCAGAACTATGCAGAGCTGGCTCCTTCTCATTCGGGTCTCAACTTAAATGTCACCTCCTCTCAGAGGCTTTCCTTGGCCTCTGGAATTAAGCAGATCTGACTTAAAACTGTCTCTCACTGGCTGTAGGAACTTGTGCAAGTCCCTTAGCCTCTCAGGACTCACCTGCCTTGCCTGTAAAATGAGAATAATAACAGCAGGAACCACCTTCCCAAGGTGGGGGATGGGAGATTCAATGGAGGTGATGTGTGAAAGGCCTGGCACCTTAGAGGTACATAGTAGGTGGTCACTAAATGGCAGTTTTCTTCCTTCTGGCCTCCTACCCAGGTTTTAATGAGACTAAGCCTCTAGAATTCAGGGGCCATCAAGTCAAAGAGTATAAAAATATCTAACTACAGCAAATTTTACTAAAACCTGTGACCATATGAACACACTGCTTGGGGCCTGCAGGACTTCGGAAGGAGCTCGTGCACATGAGGGGGCCACTTCCACCCCCACTGTTCTCATTCCCCGTCACACACACACACACACACACACAGACCTCTGTGACTGCCCCTTTAATTTGGGGGGAGTTTACCCATGCTGACTGCCGGGAAGCAGAGATTGACAAAATGAGAAAGTCTGGGGAAGTTACAGAGTGACAAAGTGCTCCTCATAGCTTTCGAGATAGAAGTGAATGGCGCTTCCCTTGCCCGGGCTCCACTGCCCAGCAGTTCCGGGAGGTCCCATGCCTGTTGCAGACTCAGCCTTGTGTCCTGGGGTGGCGATCTCTGCTTCTGTGCCCCTTCCCTGCATCTCGGAGGATGTGGGAAAGCTGGTGCTCTCCAGAGGCACAGGGAGCAGAGTCGTGGCAAGTCCTTGGCTTCTAAGGGAGATCCCAGCCCCTCGCTGTGTCTCTTGAGCCTCCTGTCTATGCAGGAAGAAGAAACTTATCATTATCTTGATGGGGCATAATAGTCGAGTGTGTGGATCCAGAATTTCCTGAGACTCTTACTTCAAAAGGGAATGCCCCAGTGCAGCCCCAGGAATTGCCACTTCCCTCCAACCCACAACTGACCCCTGGCCTCTCCCTCCCTTTGCAGCTGGGCTGTGTCTCAACTGCTGGAGCCTGCAGGAGCTGGTGAGCAGGGATCCAGGCCACTTCCTTATCCTCCTGGAGCAGATCCTGCAGAAAACCCACGAGGTGAGGGCTCGGCCTGGGTTTGAAGGGCAGCACTGGGATCAGCCTCACAGAGTCGAGAAATAGGTCCCCACAGAATGTCCGTTCTGGGGTGCCTGGACCACCAGGGGGCTTGGTGGAGGCACGGGCAGCCTGAGTTCTCTGCTTCGGTGGTGTTTGTGGATTGAAGGCCTCAGGAAGGGGCGTGGTCCTTTTGCTATGAGCATGTGCTGGGTGAGCCAGGGTCCCGAGTTTAATCTGCTTCCTAAGACAGACATTGCTTGTAAGTCAAGGTGTCGATTACAAGGGAGGGAGGACATGCTACCAAATTCCTTTCCCGCAAAAGACGCAGAAGAACAAAGATGCAAAAGAGAAAACTGATGGGAGAGGTAAACCGAGACCTCCTCTAACAGTTCAGTAAACAGGCTTTTATGACTCAGAAGAGGGACGTGTTTAAAGCTGATCTGGGGGACTTCCCTGGCGGTCCAGTGGTCAGGACTCTGCGCTTCCACTGCCGGGGGCATGGGTTCGATCCCTGGTCGGGGAACTAAGATCCCACATGCCGCGTGGCCGAAAAAATTTTTTTAAAAAAACAAGAAAACAAACCTGATTTGGGCAGGGGTTCCAGAACAGGCACGAGTCCCTAAAGAGAATGGCTCTTTTATGTTTTATTTTTATTTTTAAATACGTGACTGAGTTGGGAAACACATGTCTTTCTCAGATGTCCCTTTACCTCTAAGAAAAAAGTCTTGGTTTATCAAGACACCCAAGGTTTCAATTCTGGCACCACCATTTACCTGGTGCTTTTATACCCTGATCACAAGGAGACCAACTCAGAAGAGCTAAACCACCTCTGAAGTGCTTATCTTATAAACCCAAATATAAAGGAACAACTACTGTATAGCAACAGGGGAGGATTTTATAGAAGGGGCCAAGCAGCAAGTGTACTGGACACATGGTCTATTCAGGACCATGAAGGAGAATTCTATTTGATCCTGCTGCCGTCACCAGGCACAGCAGAGGTGGTGGGGCTTTCTCTGCTTCTTCAACACCCATGAATTCCAGAATGGGTTGGGAGACCACTAGTATTTTGACCAAAGAATTCTAAATTGTGTCTATACATGCTTGTTTGTGGTGTGGTGGGTGAGCTCTATCAAAGAGATGATTCACAAAAGAATAAATAGAACTTTTAAACAATATGGAAAATGTTGCTTCAGTTATAGTAAAATAAATGTAAATGAAAACCATAATGACACAGCTTTTGCCTAGCAAATTCACAAAAACATTATAATAACCAATGCAGGGAAGGGTGTAGTGAAATGGCACTTTCATACATACACGGTATTATAAATGGCAAAATTCTTTTGGAAAGCAATTTGGCGATACATTTCAAAGATCATAAATATGTTTATAGTCTTGTATCCACTCATTCCACTTCTTGAGCTCTATCCAAGATAAATAATCCAAATTATAGAAAAAGGAGTGTGCACAAAGATTTTCACTGCACAGGTACTTAAAATAGCAAGAAAATAATCTCAAGTGTCTAAAGCTAATAAATTATGGAGATCTACCAGAAGGAGTATTATATAGGTAATAAAAATGATGGATAGTATCCAAGGGTAGAAACAAAAATTTAATATATTAAAAAATTGCAGGGAATTCCCTGGTGGTCTAGTGGTTAGGACTCAGCACTTTCACTGCTGGGGCCCGGGTTCTGTCCCTGGTTGGGGAACTAAGATCCTGCAAGCCTGCAGAGCCGCCAAAAAAAAAAAATTGCATCGGTAAAATTTATTAAATGGTTTAGGGAAAATTGATTAAACGTTTCCAAAAATATGGAGTGAGATTCCAAATTCATATTATACAGAACTCTAGGTGGATTAAAGGTTTAAATTTAAGAAAATGAAGCTTCCAAGAAAAGAACAAAAAACATATATGAATATTTACATGAACCTTGCATGCAAAAGCGAAAATCCATAAAGGAAAAAGTTAACACTTGTAATTTACGTACATAAAAAAAAATCCGTAAAATTCAAAGACCAGCAACAAAGTGGAACACATATTTACAACATAAATAATAGATAAATATATAACTAGGAGGGGGAAAAATATGGTCTTAGAGATGAAGTAGCAAAACCGAAATCCATTTATAATATTGTATGTAAAAGACATGAAGCGTAAAAATATGCACCCAATGATGACAACTTTGCAGAGGAAAATATACTGAGAAAAATGGTGTAAGGAGAAGTACACTGAAATATTAGTTGTGGCTGAGTTTGGAAGGGGGATGTCGTGGGGTGTTTCTTTTTTTACTTCTATTTTCTAAATGTTTGTCTTGTGATTACATTACTTTTCACTTAAAAAAAAAAAAGAAAAAGAAAAGAAAGGAATAGAGGAGAGAGCAGTGCTCGGTTGTGCACCTGTGACGAGCCTCCCCCCTCCTGTCCCCCGCACAGGTCCAAGAGAAGGGCACCTATGACCTCCTCGCCCCCCTGGCCCTGCTCTTCTCCTCCACTGTCCTCTGTGTAAGTTCCCGGCTGGGCCAGGCTGGGGGAGGCTGGGGAGGGGAGGGAAGAGCAGCCTCCGTGGAGGGGGCAGAGCCCTCACAGCTCAGAGGATAAACACACAGAGAGAGAAACTGTCCACCAGTGACACTTCAGGTGGGTGTCACCCCTCTGATGGCTTCAGATTAGCCATTTGAGAGGCCTCCAGTAACTCCACGTGGACGCCCTCATGCCTGGAGTATCTGGGCACCCACGGAGGGGATGTGGTCACAGCCCTTTCACAAACCACAGGAGAGATTCTGTTAAAGACATGTGATGTCCACCTCCTTTTGTACCGGAGTGGTCAGTTTCCCCCAGTGCCGTCACCCCCTGTTCACCAGACCGGTGGCATCAAATGACTCCAAGTACTACCTTGAGTCAGTCCACTTCAAAGAATAAACATTGGCCTCTCGTGAGGATGTTTAAATAAAGGCGGCTTAGGCACTGAAGACCGTTCCTCGAAAGGAGTGGCAGCAGTGGCACCACTTAGGATGACCTCCAAGGTGACAGCTTTTCAGAGAGGCCCTCTTGTGTATTTGGTAAATTGTTATGTTTGGTGAAAACAAGGCCCCTGTAGTAGAGACATCCTTGGGCACCATCTTGCCCATCTGTAACTCAATTCCTGTGGGTAACTTTCAATTCTGCCTGCCCTCGTCCCGGGACACACTGCTGCCAGGAAATGTGTGCCCTTTGTGGAACATTCCAGAAAGGAGCAGAGTCTGCTCTGGAATATCAGTGAGCTTTCTCTCACCCGGACCTCTCTGCTTGCCACTCCCTCTCCATCCCAGACTCCACACTTCCCACCAGACTCAGATCTCCTTCTGAAAGCAGCCAAAACCTACCACCGATTCCTGACCTGGCCCGTTCCTTACTGTAGCATCTGCCAGGAACTGCTCACCTTCATCGATGCTGAACTGAAGGCCCCAGGTAAGTGTTGAGGTGGCACGCATGTGGGGCAGGGACCATGCGGTCAGGAGGTTTCCAGCTTTTCTGAAACTGGGCCTTGGCTATGACCCCCCTCACTTCATATCGTTCAGCTCGTCTCTGCCCGTGGCCCGCTTCACCAGCCTGGAGTCCCTTGTCATGGTTCGAGTACTCCACGTCTGCATCAGCATCAGATGGCTGAAGGCAGCAAACACCGGCAGTAACTCAAGGAGGAGCTCCTAGGGGTAGCTGAGCAGGGGTTCAGGGCAAGGAGACCCCACCTCCTGGCCTGTGCCTCTGCTCTGGTCAGCCAGGGGGTCTCTGAGGCTGCCCAGGTCAGACAGAGAAGTCCACACAGTGTTGACGAGAGGCCCGTGTTTGTTCTCTTTACCCCGGAACACGTAGGGGAATGCATGTGTGAGTGGACTCAGTTCTGGCCGGGGAAGGTGGCTGGTACCAGGAATGAACAGGTAGATGGGCACCACGACAAGTGTGGGCAAGGGCCTGGTACTGTCCAAGTTTTCATATGTGGATTCTGAAAAGGAGTTTCTGAGAAATTGCAGGTGCTATAGCAGACATGAAAATGAGGTCTAACAAAACTATTGTAGAGCCAGAAAAACACAATCCAGTATGATTTACTGAGAGGTGGTCCCATATTAGAGTAATTCATCACATCAGTAGCTCAAAGGAATAAAGTCACACAGACATCCCAGTAGATGCCTCTGAAATGTTTGATAAAATTCAACTTCCATCCATTCCAAATAAAAATATTTAAGGTAAAAAAAAAACAAGAAATGAAAAAAAAAAATCAACATCCATTCCTGATATTCAAAGCCCCTCTAATATGTGGAAACTATTAATATATAGAAGGGTCCTTAATAAGGTAACAACCCACTAGAAGCGTTCCATTATTAAGTCAATAATCTTTCTCTTCGTGCTTGTAGGTATTTTGCCCATGAAAAATAAATAAATAAATAAAGAATATTTCTTCTTTCAGGAAGGTAAAATTTTAATTACTTAGAGACCAAACAATTGCTTATCTGTCAAGACTAAGAGAATAACCCAAAGCATTGTCAGACTAGTAATCAGGTAGCCAAGAGCTTTCTTATATAATAGCATCAACCAGTAAGAAAGCATAATGTGGAAGAAAACAATTTGCAATAGCAACTAAAAATATAAGATAAATAAAGAAATGGGAATAACCTACATAGAGAAAACAAACTTTACTGAAGGATAAAAAGTTTAAGAGACATTGCTGGATTGAATCAATATTGTAATAACATCAGGTATTATGGAAATAAATGTAACTGCAGTCAAAAATACCAATAATATTTTTTAAAATTTAACAAAGTCTATTGGACAGAATAAATGCTCTACAGTAGGATTTATTACGTACTTATGTATTCTTAAGGAAGAGTAAGAATGGGATAGTTCTCTACTAGGTCTTTAAAAATACTGTAAGGCTATAGTTATTAAAATAGTACACTGTTGGTATAAGAATAGAAAATTAATGGAACTAAATAAAATAGCAAGGAACAGATTAAATGTACAAAAATGTATTATATGACAAAGCAGCATCCTCAAATCAGTGATGTAAACAATTGGTCATTTATAAATGGTATCATGATAATTGACAGACCAAAAAAAGGAGGGGTTTAAAATTCTATCTCAAAAAAAATTGAGTTCTATTGCAAACATAAAAATAACTTTCAGATGGATTAAATGTTTAAGTGTGGAAATCAAGACCATAAAATTAAAAAAAAAAAAAAGACCATAAAAATAATGGAGGAAAAATAGGTTACATGAGCCTAGCTACAAGGATGTTCATTGCTGCATTCTTTTTAATAATCAACCAATTCCAAAAAACTTACATATTGTACGTAGTTGAATATATCGTAGCAAAGTCATTTGGTGGAATCCTCCTCACTTATTAAAAATGAGATCATAGAAATAAGGTTACTGAGATGAAAAGATGTCGAGTAACGTGTTGAGTAAAAAAGCAGGCTCCCCCAATACTAAGTATGTTGTAATCCCATTTTTTTTTTTCTTTTAAATCTGTATATGCACCAGACCCTGTTTAGTATTGGGAGTGTCTGAGTCTCATCATGTGCATTAAATACACACAGGACAGAAGTACCAAATCTTATTCCCTAATAATTCAGGGACCCTAGAAAGCACAGGACTGAAGCTTTATATGAAAATTCCTTTAGAGAGGTTTATGACTTCCTTCCCCAACTGATCATCTGATTTGTTTGCCTAACCAATCAGCTGATCTGTCTTCCCCCAACCAGTCAGCTGTCCGTTGTTACAGGCAGTAAGAGCTGAACAGGCACAGGCTAGGGTAGCCAAAGTCTACCCATTACATGGACTTTACCTCCTGGTAGAGACTTGGGTGGAAGAATTAAGAAATCAGGAAGGCCTTCAGGAGAAGGGGTTGGACTAGGAAAGGTGCTGAGGCACATGGTGAATAGACAAGTCAGGCAACCTAGCTTTCCAAGGCACCCTAAATGAACAAGCCAATTTAAACTCTTTCATTCCCTTGCTCCCTGCTACCCACCCCCCAAACAAACAGATCTAGATCACTTCTGGGCTTCTTGCTGGTGACCAGAATTCCTTTAACAAGAACGGCAAAGCTTTTCTTCCTTTCTATAATGAGACAGAAAGGATTTAAAATGCAAATTGCCTTGGCAGGACCTTCAGTCTCTACCAAAGATCTAAATGACTTTACTTTGAAACGGGTAAAGGAGAGGTTGTCCTGGGGGAGGGCTGCCTGTCACCTGCGTGCAGGGGGACCGCTTCCCGGTTTCAAGTGGAACCAGCTGTCTCCCCTCAGCTGGATGCACGCTATGCCTTGAGATGTTTTTTGTGGGCAGCTGAGCAGGAACTCAGCTCCCAGCAGCCCCCAGAGAGCAGGTGTGGAGCCAAGGGGCGCATACGGGCTGTGGGGAGACCCGGACGCGGGGACGTGGGGTTCTAGGCTTGGGGGTCAAGAGCCAGGCAGAGCAGCAACTGGAGATGGAGGTGGAGTGAGCGTCCTTGGGCTCAGAGCAGGGAGGACTCCTGGCACCCTAATCCCTCACTGCCGAGGGTCTTCCCCTGGGCCTTGCCCCTGGGACCCTGTGAGGGCTCAGGTATGCTGGGGACCGAAGCAAATGCCTGGAGGGGGGACGCTCAGGCCAGGCTGCTCATGCCAGGAACGCCTCCTCTTCCAGGGCAAGCAGAACCGAAATAGGAAACCATTAGCTCTTTCTTGTGTCAGAGAGTCATTTTCAAACAGTTAAAAAAAAACCTAGCACTCATACAAATGTATAGCGAGCCTGTGTCAAAACGCATTCAGTTCGTTACTGAGGGGACCAGCAAGGTGGGAGGGCTGGTTTAAAGGAGGGTATGAGAAACTGAAATATATTTCTCATCTAAGCCACAAAAAAGATGGCAGAATTAGATACAAAATTAGTTAATGTCATATGGGAGAATAAAACATCATACGGGGGGAAAAAAACCTTTGAAGTTATCTTTTACAGCGAGCAAAAATTACTCATCTCACATCCACAAGTGAACCTCTAACTTCACAGAACCTGAGCCCTCAGTAATAGCAAGTAGTAAATTAAACCAAATTAGCTCCTTTTACATAACCCTTAAGTGGGCTAGTTAGGAAGTGCTTTGGTGTGATTTTTGTAAAGGCACGTGGTAATAGTTTTGCCTTGTTGCTGAGTAGCTCCATCCCCAGTAACCCCAGCTGAGAGAGGCAATAGGAGGAAGGGAGAGGGGCGGGAATGGAGGCCCTGCGATGAGCTCTTGGGGAGAGGCTGAGGCTGAATCACTTGGTGGTTACCAGTACTTTGTACTAGCCCATCGCCGTTTCAAATCCTGGGGCTGTGGGGCCTTTGGCAAGACATTTAACGTCATAGGAACCTCAGTTTCCTCATCTGTAAAAATGGGAGTATAAGAATGTCTCCCTCTCAGCAGTTTGTGAGGATGAATGCTGGCCTATATTGATTTCCCATTGCTGGGGACAGTAGGGTTTGGGGTGGTATTAGCTTAATAGACGGATCTTGGCCAGGTCACAGGGAGAAGATGACACGGGACCTGGGGAGCTGGGCCCTCCACCCATGGAGCCTTGGGGAGTCAGTTGCCATGGAGATGAGGGAAACAGTTTATCCCACTTTGATGTGGCTGGGTGGCAGAGGAAGCGGGCAGGTTATCAAGCCTGAGGGCCTCCCCCTTCTTCCTGACTCCACCCCCAGTAGGGTCGCCTACTGCCTCCATCTGGGGGTGGCAGGAAACCTCACGTCAGTGCTTCTGGGTCCTGCCCACCACACCCCTCTTGGGTTCAGCCCACATGTTTGTTGAGTATTTACTCTATGCCCACACAGCTGTGCAGACCATAATACTTGTCTGCAGAGAATTGGTCTGTCATCCTGAGGGGTGACAGTGAGCATCATATGTGTGAGTCACTCTGCAGTTTTCAAAGCACCCAAAGCTCCATGATTGCATCTCACCCAGACCACAGCCCTGTGGAGTAAGAGGGAAAAGCAACATTACTCCCATTTTGTGCATGAGACAACCAAGACTCAGAAAAGTTTGATGATTCTTGCTTTAGCTATGAAGTCAAATGTGAGAGAAGGAACATGGGCTTTCAGATAACAAAGACCTGTGCTTTGTCACTTATTAGCTGATGACCTTGGACAGGTTACATAAGCTCTCTGAGCCCCCTTGTCAAAAGTAGGACTGCGTTCATAGCAGCTCTATTTACAGTAGCCAAGACACGGAAGCAACCCAAGTGTCCATCAACAGATGAATGGCTAAAGAAGATGTGATACACACACACACACACACACACACACACACACACACACTGGAATATTACTCAGGTATAAAAAAGAATGAAATAATGCCATTTGCAGCAACATGAGTGGACCTAGAGATTATCATACTAAGTGAAGTCAGACAAAGACCAATATCACATGATATCACTTATATGTGGAATCTAAAAAAATGATACAAATGAACTTATTTACAAAACAGAAACGGACCCACAGACATAGAAAACAAACTTATGGTTACCAAAGGGGAAGGGGGTGGGGAGGGATAAATTAGGAGTTTGGAGTTAGCAGATACAAACTACTATATATAAAATAAACAACAAGGATCTACTGTGTAGCACATAGAACTATACAGTATCTTGTAATAACCTATAATGGAAAAGAATCCAAATCACTTTGCTGTACACCTGAAACTAACACCACAGTGTAAACCAACTATATTTCAAGTTAAAAAAATAGGACTGCAATTGTTGGTGATGTTGATGATGAGGAGGATGATGTGATGAGGATGATGATGATGATGAGGATGAGGATGATGAGGATGTTGATGATGATGATGTTGATGCTGCTGCTGCTGATGGTGTTGATGATGATGATGAGGATGAGGATGTTGATGATGATGAGGATGATGATGCTGATGATGATGATGATGTTGATGATAATGATGATGTTGATGAGGATGAGGATGATGATGAGGAGGAGGATGTTGATGATGATGATGATGATGATGTTGTTGATGCTGCTGCTGCTGATGGTGTTGACGATGATGATGATGTTGATGATGATGTTGATGAGGATGATAATGATGAGGAGGAGGATGTTGATGATAATGATGATGTTGATGAGGATGAGGATGAGGATGATGATGATGATGATGATGAAGATGATGATGTTGATGAGGATGAGGATGATGATGATGATGATGTTGATGAGGATGAGGATGATGAGGATGATGATAATGATGTTGATGAGGATGATGCTGATGATGCTGATGATAATGATGATGAGGATGTTGATGATGAGGAGGATGTTGATGGCAGTGATGGCGTTGGTTGCCTTCACTGAGGGCTGACAGTGCATTCAGCACTGCTAAGGGTCAGTGTCATCTATCCTCAGAACATCCCCCTGGGGAGTTACTATTATTCCCATCTTTCAGGCGATGAAAGTGAAGGCCAGACAGTTTAGCTGGCCCATGGTCACATAGCTAACAAGAGTTCTACCACTTGAACTCATGTCCATTTGATTCCAGAAACCATATTCTTTGACTCCAAACACCACATTCTCATGTTCACATGAAGCTGTGTTTCTACCAAGAGGCATAGGCAGGGGATTGTGTGTGATGAAAGGCCCTGGGCAGTCCCAGCTGGTGAGCACTCTCCCCCCTTGGGCAACTTCTCCTGCCCTTTTTCCTTTCTCTGAGCACGTGCCCACCCTTTGACCTCCTTTCAAAGCAGGAACAAACCTGGATTAGTCAGTTTTATCTCTCAGCTGGTGGCAGGTGAATTCTGAATGTTCTTCAGTGGCAATATGTTTCTCTGGGACATGACTGATCAAAGAATTTGCATTTTATACTTTTTATCTGTGATTATGGAATGAAAGGTTTACACCCCTTGAAAGAACATCACACGTCATTGGCTGTAGGTGGGCCTCTGTGCCGTCATTACAGAATGAACACTCTGACGCCAGATGCGTGGGGTTCCCCCACACACCCACCAAACAGTTCTCCAGGCCCCAGCTGGGCATCCAGCGATTCAGTTCAGTTCTGACCCAAACTACCTGGAGTTTGGCAGACCGTACGGGCTAAGGGCTCAGGCCACAGACCACCCCCATTTCAGATGCCAAGTCCCTTACTTCTGACTGTCCAGCTATAAATCGGGGGTTCCCATGACCTCCTCCTCAGGTTCTTTAATTTGCTAGAATGGCTCACAGAGCTCAGGAAAACACTTTACTTCCATTGACTGATTTGTTATAAAGGATATGATAAAAGATACAGGTGAATAGCCAGATGAAGAAGTACATAGGGCAAGGTCCGGAAAGGTCCTTAGTGTAGGATCTTCTGTCCCTGTGGTGTTGGGGTGCATGACCCTCATGGCACAGGGATGCACTCACCTACCCAGAAGCTCTCCCAACCCCATAGCTTGAGGTTTTTATGGAGGTTCTATTATGGAGGCATGATCAATTAAATCTTGGCCATTGGTGGTTAACTCAACCTCCAGCTCCTCCTAGAGGGAGGAGGGGAAGGCAATCACGTGGTTGGCTCCTTCAGGCAACCAGCCCCCATCTAGAAGCTACCTCGGGGCCCACCAAGAGCCACCTCATTGGCATAAACTCAGGTCTGGTTTAAGGGGGCTCGTTGTGAATAACAAAAGATGCTCCTCTCACTCGTAATCACTCACTTTCCTCAGGAAAACAAGTTTTAGGAGCTCTGTCTGAGGAACTGGGATGAAGACCACATATATGTTTCTTATCATATCGCAATATCACAGGGAGGTTTGAGGAAAAGAGTGGAGGGCACCTCTTCCAGAAATCACAGGCTGTGATTGGTTAGGACTTAGCCAGCTGCCTATAACAGCCCACAATAACAGTGGCTTAAACTCATAAGGGTTTGTTTTCCTCTTACATTAAAAAAAAATCTGGAAGAAGGCAGTCCAGGGTTGACACAGTGGTCCCACGAACATTCTGGACCAGCCTCCTCCCATCTTTCTGCTCCACCATCCTTAACAGGAAACATCGTCCTCAAGTCACTTCATGGTCTAAGATGGCTGCTGGAGCTCTGGCCATCATGCCCCTATTCCAGTTAACAGAAAGGAAGAAGTGAGGGGGGGTTGCAAAGAGGGGTCTTCCAGAGGCACCACCCAACTCCTTCTGCAAGGGAGGTTGAGAAATGTGATTTATCAACCGGGCACATCGCCCCGTGTCCCGTTGGTGAAGAAGGGGGTGGGTGTTGGGTAGATGCCCAGAAGTCTCTACCACGTGTGACTTACTAGTAAGAGGGGCTGGAAGGCCTGGACTGGTCCTGTTGGGTGACTGTCAGCAGGGTGCTGAGAGGGCTGGGGCGGCAGGCCTCGCCTCACCCACCCCCAGGCCTGGAGACTGTGCCAGGCTGAGGCCTCGTCCATCCCACGGGCTGTTCCAGGGGGTCACTGCAGCATATGTCTTTTTTTTTTTTTTTTTTTTACATTGGCCTATTTATGCCAAGAACCAAATCCCCTCTGTGTGCTTGTAGTTCTGCCCAGTGGTTTCCTTCCCCTGTGTTTTCCTCTCGCCTTCCTGACCTGGCTCAGGCCACATCCCTTCCCACCCTCCACATCCTCCCCGCCCTGGATTTATTCACACCTGAGGCCGCGCCTCACCTTCCTGCCCAGGGCCTGCCGAGGCCTCACGGCCTGAGTCCCCGATCCCCGCAGACTCTCTAGAGCCCAGGCCCGTCGCAGAGATGAAGGTCAGGAAACTGCTGCCCAGGGGACCCCAGAAGGGAGGAAAGCATAAGAGGAAGCCAGCTGTTGGGAGGGTTTGTGTCGGGGTCCGGTGCGGGTCAGGAGAGGAACACAGCATGGTCTCCTGCTGGGACTGAAATGCAGCTAAGGCGGGGCCTCTCCTGTCTCGTGCTGGCCCTGAGGACTCCGTGGAATCGTGGCGCTCACCTTCTCAGGGGAAGACAGCCAGCAGACCCGGACAACGTTCTTGTTGCCCGCCGCACGGATGCCCAGGCACCGTGTCATGCCCTCAGCGTGGACGTTCTGTTAGAGTGTCGTTAGTGTGGTACCAGTTCCTGCTCGGTGGCACCAGGGTGATTGTCACGCATCCTCTGTCTTCCTAGTCGGCTGTCCTGTGCAGAATGGCCATTTCTAGTCACCACTCTAAAAAAGGGAAAGGGGGGGAGGGATAAATTAGGAGTTTGGGATTAACAGATGCACACTACTATATATATAACAGATAACCAACAAGGACCTACTGTATAGCGCAGGGAACCATAGTCAATATCTCGTAATAACCTATAATGGAAAAGAGTCTGAAAAAGAATAGGTAGATATATATATGTATAATTGAATCACTTTGCTGTACACCTGAAACTAACACAACATTGTAAATCAACTATACTTCCATCAAAAATAAAATAAATAAAATAATTTTAAAAATTAAGAGGGGAAGCTCGGGTGGGTAAACAAAGCTCAGTTACAAAGGGGCTCACGTGCCTGGGCAAGGCGTGTGAACTTCACCATGGCTGCCCACCATCGGCTCCCAACTGCCAGGACCCATCCCTCGCCCGTATGAGGGGGCCCTTTCCATTGCCTACGTATTAGGACCTGACACGGAACCGCCTAGGACCCATCCCTCGCCCGTGTGAGGGGGCCCTTTCCATTGCCTACGTATTAGGACCTGACACGGAACCGCCTAGGTGGGTTTTTTGTTCAGCCCTTTGGGCCAGCCTTGGTCTAAGAAAGCCAGTCCCAGAAAAGTGTTCCCGTCTGCCGAGATGCCCAGGGTAGGAGGGGTGAAGGTCAAAGGGAGAGAGGCGCCCAATGCCCTGAGGTTCCCCAATAAGTGGAGGTCCGTTATCAAGAGAAGCCAAGGAGTGGGGGGATTTGATGGTTGTCTTTGGGAGAGGGGTAGAGAGTTTCAGCGGATGCTGCTGGAATCCGGGCTGTTCAGCACCGGCCAACCAGCTCTGGAAACAGCGCCCTCTGGGTCCCCCACTAATACAACAAAATCAGGCAAACAGCAGCTCCCAGCGCTAATGATGCCATCATCCCCAAATGAGACCATTAAAGCATCCTAAGATGCGCAGGTGGAGAGATAGAGGAGGTTAGAGAATGTTCCTCGTCGTGGAGACTAAAGGGAAGAGCAGGCTTCAAGGAGAAAGTGGCCAACAGTAGCCCCGGGAGTGTGGCCCCGGCCTGGCCTGCGTTTACGGCGTCAGAAATGGGGCGGGGCCGGCAGCGGGTCAGCAGGGCGTGGGTTACCCGTTAAAAACATCAGATGGTAAAAGAAAAGTGTGGACGGGTCAAGAGAAGACTTTGCTCTCTGTGTGTTTTGGGGGTCGGGGAGATTGGGGGGAAGGGAGACCCGGGGTGCTGGGGACACTCCTGCAGCACTTTGTTGGGAGTTGAAGGGGCAACGAGGGGACTTTTCTCTGTCATGTCTGTGAGCGGCCACCAGATGGCGTCCTGAGTCCTGATAGTAATCCCTGTTTCAGGGACTTTCCTGTCAAAATAGACATAACATTAACATCTAAACATGTGACAATTACATGGAAGACACACCAAATGAAAGGCCCCCAAAGCAGAGCAATTAGGCCCTAAGTTGGAATACCATAAATTGGAAATGTTCGGCCATTCACTAAACAAAAGTCACGGCCCTTCTGTTTACAGCCGTCTCTAACCCCAGCCTTGGCTTTGACTCCTCCAAGGGGCTGCCTTTCTGCTCCCAGCTCACACCCGGCCCACACCTGGCAGGGCCCCTGTGACGATGTCCAAGCTCTAACAAGGAGGCTGCCTGCCCCCCGAATCCCAGCCTCATCAGTGAGCAGCGCGAGCTATTGTGTGACAGCCTCACCGTAGCTGACGTAGAACTGAATACGTACTTTTACAGCTACGGAATTGAGTCAAGTTGCAGGGAAAAAGGGAAAACTTTGGCTAGTTTCTTCTCCGCACATTTGAATCAGAGGTGACAGAGAGGTGGATGAGGCCAGAGAGGAAGGCGGGGAGGGGGTCTTTGGTGCAGAGGCTCAGCCCTAGAGAGGGACAGCGCCAGGCAGGCCCACGGGCCCCTGAGGGCCCCCCGAGAGCATGTGGGAAGCGGAGCCAGGAGGCCGAGGAGGAGGCTGGGGGCTGGCCGGAGCTGAGGCTGAGCTGAGGGGTGCTTGGCACACCCACTGCAGGAGGTCACCCGGGACCCGGGGAGGTCTGCAGGGACAGAACCAGGACCAGCTGGAGAGCAGGAGACCCGGCCGCTTCAGGGGCCTCGGTCTCCTCCCAGGGTGCCCTGCCCCGCAGTCTCTGAAGAGTGAAGCTTCGCAGGGCGGGTGGGGCCTGGGAATCAGACTGTTAAAGACCCTGGTGGCAATGGGCCTAATCTGCCCCTTGTCCTGACCCTCATCCGGGAACTCCCAGCCAGATTCTCCAGTGCCAGGCTCCTGAAGGAACAGGTAAGTCCGTGAACTGTTTTTTTGTTTTTGTTCTTTTGGCCACAGGAATCTCCTACCAGCGACTGGTGAGGGCCGAGCAGGGCCTGTCCACTAGGAGTCATCGCAGCTCCACTGTGTGAGTGCTCTTGGGGAGGGAGGAGTTTGGGGGGTGGGGTCGTGCTTTGTGCACAGCCTCTTTTTTCAGGGCTAAGGGTCTTTCATCAGATTCCTAAATGGGTCTGAGACTTAAAAAAAAAAAAAAAGGAAAAGGTTAAAACCACCTGCCTTGATTGTGCCAGGTGCTGCGTGAACATACATTACCTTACTTTACCCCCATTTTTCAGATGAGGAAACTGGAGGTCAGAGAGGCCAAGTAACTTCCCCAAGGACAGTCAGCTAGTAAGTGTCTGAGTCAGGATTTGAGCCTTAGACTTCCTCAAAAGCTGAGGCTCTTTCTATAATGTCTTTCTGCCTGTTAGTAAAACAGCGTTTTTCCAAACTTTTTTGACTGGGACCTACAATAAAAAATGCATTTTATATGAAAGCCTGGTGTACACACACACACACACACACACACACACACACCTGAGACAAGTTTTAGGAAATGAAAGTCACCCTCTCCCAAGGATGAGCTCTGATCTCTTCTAGTCTATTTCACTTAAAAGGCTGTTCTGGTTGTGAATCCCTGAAGTGATTTCATTACCCACTCTTGGGTCCCCGCCTGTTGGAAAAGCATTAGAGAGGAAGCCTCCATTCCAAGGACCCTCCGGCAAGCCTCCAAGCACGTGGGTGCCTGGAGACCCCAGCCTCCACCAGCTCAGAAGTTCTAGTCACCCCAGGCCCCTCCTCATCCTCAGCCTGAGGGGTTCACAGCACATTCACTGAGCAAACATTGGTTGAGTTCCTTCTCGGTAAAAACAAACAGAAAAGCTAGTGGTAGATTTTGAGAGAAACAGAAAGGGCATAAAAAATGTCTTGTAAATGTTGGCTTAGTAAGTAACAAGGATCCTGCCAGAGGGCTGAGGCAGGTGAACGGTGGATTATCGCCAACGCCCTTCGAGGTACTTCCTGAGCCCCGGGCACTGTTGCAGGCATCACTGCATCATCCAAGCCTTTTGTTAACCCTGCGAGAAAGGTATTTTTAGATCAGGAAACTGAGGCACGGACAGGTCCGTAGAAAGAGCTTCAAGCAGAGAGTCGGTCTCACTTTGGTTTTCTGTAGGTTGGGAACAGGCGTGCAGAGGAGGTGCAAGTGGTGAAGGCCCGGGTGTGGCTGGCCTGGTCGTGTATACAGTGGAGCTCAATGCATGTCCATGAGGGGATGATCCAGCAGTCGGTGAAGGAGGAGGGCTCAGTGAGGGACCGTTTACTTGAGCCCGATCCCTTTTTCTTACAAATAGAGAAATCAAAATGAGTTCCTCCCTAAACCCTGGGAACTCTGACAGAGCCTGGTCCCATTCCTGAGCCCTGGCCACAGGGCCGGCTCTGGGACCTCTGTCCACAGACACTGGCAGGAAGGCCACCTGCCTGGTGCTTCTTGGCACTGGGTTTAAACACAGCACGGATCTGTGAGAGAACGAGAGCAAGTGTGAGCAGTTCATACTAAAAGCCTTTACAGGTATAAAACCGCGATGGCTGGAATACCTTGGAGAAAATGCAGTGATCGGGGGTTGGCCGGGGTGAAGTGTGAACAGACGTATGTTAACTGTTAACTGAGTGACAGATCCTCGGGGTTCACGATTCTCCTGACATTTGGGTATGTTTGAAATTTTCCATGATGAAGACATTTAAACACTGGGATCAAGAGGGAGCCCAGGGGCCAATCTCGCCTTCTGAGACGAACGCATTCTGCCTGTGGAATGTGTATCTCTCTCAATAAACCTGCTTTCACTCAAAAAAAAAAAAAAAAAAAAAGAGGGAGCCCAGGGTCCAGGGGAAGAGGAGGCGGGGGTGGGGCGTGGCTGGATGCACACTCCCTCCCCCAGCCCGATGCTGGCCTGCATGATGGCTTTGGCAAGTTAGAAAGGGCATCCCCTGTAAGCAGAGGAATCAGATGCAGCCCTGACTTGGCTCCCCTTCCTCCTGGCAGATGCCACCCCACACCCCAACCCTTGGCTTGAGGAGCAGGGCACGGGCTGAAATTTCAGGCCACACCACACGACGGCATGTGGCTGTCCTGCTGTCCCCTCCCAAAATGACAGCCTGGCTTCCAGTCACGTCACCTAAAATACAATCCTTTTCTGCGTCATCTTGCATCTGTTGAAATATCCTGTAGGAAAAATGTTTTATATAAAAATTAAGGTAGAATTTATTTGTGAAAATTGGGTTCAGTTTTTAAAGATTTTTTCGATGTGGACCATTTTTAAAGTCGTTATTGAACTTGTTACAGTATTGCTTCTGTGTTTTTTGCGGGGGACGGGTTTTGGCCCCAAGGCACGTGGGATCTTAGCTCCCTGACCAGGGATCGAACCCTCACCCCCTGCACTGGGAGGAGAAGTCTTAACCACTGGACCACCAGGGAAGTCCCGAGTTCGGTTTTTAAAAGGTCTTTGAAGACCCCAGCTGAAAACTACTCAAAAGTAGATCATAAGCTTTCCCCTTGGAACTGGGGCCCCTGAGCCCCCAGCCTCTCTCCTGGCCTCCGGCCGGCACGTGGGCTCTGCGGCTGCCCTTCCCCGCCTCCGCGCCCAGGACCCATGGCCGGTCCTCTGCGTCCCCAGCACCGTACTGTTGCTGAACCCGGTGGAGGTGCAGGCCGAGTTCCTCACCGTGGCCGACAAGCTGAGCACGCCTGGGCACTCCCCGCACAGCGCCTACACCACCCTCCTCCTGCACGCCTTCCAGGCCACCTTTGGGGCCCACTGCGACCTCCCAGGTCTGCACTGCCAGCTGCAGGTATGTGTCTGGGGCCCTGGGTTCAGCACCGCCCCCTCCCGGCAGAGCACCTCTCTGCAAAGGCAGGGTCCCCTCTCTGGTCCCTCTCTGAGGCCCGGGTACATTGGCCTCCCTCGCCCCTAGTGACATGGCGGGGAAGTCGCTGGAGGTAACCCAGGTGGGTGGCACCCTAGACAGTGGGACTGGACATAGAGCCTCTGAATCCAGCGTGGGCTGGGTGGTACAGGGCTGAGCTTTAGACTGAAGCTGGAAGCCCTGGGGTCTAGTCCGAGCTCTGTGACAGGTCAGCTGTGTGGCCCTGGGCAGCGCCCTCCCCTCTCTGGGCCACAGCGGTGAGCTCTGAAGTCCCTCCCAACTCTGCAGGGCTCTGGCTCTGGGCCTTTCTTTCTGACCACTTCTGGAGAATAGGGGCTGAGCAGGGAGGCCTGGCTCCCTGCTCAGCCGTGGGTGGTGGCAGGCGATGAGGCCGGGGACGGACTGGTCACCAGGAGCTCGAGAAGTCGGGCGGCCGAGCCGTGGTTCGGGAGCAAGCCTGCCTCTCCCTGGGTTTCAGTCCAAGACCCTGGCAGAGCTCGAGGACATCTTCACGGAGACGGCAGAAGCACAGGAACTGGCATCTGGCATCGGGGATGCAGCTGAGGCCCGGCAGTGGCTCAGGACCAAGCTGCAGGCGGTGGGGGAGAAAGCCGGCTTCCTTGCTGCCTTAGGTGAGGCTCTGGGGGTGGGGCCCATTTCCCCCCGTGGCCCCAGCAGCTCCCCAGGTGAGCAGCCCCGGTCGGCCTGGCGGTTCTGCTCCACACAATCATTCAGGGACCCAGGTTCTCTGACACCTCCTGGCTCCACCATCCCCGAGGGTGCAGTTCCCGTCTGCAGGGTTAGGCTGCCAAGATCGCCACTGGGGCGGCCTGGGGGAGGGGGAAAAGAGTGCTGATCAAGGGCAAGGGGCTTCGTTTTCACAATGAAGACAACGTACCCCTTTGAGCCACCTTAGTCACATGGCCCACCTTGCCCCAGTGGGTCCGGGAAACGTCTATTATAGAAGAAGGGATGCCTGATGAGATGGTGCCATAGTTCTCCTGTTCAAACCAGAGGCGCAGAGGCTGAGACTTGGCCACATTCATGCAGCCCACAAAAGGGCATGGCATTTACCTGGTGGGCTTGAGAGAAGCCCTCTGGCTGCGGGCCAGGCATCCCAGCTTCCAACTCAGCCTCAGCCCACTCGGCTGCATGTCCTGTACCGGTCCTCTCCCAACTCTGGCCTCTCCTCCAAGACGAGGGGTCTGGGCTGGCCGATCTCAAGGCCTCTACCCAGCCCTCACCTCCTGCCCCTCCCTCCCCCGTTCCTGCAGACACTGCAAAGCCTGGCAAGCTCCGTACCATCCCCATCCCTGTCGCCAGGTGCTACACCTACAGCTGGAACCAGGACAGCTTTGGTAAGCCGCCCGCTGGGGCCCTCGTGGTGCCCACCCCCCAAACTGCCTGGGCTCTCTTCCTCTGCAGCTGCCCCTCACCCCACCCCCCTGCCAGCCCTCCCACCTGAGCAGGCTCTGAGCAGAGCAGGGGGCGGGGCTCTGGGCTGCCCTCTGCCCTCCTTCTGCCCTCTGCTCCCCAAGTTCCTTCTGTCTCAGTCTGTCACCCCGCCCAAGGGTGTGCAAGAGGGGTTCCAAGGGCTCGGACACCCAGACAGTGTCTCCCCTTGCTTCCCTGCAGACATCCTGCAGGAAATCCTGCTCAAGGAACAGGAGCTGCTCCAACCAGGGATCCTGGGGGACGATGAGGAGGAGGACGGGGAGGACGAGGAGGACGAGGAGGACTTGGAAACCGAGGGGCCTTGTGCCGAGAGGGACTCGCTGCTCTCCGGCGGCTCGGCAGCCTTCCACGACTCCACGCTGTCGCTCGCCTCATCCCAGGCCTCGGGACCCACCCTCTCCCGCCAGTTGCTGACCTCCTTTGTCGCGGGCCTCTCTGACGGCATGGATAGTGGCTACGTGGAGGACGGCGAGGAGAGCTCCTTCGAGTGGCCCAAGAGGCCTGGCAGCCAGGAGCGCCGGGGCCACCGCAGGCCCGGGCAGAAGTTCAACAGGATCTATAAGCTCTTCAAGAGCACCAGCCAGCTGGTGCTGCGGAGGGACTCCCGGACCCTGGAGGGCAGCCCGGACAGCGCCCCGCCCCTGCGGCGGGCCGGCAGCCTCTGCAGCCCCTGCAGCCCCCTGGATGGCCCGGCGCTGCCCCCGTCCCGGGCCCAGCGCTCCCGCTCCCTGCCCCAGCACAAGCTCGACCCCCAGCTGCCCGGCTGGCTCCTGGCCCCCGCCTCCCGTCACCGGCGCCGCTGCCCCTTCCTGAGCGGGGACGAGGACCCCAAGGCCTCCACGCTGCGAGTCGTGGTCTTCGGCTCCGATCGGATCTCGGGGAAGGTGGCCCGGGCGTACAGCAAACTGCGGTGAGAGCCGAAACGGGGCATCAGTCTGCCCCGGGCAGCAGGGGCGTGGTGCTGGCGGCGTCTGGGCTCGAGGACTGGGGTCCCAGAGGGGCCAAGGGCCTCCCTTCTCACCATCTTCTTCTCAGCAGGCGGCTGGAGAGCAACCGTCCGCTCCTCACACGGTTCTTCAAGCTTCAGTTCTTCTACGTGCCCATGAAGCGGAGCCGCGGGACCAGCACCAGCCCAGCCCCTCGGAGCCAGACGCCGCCGCTCCCCACAGACCCCCCGAGGCACCCCGGCCCTGCGGTAGGTCCCCAGCCCTGGACCCAGCAGGGCGGCAAAGCAAGGAGGTGTAAGCAGGTCCCGGTCACCGGAAGGGGGCTGGTCGGAAGTCGCCAGCATCCCTGTGTTTAGGGGCCGCTGCCTCCTGCCTGGGCCTCCCTCCCGGGCGTGGTCCCTGCCCTGCACTTGGCCGGACGGTGGGCGGGGGCACGTTTTGCTGTGTGACACGGACTGAGAGTTGTCAGACCTCTCCAAGGGCGCAGAGAAGCTCAGGGTGGGGCTGCAGGTGCCACCCAGGGCCCCGAAGCTAGGGTGGCAGGCGTCCGGGTGGCTGGGAATGACTCTCGCCACCGCCCCAGGAGCTGGGTGCAGCCGCCTGGGAGGAAAGCACCAATGACATCTCCCACTACCTCGGCATGCTTGACCCCTGGTACGAGCGCAACGTGCTGGGCCTCATGCACCTGCCCCCTGAAGTCCTGTGCCAGGTAAGTGGCCCCTTTCCTGGGTGCAGGTGGAGGGCCCTGGCTGTGGTCACCCAGCCTCTCTTTGAAGGCCCTAGGTTGGGGGATCCAGCTTGCGGCCCCACTGGAGGACCAGGGCTCACGTGGGGTCAAGCAAGGAGGGTGGGTGGAAGCAGGGCTGAGCTGAAGCCGGGGCTCGGGGGGCCCAGGGAGGGGTCGCCGCACTGAGAGGGAGGGGCCCCAGAGGGTCCAGTTGCCTTAGGCTTCAGCTCGCTTCCTCAACTCCCAGCTCTGTCCAGCTCGGCCGGGGCCTCCCTGGAGGCCCACGGGCCAGCGAGGGAAGGGCGGAGGCCGGGCTGTGGGTCCTCCCTTGACCATCCTGTTTCCTGCTCCCGTCTCACCGTCCCCCTCCCTGGCCCTGTCTGCCTCGGGATCTCTCCTCTGTGTGTCTGCACCTCTGTCTCTCTTCCTCTCGTCCTCCCTTTCTCTCTCCCTCTCTGTCCCCCTGTCCCTCGGGCTCGGGCTCGCCCCCCCCCCAACCCACAGCAGTCTCTGAAGGCTGAGTCCCGGCCCCTGGAGGGCTCTCCTGCCCAGCTGCCCATCCTGGCGGACATGCTGCTCTATTACTGCCGCTTCGCTGCCCGGCCGGTGCTGCTGCAGGTCTATCAGACCGAGGTAAGGCCTGCCCTGCCGCCTTGCGCCACCTCCTCCCCCAGACTAGCTGCAGGGCTGCTCCACACCCGGGCAGCCAGCAGCCCTGTGCTGGAGGAGCCTGTGCTGGGGCCCCTCCTGGAGGTCCACGCTGACGCCCACGCTCCTGCCCTCTCCAGCTGACCTTCATCACCGGGGAGAAGACGACAGAGATCTTCATCCACTCCCTGGAGCTGGGTCACTCCGCCGCCACACGCGCCATCAAGGCTTCGGGTGGGTGCTGCCTGAGCCCCAGTGGAGGCGGGGCTGGGGGGGGGTGTCACACCGGAGAGGGGGACCCTGGGGTGGCGGGGCGAGAGGGCGCCAGGAGGTGGGGCCCCTGGAGGTAGAGCTAGAGGGAGGTGGGCCGGGATCTGGGGCCCTGGGGAGGAGGGGTCCCAGGGCGGTGGGGCAGGGAGGCAGAGCCCGGGGTCTGTGAAGGGCCCTGGAACGAGAAGCAGAGGGTCTCTCTGTGTGTGGCACAGGTCCTGGCAGCAAGCGACTGGGCATCGATGGTGACCGGGAGGCCATCCCTCTAACACTACAGATTATTTACAGCAAGGTGAGACTGATGCGGGCCCCTCCCCTCCGGGATCTGCTCCCCATGCCGCCCCCCCAGAGCCAGCCTCCTGTGTTCCCCGGGCGGCCTTTAAGCTGGAAGCCCGCAGCGGGCTCTCCTGGATGCTGAGAGAAGGGGGAAGGAGAGGCGGTGGACCTCCCTCTCCCCTCTGCCTCCAAAGCTGCCCCCGCCCCGGGTTCTCCCCACCGCTGAACGTGCTCAGTCAGCCCTTCCGAGAAGTGCTGGGGCCTGGCCGCAGGGCTGGGGGTGAGAACGGGGCAGAGCGAGGGACAGGCCAGGGACTGCTGTGCCCGGTGGGTGTGTGGGAGTAGGTTTGGTGTGAGGGGAGCTGCGGGGGGAGCCCATGAGCACACCCTGCCTCTGGGCCACGACAGGCCCACCTCCCGGACGGGCAGCCTCCTGCCTTCTTCCCTCCCTCCCTCCCTCCCTCCCTCAGCAATTTGAAAGATATTTATTGAGCACCTACTCATGTCAGGTTCTGTGCTGGGCCAGGCCCTCCCTCTTAACTTCTCTAGAGGAGGGAGACAGACAATAAACAAGGAAACAGAAAGTGCCCAAGGTAATATTAAAGAGTGGCAAGTGATGACAAGGCAACAAAAGGGCTGGTGGGATAGAGACAATAGGATTCTTTCCATGTAGTGGCCGAGGAGGTGGGCAGGGGCACTGACACTGGGTGCTGTGTTCCGGGTGTTGGTTAAACACCCACTGTGTCCCGGATGTTGTTCATGGCACAGGAGCGTTCACGAGAGTGAGCAAAGCTCTTACAGTCTGGAGGGGTTAGATGATCCCACAACATGTATAATTACAACTGTGACGAACAGATGAAGGAGAGGTAAAGGGTTCTGTGAGAACCCTTAAGGGGATTGTTCAACCCAGTGAGGAAAGTTAGACAAGGTTCCTTGAGAAGGGCCATTGAGTCAGTGTTGGAAAGAAAACCAGGAGTTAGTTAAGTAAGAAAAGAAGAGAGACGTGCCCTCCAGGTAGAGATAATAGCATGTGCAAAGGCCCTGTGGTGAGAGAGAACATGAACATCCAAGGCACTGAAGGAGGACCAGAGGGGCTGGAGCAGAGACAGTGAGGGGGGAAAGGATGATGAGGTGAAACTAAAGAAATTGGCAGGGCTGGAATGCCAAGGGCCTTGGTTCAATGAGAGGAGTTTTGTCCTTGTCCTAAGAGTAATGGGTATCCTGTGAAGGGCTTTCCGTTTGGGGTGTGGCAGGATCAGATTTAAGGTTTGGAAGCCCCCTGTGGTGGCTCTGTGGGGAATATCGGAGGGGACCCCAGGAGGTGTGGGAAAGCCAAGTCAGAGGCTCCCGTGGTTGTCCAGGAGAGAAACATGGGCAGCCTGCACTAGGGAGGAAAGAAATGGGGGTTATATGTGAATCACATGAGCAGCAGGGCTTAGGGATGGATTAGAAAAGGAGAGGCTCCAACTCCTGGATTTCAGCCTTCTGCAACTGGCAGGACCATTTTCTCAGAAGAAGCCCAGCTCCAGTAGGGGAGTGGGTGTGGGGCATAGTGGGTTCGAGAGGGAAGGAGAGAGCAGAACAGGCAGTGGGAGGGTGGGCCTGAGCTCAGAGGTGAAATGTGGAGATGGGTGTATAGGTGGTCATGGAGAAAGGGCCATGGGTGAGGCTCCCTAAAGGAGAAAGTAGGAATAAGAGAGCAGAGGCCCCAGGAGAAGCTCCTGAGACCTGCGTCCTGTGATGGGGGTAGAGGGGGGCGATCGCGCAAAGCAGAGGCCCCAGCCAGGCTGGCGGTGGGGAAGCCGGGAGCGTGCCGCCACGGACGCCCAGGAGAGGGGAGGAGGGAACAGGATGGCATTCTCCTGTAAGGTCAGGCAGGCCGAGGACTGAGAGTGCTTGTGGGTTTGGCAGCGCGGAGGTCCCTGATGAAAGAGACGTTCAGACAAAGACCCAAAGAGGGGGCTCCGGCCCAGCTCTGCCTGGGACCCCCTGCCCGTGAGCCTGTCTCTCCCTCACTCGGGGTTCAGAAGATCCTCAGACCAACCCTTGAGATGTTCTCAGCACTCGCACCCTACGACCCAGTCGCCAGGCTGACCTGTGGTCCAAGCCAGTGGCCTGATGCTCCTCCCTGGAGCCAGCAAGGTCTACACAGGGGTCAAGGGGCTCTTGGTGAGGAAGCTGGCAGGCTCGGGTGGGTGCGAGCGAGCTTCCTGGGTGTGCTGGCTGCAGGCGGCGCCCCGTCGCTGGCCGGTCTGGAGCTGCTTCTTCAAAGAGAAGGCGGCAGGCCCCGGAGGGCATGCCGCTGAGAGGGTCTGGCTTTGCTGCCTTCCCAGGGGGCCATCAGTGGACGCAGTCGCTGGAGTAACATGGAGAAGGTCTGCACCTCCGTCAACCTCAGCAAGGCCTGCCGGCAGCAGGAGGACCTAGGTGAGGGGGCAGGGGGGAGGGGAGGGGAGGGGAGGGGTGGGGCAGGGGGTGGGGTACAGGTGGGGCAGGGGGAGGGGGACAGGGAGGTGGGGGGAGGGTCGGGTCGGGTAGGGGCGGGGGAGGGGTGGGTGGGGCAGGGGAGGGGAAGGGGAGGGGAGGGGTGGGGCAGGGGAGGGGGAGGGGAGGGGGAGGGGAGGGGAGGGGGAGGGGAGGGGCAGGGGCTGTGGGTTCCTCAGCCTGGCCTGAGCCACCCTTGCCCTTCAGACTGCAGCACGGAGGCCCTGACGCTAAACCTGACAGAAGTGGTGAAAAGGCAGAACCCTAAATCCAAGAAGGGCTTCAACCAGGTAAGAGCTTTCCTCTCCTCCCTGTCATCCCCTCGGGAGACTTACTGGGCGTGTGTGTGCCCGCGTGTGCGTGTGTATGCGTATGTATGGGGGGGTGTCTGAGGGCTGCACTGGGGCCTGTGGGTGGGAGGAGAGGCAGGTGAAGGGTGTGCACACCTGTGGGGCTCCGTGGTGGCCGCTGGGGGAGCCCCGAGTCCAAGGCGGAGTGGCCTCTGTGTCAGGGAACCCGGGCTGTCACGGTGAGGACAGTGGGGTTTCTCCTCCCAGGACACTTGCTCCTTCCAGACTCAAGAAAGGGCAGAGGCTGGGGAGGAAGCAGGGCCCGATGGGGGGACCAGTCCCCTGCACGCCCATTGCGCCTGGAGAGCTGGCAGCCGAGCTCCTGCCCCACCCCCTGGACCCAGTCGGGCGGTTCCAAGGGAAGAAGCTGCCGAGGGCTGGCAGCTCTGGGGCCAGGGCTCCCGGGTGACCCGGGCCTTCCTTCTAGATTAGCATCTCGCAGATCAAAGTGGACAAGGTGCAGATTATCGGCTCTAACAGCTGCCCCTTTGCCGTGTGCCTGGACCAGGACGAGAGGAAGATCCTGCAGAGTGTGGTCAGGTAGGAAAGCGGGGCCCCCAGCTCTGCTTCAGCACCCACCCAGAGGCCTGGAAGGAGCTGGAGGGATGGGAGGCCTGCCCTGACACCTGCCCTGCCCCACAGGTGTGAGGTCTCACCCTGCTACAAGCCGGAGAAGAGCAGCCTCTGCCCCCCACCCCAGAGGCCCTCCTACCTGCAGGCGCAGTCCGCACCCGACCTCTGCTCCCTGCTCTGTCTGCCCATCATGACTTTCAGTGGCGCTCTGCCCTAGCGGCCCAGCACCAGCCTGGACAGCAAGCCGGGGGGCAGCCTCCTCGGAGCCCCCTCCCTCTTGGAGGGCCTCGCTCCCCGTGGAGAACTGGACGACCCTGTGCTGGGTCAGGGTCCCGCTGTGGGCCCTGCAGCAGGCAGGGGGCAGGGGTTAGGGGGTTGATGGCGCCTCAGGGCTCTGTTTGGGAAAGAAACAGGCATTAGGGAGAGGGGCCTGGCCCTACAGCCCCTCAGATTCCTCAGGTAGAAAGGAGAAGGATGGGTGGGCTGGCCTCTGAAGGCCCTGCCCTCTGGTGTGGTCTAGGATCCTTTCTAGAAGAAAGATCTGAGGCTCTGGTGCTCTGGGGTGTGGTTTAGGCCTCCTCCCCCAACCCTTGGCCGGGCCCACCCCTTACTTTGTCAGGGGCTTGGGGAGCCCTTGGAGTCTGGAATTTCAGTCCCCCTAACTCAGGGGTTCAGGTGGTAGAAACGTAGATGCGACTTTTCTGACCTCAGTGCCGTCGCCCCCATCCCACACTCCTCTCTGTCTCACACACGCACACACACACATGCACGCACGCACACACACACCCGCACACACCCTTTCTCTCTCAAGTTCCCTGGATCTTCTAAAAAACAGCACTAACACTTGACCTGTCTGCTGTCAGGACTCAGAACAGACTCTCTCTGGAGCCTCTTTCTGGATCGAGATCCTTGGGAGACAGGACGAGCTTAGATTCAGTGGCGGCTCTTACCTTCTAGCTAAATGACCAGAAGGAAGTGAATTAGCTTCTTCAAGCCTCCCTTTCCTGAGCACTAAGATGGGGGGATATAAGACCTCCTTAAAAGGCTGAGACAAAACTGTGTGCAAAGCGCCTGGCTCAGCCGCAGGCTCATAGCAGGTGCTCAGTAAAGATCAGCGGCCTCGCCCTTTAAGCCCTGACTCACCTGTCTGGCAGGGGGTGGGGAGGCGATGCTCTTCATTCCCTCCTTTCCAATTCACTGACGAGGCAGGACCCAGACCGAGGGGGTAGGGAGCCCTCAGTTCTACCCTCTGAAGGAGGAATTGCCTTGGCCAGGGTGAGAGGAGGGCTGCGCACGTGCCTTCGCCTCCTCCTCTCCCGGGTTGGCCCCTGTGCCCCACTTCCCGTCCCACTCCATTGTGTGTGAAATCTTCCAGCCCCAAAGTTCACTGGCACCACTGCGCCTGGGCAGGTTCCCAGAGGAGTAGAGGATGGACAGCTGAGCTTGAGGAGCTTAGGGCCTGATTGGGGGAAAACGGCTGATACAACATGAGAGCCAAAATTTTTAACTGCCAGTTTGCAGTGGTTTGAGAAGCTGGAAGCTGATGTGGGCTAGGATGGTAGGCGGAGGGCGGGCCTGGGCCCGGGACTTGGACTCGTAGAGGTGGAGAAAGTAACCGCGGAAGCAAGACAACTGTATTCTGCACAGAACCCCTCCATTCCCTCCTGCTCCGGCTTCATCTGGTCCAAAGGTTCTGGGCTTATAGGAGCCCATGAAACCCCAGCCCAGAGAACTCAGGACTTGAGAGAAGTGGACAGAGTGTCTCTGACCGCATATCGTCACCCTTCCGCTGTCAAGGCCATCTGTCCTTGCTTCAGGCCCCAGACAGTGGTTGGCAATATACCTTCAATATTTTTTGTTGTGTGAGCTGGTTGTCCTACTATTGACAGATGTTCAAGAATAAACGAGTGGAATTTAATATTATTGTCAAATAAAACTTGATTCCTCCTGGATTTCATGACTTACAGTTATTTTCCTGCCAGTTGGCTAGTTCATGTAAATCACTTCACATAGAGTGGAAATAAGATTCTTGGGGGGTTGTTTTGTTTATCTTTTTGTAATTTTCCTCTCCATCAAAAATACACTTGTGCCGAAATTTTCTGTGTAATCCTCATCGTGCCGCCGAGAGGAAGGGAAGTGAGATCCTTGCTGACCCTCCGGACCTGGGGCTGTTATTAGACTTGGCTCATAGGGAGGGAGAGAAAAGGAGGTGAAGGGATGGTGGAGGACACCTGTGACCTGGGAGAAGTAGGTAAGCACCAGGCTTCCAGCACAACCACGTGAGACGGAGGAAGAAGGAACCGTGAGAGGCTTTAGCTCTGTATCCGCTAGCTGTTGCAAACAGGAAAGCACACCTAATGCTCAATGGACTACATCTGTGATCATTTATTCTTGCTCGTACATCTACAGGACATCTAGGGATCAAGGTGGGGCTCAGACTGGCTTGGCTCCAAGCTGCAGGTTGGGTTCAGGTCTGCTCTATGGGTCCCTCGGGTACCTTGGGTCAGCATGTTAGCATAGGAGGGGTAAGCAGAGACATGTGATGCCTCCTAGGGCCTGAGCCTGGAACTGGCACAGTATCTCTTCTGCCAACATTCAGTTGGCCAAAATCGATGAAAGACATCAGCCCACAGAGTCAATAAACTCAGCAAACCTCACACAAGAGAAAAATAAAACTACATGAGAAGAGCACTTCACCTCTGATATTCTTTCCAAAACCCTATGACCCAAGACTAATAATGAGGAAAATGCCAGACAAACCCAGATTGTGGGACATTCTACAGGATAATCTGACCAGTACTCACTCCAGTGTCATGAAATACAAGGAAGGACTGAAAAATTCACAGACTGAAGGAGACCGAGGAAACCTGAAAACTAAGTGCAATGTGGGATCCTGAAACAGAAAGAGAATCTTAATGGAAAAACTGCTGAAATCCCAATAAAGTCTGGAGTTTAGTTTAAACACACACACACACACACACACAGAGGTACCTCCTTGTCAAACTTCTGAGGGAAAAAAGGTAATGAGAAAATCTTAAAGACAGCCAGAGGAAAAAAATACACTTAATCTTCAAAGGAGCAACAACTAAACTGAGAGCTCCTTTCTCTACGGAAACAGTGGAAGCCAGAATACAATGAAATGACATACTTAAAGTGCTGAAAAGAAAAAAAACAAAACCTGTCAACTTAGAATTCTATACCTACAATTGTTCAATGATTTTTAAAAAATTATACACTGCTCACAAGAGAAATGCTTTAAATGTAAGAACACAAAGGCTGAAAGCAAAAGGATGGAAAGGATAACACCATGCAAACATGTTCCAAAAAGATGGTGGCATTACACCAGTATCAGACAAATATTTTAATGTCAGAAGCATTACAGAAGATAAAGAGGGACATTTTATAAATTTAAACTATAAAACAAAAATTGACAGGATTAACATCTCCACAACCATAGTGAAGGACTTTAACACATTTCTCTCAGGAGCTGATAGAACAAATAGACCAAAAAAAAAAAAAAATCAGTAGAGTTATAGAAGATCTGGACAACACAATTAACCAATTTGATCTCATTGAAATAGAACACTGCTCAACAACAATAGAATTCACATTGTTTTCAAGTACGAGTAGAATATCAAATTTCAAATGATTGAAATCAAACTGAGTATATTCCCTGACTACAATGAAATTAAATTATCAATAAGGTAAATTTTACTAGAAAATCCCAACTGCCTGTAAATCAGACACTACATCTCTAAATAATCCAGGGGTCAAGAAAGAAATAAAAGTGGAAACTAGAAAATATATTTAAGTGGTTGATAATGAGTATATGTTATTGAAACTCTCAGGATGCTTAAGCAATACTTAGGAGAAAATTTATTGCCATAAAAAAGCATATCTTAGAGCAAAAGCTAAAAATCAGTTATTTACATTTACATCTCAGAAAGCTAGAGAAAGAATGGTAGATCAATCCTAAAGAAAGTAGAAGGAAGGAAATAAGTGTAATAGCAGAAATCTATGAATTAGAAAACCAACATACTAATTGAAAACCCCCTAGCAAGACTGATGAGAGAGAGAACAAATTATCAATATCATGAATGAAAAAGAAGACATCTCTACAGATCCTATACACACTAAAAAGGTAATAAAGGGATATTATAGATTTACCAATACATTTGGTAATTTGGATAAAATGGAGAAATTTCTCAAAAATACAGTTTGCCCATCTGACAGAAGAAATGGATATCCCAAATAGGCTAATATAATTAAAGAAATTGAAACCATTATTTTCTTAAGCAGACTGGCAACCAATCATCTTTTTACTGTCTCCATAGTTACAAATTTTTCAGAATATCATATAGTTGGAGCCATACAGTATGTAGCTTTTTCAGATTGGCTTCTTTCACTTAGCAATATGCATTGAAGATTCCTCCATGTCTTCGTGGTTTCATAGCTCATTTCTTTTTGTTTGCTGAATGTTTCATTTTATTGATGTACCACAGTTTGTTTATTCGTTCACCTACTGAAGGACATCTTGGTTGATACCATTTTTTGGCAGTTCTGAATAAAACCTCCATAAACATTTGTGTGCTGCTTTTTGTTTGGACGTACATACGTTTTCAACTCATTTGGGTAAATACCAAGGAGCACAATTGCTTGATCGTATGGTACAAATATATTTAGGTTTTTCTGTTTTGTTTTTTATATGCCAAACTGTCTTCCAATGTGGCTGGGCCCTTTTTTCATTCTTACCAGCAATGAATGAGCGTTCCTGTAGCTCCACATCCTTAGTAGCATTAGGTATTGTCAGTGCTATGGGTTTTATCCATTCTAATGGGTGTGTAGTGATATCTCATTGTTGTTTTAGCTTGCAGTGCCCTAAAGACTATGATGTTGAGCGTCTTTTCATGTGTTTATTTGCCGTATGTATATTTTCTTTGGTGAGGTGTCTGTTCAGATCTTTTGCCCTTTTTTTTTTCTTAACATCTTTATTGGAGTATAATTGCTTTACAGTGGTGTGGTTTTGCCTATGTTTTAATTGAGTTGTTTCCTTATTGAATTTTAAGAGTTTTTTGTATATTTTGGATACCAGTCCTTTATCGGATATGCGTTTTGCGAATATTTTCTGCCAATCCATGGCTTGTGTTTTCATTCTCCTAACAGTGCCTTTTACAGAGCAGATGGTCTTAATTTTAACGAAGTCCGATTTGTCGATTTGGCAGCTTCCTCTGGGGCCCAGGCCATAGTGGTCTGGTACCATCCTCAGACGTCTTTCTATGGTCCCTGACATCCACGTCACGCCTCCTCCAGAGGGATGGCTCTCCCACAACCCCTGTGTCAAGGAACGCTTAGAGCCCCCTCAGTCTGCTCAAAGCAGAGGCATCAGAGAGTTTTCCAGCCCCTGCAGCTTCACCCACATGGGAGACTGTGTGTGGACCTGGACTGCTTGGCACCTGCCCTGGGGCTTCAGACTTCCCTTCCCCCACTGTCACGCCCACCCCACCCTCGAGCACTGGGAGGTTAGCCGCTGCCCTGGGAAGAGGGCTTCTTGGTTTTCTTGGGGAAGAAGCTACTCCCTCCTTTACCCAAGTCTCTGAATCCCTCTTTTCACTCCCCTAACCCTAACCAGCAAAGCAGGGTAAAGGGAGCTGGCTCCCCTGGGAAAGAGTGCCCACCCCATCCCCCTGGGGCAAAGACAGGCAGCTGGCAGGCTATCCCCATCTGTGCCCTTTATTTCTCTCTGTCCCAGGCACCAGGCACACCTGTGTCCTGGGCCAGTCCACAGCCCCCAGGATCTCAGTCTGCTTGGGCTGCTATAACAAAATACCATAGAGTGGGTGGTTTAAACAACAGACATTTACTTCTCATAATTCTGGAGGCTGGGAAGTCCAGGGTCGAGGTGCTGCCAGGTTTAGTGTCTAGTGAGAGCTCTCTTCCTGGGTTGCAGACGGCCGTCTCTCACTGCGTCTTCACAAGGTGGAGAGAGGAAGCTCTGGTGTCTCTACCTCTTATAAAGACGCTAATCCCATCATGGGGTCCCCACCCTCAGGACCTCATCTAAACCTAATTACCTCCCAGAGGTCCCACCTCCTAACACCATCACATTGGGGGTTCAACATAAGAATCTGGGGAGGACACAGACATTTAGTCCGTAATACCTGGCAATTCTGAGCATGTGGTCCCTGGAGAGGCGGCTGTGGTCACGGCAGCCACACGCCTGTGCCCCTCTCTGCACAGGGCGAGTGGGAAGAAACAGGACCCATTCGGGGAATCTCAGAAATTTAGAGCTGGAGGCCAAGCCTCGGAGTCATTGCAGCCTGACCAGAGAATCTGCCCTGAACATCAAGGTAGCACAAACCGAGATACTAGCAAACACTTATCGTGCACGGGCCCAGCACTGTCTACGTGCTTTACGTGCTTACGTCATCTCGCTTACGCTTCCCAACACTGTCCACGCGCTTTACGTGCTTACGTCATCTCACGGATGCTTCCCAAAGCCACCACTGTTACCGACCAGGGTTCCTGGACTCTTTAATCAATAGAAATTGATGAGAGGCCGGGGGAGGAATTCAGGCGAGTCTTTACTGGGACTCGTGCTGCAGCAGAAGGGAGCGAAAACAAGCAACATGTGCCCTTGCTCACTCCCTGAGGTGGGGCGAGCTGGTCCCTTAAATGGGGTGAGGGGGGGTTGGGCCGGAGCGGTGGCTCAGGTGGTGTGCCCACCCCCTTGGTGGTGGCGTGTGCAGGGGTCATACGCAGGACCCTGCTTTTGCTCCCCGCCCCTCAGAAGTGGCAGTTGGGTTTTGACCTTTTTGTATCTTCTTGTTCATAATTTGCCTAAACTGCGCATGCGTGCAGGTATTTTTAGTCCCGTATAGTTTCTTTGTATTCTGTTGCTGGAGGAGACATTTGTCCAGGTGCAAGCACTGCAGTAGAGGGTCCCAGGTCCCAGCCTGTCTCATCATGAGGTAGGTACTATTGTGCCCCATTTTACAGTTGGGGAAACTGAGAGAAGCTAAGGAACTTGCCCAAGGTCACAGAGACAGTGAAAAGGGGAAGCCAGGACTCAGCCAGGCACCAGACTCCCTGCTCTTAAGCCTGCTCTTAAGCTCTGCTGCTCCCTCAACCCCCTCATGTGAGCTGTGGGGAAACTGAGGCCCAGAAAAGTAAAGTTCACACAGATCTGAGGGGGATGGCTTCATCCTAATGGACTTCCGGAGGAGCCCTGCTGGTTTCACAGCTACCCTCTTCACACTCCCTGGGGATGGTGGCGGGCGGGGTGTGGAGAAGTGGAAGTGGGGGGGTGAAGGAGGAGAGTGAAGGGTTGGCGGGGCTCCAGGCAGGTCTGTGTGGCCACTGCTGGGGGGCGGGGTGAGGGAGTCAGGAAGGAAGCCCTTGGTGAATGAATGTCGCTTCAGCCCCCAAAGCTGGCCCTGGCCCCAAAAGGGTCCCCTGAGACCTCGGGAGAGAGGAAAGTGGGGGGAGGGAAGGGAGCAGAGCAGCCTTCCCCACGCCCAACCCCTCCCCCACCAAGGAAAGGGGCCTCTCCGAGCAAAACTGTAGCCGCAGGTCTACAGAAGTAAGACTGCCTGGGAAAGAAGCCGGAGAAAGCTAGGAAGGCTTTGCAAACACACTCTCCAACCCCTCGGGTTACAGATGGGCAAACTGAGACCCGGAGAGGAGGGGACGGAGCAGAGGCAGCTAGGAGCAGAGGCAGCTAGGAGCAGAGCCCGGGCAGAACGCTCTGTCTCCTACCGGAGTGCGTGCGCATGCGTGTGCACAGGCCAGGCAATTTGCGCAGGTAATAAAGGATTGGGCTCTTCGGGTTTTCTCACTGATGTCCTGCTCCATCCTCAGCCTTCTAAGGGCGAATTTTATACAGACAAGCGCCTCCAGCTCCTCCTCCACACTCTGCGAAGCTTGCAGACCTGCCCTGGAGGAACCTGCCTTATTAGGAAGGTAAAGGGGGCAGCGGTGTGAGGGTGCTGGGGCAGGAAAGGATGGTCTCCAGGCTGACCTGAGAACAGGGGGAGTAAGAGGATCCCAGGCCCTGCCCTCCAGGGCAACCCCAGGTTCTCTCTGCCCTTGACCCCGTTGCGGAGGGGCCTGAGGGGCCTGAGGAGTTTGGAGGGGGCACAGGTGCAGAGGGAGGCCTGGGCAGAGAAGTTTTTCCTCACCAACTTGAAGGATGGCTTGTGCAAGAAGGAATGGTCTGGGTTTCTCTGTATCTTTCCCACCTTGATCCATGTAAATGTGTTACTAGTCCAGAAAATACGGACATTTAAATTTAAAAAAAGAATGTGGTTGGTCCTTAGGTACTGATAATGATTTCCAAGAAACAAAGCAAGCTGACAAACAATCTGTATAAATCACCCCAAGCTGTGGGCAATGGTGATCACTGTGAGGGGAGGGAAAAGAAACTGGGAAGGCGGAGGAGTAGGCTTGCTTTTTTATGCTATATACTGCTGTATAATGTTTGTTATTACCATGAAAATATATTTTTGAATTGCTTGAGCAATTTTTTAAACGCTAAAATTTAAAAAAATGTTGACAGTGTTTAAAATCGAAATTCCTTCTCCCCCCAAAATAAGAGCAGCTGAAAGGTGAGGGAATGGATAAAAACATAAATCAGCTTCCTACAAAGGTCACCCCGTTAGCCCTAACTCTGCGTGCTCACACAACCAACAAAACCACACTGCTGGAAGTAAAGGGTGGAAAAATCCGATACATGTACTGTTCCTCACCAGACAGTAGTACTAGTTGCTAACAAGGTCCCAGGTGATACTGATGCTGCTGGCCCAGGAACTGTGCTTTGCGAAACACTGGTTTAGGGCATGATGTTGTTCTGCTGCCCTGGAGGGAATTCACTAGAAGCAGAGGTGCCCACCAGGTGAGCGCCAGCCTTGCCACTGCCTTGGTCTTCCTGCAATAGAGTTGAGAGCCAAGGAACACGGGCCAGGCTTCAGGCTGGCTCAGCCTGAAGGTCCTCCCTGTGGTCCTACAATGAACTTGCTGGACTCGGTGTTTCCTGGTTCAAGTCCCATCACCTGCCAGTTACACGAGCCTTTAAACTCAAGTTTACCTGTCTGCATAATTGTCCTAACTCTTGAAGTGATTGTATAGATAAAGTAAGATGTGTTTCCGTAACAGCTATTTTCTGGTTTATTACCTCTCACTGCTTTCTAAGGATGGGTCCTACCAACCAGAGAACCATTTGTTTTTTGGTTGTTGTTAATGAGTTTGGGGTATAAAAACTGGGAGGCAAGGATTAGAATGGAGTTGAGGTGCTCTGAATGCACTTCAAGAGGACTTTGATATATTTGTGAAAAAATCTGGGTGGGAGGAGCCAGGAGTTAGTGAGTTGGGGTCACGGGGAGAAAAGAGAAAGGAAAAAAAAAAAACTCTACCAGTCCAACAGCATGGCCTGGAGGAGGGCGTCCGGACAACAGAAGTATCCACGGAAGATCTTTAAATAGCGTTAAGAGATGAGTAATAGCCACTTCTTTTCCATCCTCCTAATGTAATCATCAGTAAAATCTACATTGCTTATTAGGATTTTCTGAGAGTGAACTCCTTAGAAAACTCAAAGAGATGATGGGTTCTGCATCGGCTGCTGAATGCTCCCAGAGGGGACCCCTGCAGAAGATGGGGCTGGAGCAACGCACAGGTGGCCCTGGGTTTCCTGTGTCCAAAACAAATAATTCTTCCCTGACTCCAATACCCTGGCCCTCTAGAGGGCCCTGATCCCAGCACTCATCTCCCTACCACCACAGTTACAAGAGGATTTAATTTGTTTTAATTTGTTTAAAAATTTAAAGTTTCATTTGTTTAAACCTCTCAGCTGCTTAGTAATAGACCGGGAAATAAGTAAGACATATCTTTCTGAATAAAGGGGGCTGGAAAGAGGAATGAGGATGGAACAGATGCAGTGGATTGTCGGCAAGAAAGATAAGTAACTTGGCAGCTCCAAGGTGAATTAGTGAGCAGACCTCCAAACGCCCAGGCTGGGATAGAGGAACCTGGGAAGCTATCACAGCTGTGCCCAAAGGGGCCATAGATGTTGAGCCTCTGCTTCTGTATCTTGGACGTTGGTCACCCCAGAGTGGCTTTGCAACCATTAGCTAACCAGGTGATCTGGGAACCAGAGCAGTACGTGCAGGGAACCCTAACCCTCTCGAGTCTGATGCTTATGGATCATGTGGTCTTGTTGGGGGAAAGGGCTGTTCCTCAGAGACTGGTGCAGGTGGGAAACTTGGCAACAGACGGCCTGAAAAGCCCAGATTAAACAAACCCTAAGAAGAGCATCTGGAGGGACACAGCGTCACTGGGAACAATCAGAGGGGCAATGCCACCCCCTTGGTGATGGTAGGCGTGGTGCGCTGGGGGCAGGTGTGGGGTCTTGGTCCTTCCCCTGTCCACCTCCGTCACTCTCTCTTTGTCTCCTGGCTGGCTATCAGCTGCGTGCCCTCAAAATGAGGGCGCCTCAGCTCCTCCTTGCAGGGCACAGCTCCCAGGCTGTCCACGGTCACCAAGCAGCCACTTCCGTGGCTACCACACCCATGGTAGTTGCAGAGACATCAGCCGATGATAAGAGGAGCAGAGCAGCCACAAGAGGCTGACATCAACTTGTGATTTCCGACTCCGGCCAAAGCTGATAAGGAGAAGGGGCTGCCCGTGACGGCCACACTGCTGGCTGCTGCTGAGTCCTGAACCTGCAAGGGCTGAGTTCCTGGTCCTTCATCCTGTCCTGGACTTATTCGCTTCACTCATTCATTCCCTCATTCCTTCGTTCATCCATTCATCCCTTTGTTTTATTTACTGAGCCAAACTGTCTCTTGACATTCTCTTATCCTGTGATGGATAGAATAATGAATAAGACCTAGCCTCTGCTTTCTCAGAACTTATAGGGGCAGGGATGCGGCAGATATGTGACCTAAGAATACAAAGATGCAAGGTAAAATGTGAGTTCAGTCACGTGAGTGGGACTGAAAAGAAGTAGCTATGAGAGGGAAGCTGAGCTCTAGAGCAAATGATTCAAATTTCTGGACTTTTTTCTTTTTTTCAAATGGCCTCTTCTACAAAAGGAAGGGATGGAACAGAGCCCATTCAACCCTTGCAGAGAAAGGTCAGCGGCTTCTCCTTTGGTTGCAAAGGAGGAACCCAAGTGACAGAAACCCAATGCAAACAGTCTTAATCAAAAAGGAGGGGGCATTTATTGGATCACATAGTGGAACAATTAAGAGAAGATCTAGGCATCAGGGTTTCAGGCACAGCTGAATCCAGGCATTCATGCTGTCTGCAATCTGCCTCTCTCCAGAGCCATTTAGGCATTAGGCCAAATCGGATGACAGCATAGAGTGTGTGAGTTTTTCAAAGGTCTAGAAATGTGTTGGAGATTCCCCAAAATATTGCTTGGCTTCAAAATATGAGAAAAAGAAAGAATATGACAAACCAGCAAACATGTCACCTTGGAGGTGATCTGCTCTCCAGCACTGCTGTCTCCTGATCATCAAGGTCAGCAGATGCTTTTTCGTGCTCTTCATCCATGTCCTCTCTGCAGTCTTGGACACCGTTGACCATCAAGCCCATGACACTGTCCCCACCCCCAGCTTCCATGGTACTCCACTTTTCCTCCTGACCTGTTTTTCCCTCTTCTGTACTGAAGGAAGGAAGATTAGGAGTGAGCCAGGAGAAGGGTTGGGAAGAGAATCCCACTGCACATGTGAAGGCCTGGAGGTGGGAGATGGCCTGAATCGTTAAGGAACTGCAGTCGTTCTGGAAGGCGTCAGAGCAAGGGAATAAAGCCTGAGGTTGGGGATCAAGGAAGGATCAGATCAAGAAGGGCCTTGCAAGTCATGCTAAGGAATTTGGCCATTCTCTTGAAGGTAATAGGGAGCTATTGAAGGTTGTAACAAGGTGTAACACGATCAGATTTGTGTTTCACTATCAGAAAGAGACCTTTGGCTATGAGGCGGAGGCAGGGAGACATCAGGCAGTTTTAATAATTTAGGAGAAAAACGGTGGTGACCTCATGACAGCCATGGGGGATGGAAAAAAAAATGGGACAATTCATGAGACAGTGACAAGACTTGGTGCTGTTTAGGTGTAACAGGTGAGGGAGGGGAAGGTGTGAAGAATGACACCCAGGTTTCTGATTCTGAGATGAGCAGCAGAGCAGTGGGTTTAGAGGGTGAAACGAGGAACTGGCTTTGCACCTGTTGAGTCGGAGGAGCTTGGGGCCATCTGGCTGATGGTGTCCGGTGCGGGGGGGTTCTTGGTGTGTCTGGAGCTTGAGAAAGAAGTCAGGGCTCCCTGCATCGCTGCCCAGGCAGCACCAGCGGGGGGGCCCATTGGAGGTGCCACCCTCCCACCCAATCAGAATAAAGAACCTCCAGTGGCCAGTGGCTGACCACAGACACTTCTCTAGAAAGCAGCCTCGCAGCAGGATGTGCTCTGGGTGGAGCTTTGAGGGCCATGGGGAAGGGGAAGGAAGAGGAGGGGACAGAACCAGGCCTGTGCGACACTGGGCTTTTCTCTGCAGGTCTGGAAGCTGCAGACACCGGTCAGGGCTCGTCTAAGACATCAGCTGGTCCGGGGCTGGAGGCCTCCCCGGGCAGGACTGTGGACAGCTGAGCTGCAGCTGAGCCAAGGTAGGCGCTGGCTGGGGGTAGGGTCTCCAGGGAGGGAGCCGGGAGAGGCAGATCTGAGCAAAGCAGATGGAGGGTCCGGGAGGAGGGATGCTGGAAGGGGAGCCCGTGAGGGGCAAGACACCCCTGGCGCCTATGAACACACGCCCAGCCTTTCCGAGACGGGTTGCCCAGATGTGGTGGCTACTATGACCGTTCTGCCAAGTTAAGATTATCCAACCCGGGCGGTCCAGTGGTTAGGACTCCGCGCTTCCGATGCAAGGGGCACGGGTTTGATCCCTGGTGAGGGAACTAAGATCCCACGTGCCTCGAGGTGCGGTCAAAAAAAAAATTAAAAAAAGATTATTCAATCCATTTTCACAAGAAGAAAGGACGCAGGACCCTGTGAGAAGACCTCTCCTTTCTTCTCCGAATCCTGTAAATGCCAGTAATAACAGGACTAATTATTCACACCTGGTGCCATAGACTACATTCATTAGCCCATTGGATTCTCACGGGCAATTGGAGGAAGGCTGGGTATGTTTCTAATGCCCGTTTGTAGGTCAGGAGACTGAGGCAACTTACTTGGCAAAGACTGCAGAGTGGGTAAGCAAGGCACAGGGCTCAGAGAGAATCTTCTGGGTCCCCATCTGTGCCCCTCCTGGGACATTATCTGTCCATCTCTGTCCCGGGTCTTGGCCATTCTCTACACACACACACGTGGATCGAGCATCTTCTACGTGTGCAGCCGGTGCCAGAGTCCAACCAGAGCCGTGTCTCTGTCCTTGAGAAGCTGCCCGGCTGGTGTGGGGTTGAGACGCGGCTGTGAGTGACTAACACAGACAGTAACAGGTGCCGGGGCCGCTGGCGAGGCGAGGTGTGCGCGCAGGTGGAGAGAGCCCCGCAGGTGTGGGATCAGGGAGGGCTCCACGCAAAGTGGCATCTGGGTCTTGAGGGAGACAGAGGGCTTGTGTGCAGAGATGCAGCGGCGGGCGTGCCAGTGAGGGGGGCAAAGTGCTCAAACCCAGAGTAGGAGAGTGTGGGTGTGAACAGCGAGAAAGAACAGCTAGAGATTGTTTGGCTGCTAACGCGTGGGGTGTGTGGAGGACGTAGCAGCAAGGGCCTGTCCTGTTTCTTTATTTAGCTCTTAAGTAAGTGGCTTTTGAATATCATCTCACTGAGTCCCCACAGTAATCTTATGAGGTAGGTGCTAATATTAGGTCTCCTTTAAAGATAGGGAAACTGAGGCACAAGGGCTCTAAGCAACATGTTGCCATAGCAACAGAGAGGCTTGGAACCCGGGCAGTCCAGCACCAAATGCTACCTGCCCGACCACTCTGCCACTTTCCTCTGTTACCTCCTCGGCTCTCACGGTGGACGTGAATGCGAGGCTGGCTCGCGGCTTCCTGGTCTGCATCCAGGCCCTGTCACATTCCTCCCAGGCTCCCCCAGCACCCCCCCCACCCCAGGAACAATGCTCTCCTCCTCCCCCCTCGAGCAGCCCTCTTGCATCCAGGTGTTTCCTTCCCAGCCAGAGGCAGACTCGGCGGAGGAAGTGGGCCTGCCCGGTCCTCAGGGGACAGCTGGGGAGCAGGGCCCTCGGGAATCTGGAAAGCCCAGCGGGCCTCGTGGGATGAGGGTTGACAGGGGCCCCCTCAGAACCCCAAGCTCTGCACTTCCACCCCCACTAATCACACGCTCTAAACCAAAGAACTGGGTGTGTCGTCCGGCAAGTCTGTCTCTACGGAGAGAAAAACTCAGAGTCTTGGAAATGGCATCTGCCCCAATATCCTGGGGGCGGCTGGCTGGCAACGTGGGTGGGAGGAGAGGGGAGTGGTTCAGCGGTGGGGGGGGGGTCCCTTCTCTCTGTGCCGGGGCGGTGGGCACAGGACAGGAGGGAGGCAGGGGTGTGGTCCTGGGAAACTCTGTGTCTTTCTTCCCAAGGGGTGGCTTCTTCTGTCTGAAGGGTCTGGCCCGGGAGCCAGCAATGGGGCAGGCAGGGGATCTTCCGAAGCTGGGATCTTCACAGCCAAACACTGACCCGGAGCCAGGCCTCCTCAGTCCTGCTCTCTGCAGCCCTTCCTCCAGCCGGGAAGTCTTTCCCACGATCTCTTGCACAGAGAGAATGGGCAGCAGCAGCTGCGAACAGGGTCCCATCTGCTGCTTCCTGCCGCGTGTCACAGAACCGCCTCTGTGGCTCTGTGGCTGGTCCTGTGGCCTATTTCACCCCAAGGCAGTGAATAGCCATGTGTTTGCACCCGCCCTGAGGACTGTTCGTTGCTAATGTTCTGTGTTTAAGGAGGAATGTCCTCTGAATCCCAATTCATTCATTCACTCGTTCATTCTTTGTTTCTGGTCTCGCCCCTCTGCTGGAAAGGGTCTAAGATTTTACCCTCCTTGTGACTAACAGGTTAGCGTGTCACAGTTTTAGGGATGCTGGCGGAAAACACGAGATTCTAGAGTCAGAGACCCAGGTGTTTATCACTCACGGTGCAACAGGCAGTGTGAGCGTCCTGCCCCCAAGTCCCCTGGGAGAGCGGGGAGGTGGCCCCAAGTGGATGCTGTGTGTCACGGCTGAGGAGCCCTGAGCTAAGGAAACCCCCAGTGTTCACGGTGGGCTGCGAGCAAACCTGCCATCTTTGCCCTGGAAGGAGACATTGTCTCTATCGTACTGGTTGGCAAAGAGATCCACCCTTGGCCCTGGAGGAGATACTTGCTCTCTGTTCCAAGGCTGTTCACGATACAAACCTTCTTGACGAAATGATCTGGAACAAAAGCTCACCAGACAGGCACAAACCCGTGGAGGACTGTCTGCCAGCATCCTCCTACTGTCCCCTCGCTGACTGCACCCCAGCTGCACTGTCCCTTGAAAAACCTCGGGCACCTCCCTCCTCAGCGCTTGGGTGGCTGTTCCCTTCGTATGGAACATGTTTCCTGCAGACATTGCCTGGCTTGCTCCTTTCCTCCCACAGGCTTCTACTCAGATGTCACCTCCTTAGGGAGACCTTTTAAAATGGCACCCCCAACGCTGGAACCTCACGATCCCCTTCTCAGCCGTATTCCTATAGCACTTCTCAGCATCTCATATACAACTTAATTATGGCATTTATTGTCTTCCCCCACTCCCACCCTCACTACATACCCTCAGGAGTGTGACCTTTATGAGCGCAGGTGTCTTTGTCTACTTTAACTTATTGCCGCATCCCCAGGAACTGGAACAGTGTCTCACACTTAGAAGGGGCTCAAAACATATTCGTTGCGTGAATGAATGAATCCATCCACTTATATGATCTTCAGCTGAAGACCTGGTTCTCTCTACCTTGAGTCTGTAGGACAGATAAGGCTCAATCACTATTGAGCAAATGAGACAAGCAACGAATAGCACTGGCCGGGGATGGGGGTGGGGGATGTATGAGAGGCTGCAGTGCCGTGACCGCGGGGCTGCTCCCAGGTGGCTGGGATTCGCCCCTTGGCCGCTTTCCGTGCTGCTTGTACCAGCTGCTGGGAATCTTCCCAACTGGTGGCGGAGGCTGGTGTGTTTCTATCCTGTGATGTCGCATTCTTGCTGTGACTGGGGGAGCTGGGAGAGGGCAGGGGCTTGGGAGCTGAGCTTGGACGTGCCGCTTGCCTGGTCAGCAGCACAAAAGCCACAGTCGGTCATCCGAGATGGAGCCGGAGGCCAGTGCCCCGCACAAGTGGCAGAGCAGCGTCCTTACCGCTGTGTCTGGGGCCCCCTTCCCGCGGGACCGCTGCCTCTTCCCCAGTATTCGGAACGTCAGTGTCACCTCTGTGTCCTGTGCCACTTGCCATAGCAACCATGCCGAACAGGCTTGATTCCATTCCCCAGCCTGAGAGCAGCCTGGGGACAGGGGCCCTGTCTTGTCTTCATACAAGTGCTTGACATTCACGATGCAACGCATCAGGGGCTACGGAGAAGTAGAGGAGTGTACCGTAAATGCTTGTCGAATGACTCACATGGCACCTCGGGGCAACCGTAACGCCCAGCTTACATCAGGCGTGTCTGTAATTAACTCTTCTCTCTGAGAACTGGGACCTGGGCCACAGCGGACAGTCCCCAGCTTTACAATGGTTTGACCTAAGACTTTTCGACTTTACGATGGTGGGAAAGCAACGTGCATTCAGTAGAAACCGTACTTCAAATTTTGATCTTTTCCCAGGCTGGCGATATGGGGTACGATACGCTGGGCAGGGCAGCTCCTAGCCGGCCACACGATCACAAGGATCAACAACTAATACACGTACAGCCATTCTGCACCCAGACGACCATTCTGTTTTTCACTTTCAGTAGAGTATTCAATCCATTACGTGAGATGGTCAACCCTTTATTATCAAGTAGGCTTTGCGTTAGAAGATTTTGCCCAACTGTAGGCTAATGGAAGAGTTCTGAGCAGGTTTAAGGTAGGCAGGGCCGAGCTGTGATGTTCTGTAAGGGTAGGTGTGTTCAATGCATTTTCGACTTACAATATTTTCAACATACAGTGGGTTTATTGGGATGTAACCCCATCATAAATCAAGAAAGATCTATATAGCTTTTGGGTTGCCAGCTTGTCTGCCTCAAAGAGCCCAGCAGGAAGCATGAACGATGCCACAGACCAGCTGACAGTGGTGGACGCAGTAGGAGGGGCGGGTGCACGGCCCTTCCAGGGGGGCAGCTGCAGTCCAAGCCCACTGATGGTTGCCACGTGGAATTATGGGCCCATTGTTTCCAGATCTTCCAGTTATTCCTTCTAAGTAAAAGCTGAGAATCTTGATTTTTATGTGAAATCTGACTTTTAAATGTGGGCTACAGAGTCAAATTTTCTAGAACCGTGGCTGCTTCTAGGGAAAGAGGATGCTTGCTTTTTCACTGTGTAGCATGTGTACCTTTCAGACATTTGCCATGGGCAGAGTTTTTAGCGTGGGCAGTGAATTCTAACAATATACCAGGCAGAGCAAGTCTCTGGTTCCCCGTGCAAATATTACCAAACACGTTTGGTCTGCCCGAGTTGCAGTGAGCCAAACGCTGAGATGCTGAGGTTGGCCGCAGAGAAAGGGTTTATTCATGAGGCAGCCAATCGAGGAGACGGGAGAACAAATCTCAGATCCGCCTTCCTGAAGGCGAGGGGGCGAGGGGTACTTATGAGATAAAGATGAGGCGTGGGGAGCATGGGGAAAGGTGATGCAGACAAGAAAAGGTGAGGTAATCATCCTTCTGTGCAGGTGCAGCTAAGCTACAGGCTTCTTCACGGGACGCATGCTCAGAAAATGGTGCCATTAGCATGTTCTGAGGGTGGAGGTATTGGGCCCCTGACGCCAAATGGTCACCAAGTGGACACTTGCGCCCGCCCAGATGGAGGGTCCGTGGTCTCAACGAGTCTTAATGGGCTCAGACTCAAACTGGACACAACTTTGAGTTCCTAAAAAGCAACTTGGGCAAACGTCTTATTGTTCAGGCTTCATGACACTTGCAGGACACGCAAGTTTTTGTAAAAATAATTAAAGCGAGCCTGATCAGCAAAGGCAGTTTATTATTTATTAATGGCTAACTGATAACTACCCTCGGTTTCTGTGAAATATGTGTGTCATCAAGCTTGCTGTGGGCATGGGGACCAGTGTGCCAATCGTGGGCCGAGAACGTGGCGAGTAGGGCCACACTGCAGTCAGAAGTCACGGGCTGGTAGGCCCCCAGCTCCTAAGGGCAAGGACTGTGTCTCACTTATTTACCTCTGAACGCTCAGGCCTGGCACAATTTCTGCCACATGAACAGTGTTCCATAGATGCTGCTGGATTTACTCAGCAATCTCCGTCCCTCGAAACACTGCCAGGAGCTAGGAAGAGAGCCAGAGGGCCTCGGAGCAGCCCGAATAGACGTTCCAAGAGCATGGGCGTTCCACGCTCTTTTCATAGACCAGTTTCTCGGGCTTTGTCTCCGTATTTTACATACAAGACAATGCCGTGTGTTTGTCTGGCTTCCCAGCCTTCGGCAAATCGGCAGTCTGGTGAAAGAGCAGAGACGGCAGCAGGGCAATCACCAACACAGAGGAGCCTCTGTTCCAATTTAAGAGAGGCATCCCCTCTGAACACACAGATTACAGCAAGCGCCCTTTTGGATGGATTACAGAACCTCGCCCTTCCTGGCTGGGAGGGCCAGTGAGGCTGTGGGCCAGACGGCAGCCCCATCCACCCACTTTGTGCGAGGTGCAGTCCCCACTGCTGAAACAGGATTCAGACCTGAGAAAGCAGGAGCCTTTCAGCATAGGATGGAGGCTTCCTTCACCTACCGACAGCCCCTGAAATCCTCACTGTGTTACGGCGAGGTACCTGCAGTCAACTCCCATGAGATTCATCGAGAAAACCTCAGAGGCAAGTTTGGGTGCTTAAAAGGGCAAGGTTTATTTCCTGAGAAATTCACATCATCCTGAAGTGAAACAACTGAGATGTTGCTGCGTTTTGCCAGAATGACCTGGGTTCTGCTTGTTTCCATTTCCTGTCTGGTGCAGGCTTGACCCCTGAGGGCTCTGCCCCATACTGGTGTGGTCAGCAGCCCCAAAGGACAGGAAATAGATTACAGAGGGCCCCTGCAGAGGAACAAGGCGGTGGCACAGCGTATCCCCAGGACCTGCACAAATACATACGGGCACCGAATACATGGTTGATGAGTGAATAAGTGAGCAAATGAATGAATAGAAGAATGAAGGAGGCTTTCTGACAGCGATTGTTCAAGCTTCTTAGAATTTTGCTTTCCATTAAACATCATCCCAGACCACCCCCAGCTTTACATAGTTAAGTCCTGAGAATACACTCCTCTTTTTTTTTTTTTTTTTTTTTTAAATTTTATTTATTTATTTATTTATGGCTGCGTTGGGTCTTCGTTTCTGTGCGAGGGCTTTCTCCAGTTGCGGCGAGCGGGGGTCACTCTTCATCGCGGTGCGCGGGCCTTTCGCTGTCGCGGCCTCTCTTGTTGCAGAGCACAGGCTCCAGACGCACAGGCTCAGTAATTGTGGCTCACGGGCCTAGTTGCTCCGTGGCATGTGGGATCTTCCCAGACCAGGGCTCGAACCCGTGTCCCCTGCATTGGCAGGCAGATTCTCAGCCACTGCGCCACCAGGGAAGCCCCTCTTTTTTTTTTTTTTTAATATATTTATTTATTTATTTGGCTGAGCTGGGTCTTAGTTGCGGCACATGGGATTGCGGCATGCAGGCTTCTTTAGTTGCGGTATGTGGGCTCTAGTTCCCTGACCAAGAGTCGAACCTGGGCCCCCTGCATTGGGAGTGCAGAGTCTTAACCACTGGACCACCAGGGAAGTCCCTACTTCTCTTTTTTTTTATTGAAGTGTAGTTGATTTACAATATCGTGTAAGTTTTAGGTGTACAGCACAGCAATTCAGCTATATATATTCTTTTTCAGATTCTTTTCCCTTATAGGTTATTATATAATATTGAGTATAGTTCCCTGTGCTATGCAGTAGGTCCTTGTTGGTTATCTATTTTATACATAATAGTGTGTATATGTTAATCCCAGCCTCCTAATTTATCCCTCCCCCGACCCGGCCTACACTTCTCTTTTAATCTGTATCTTTGTGGTTTCTTTTCCTTTAAGGCTGCTCGGTGGTCATGATTAGCTGATTCCTCCCCGACAAAAGTTTGACTGTGTGTCTACTTTATTTTCCTCGGGCAGAGGGTGCTCTGTGAGGTTTGGAGCAGGGGAAGAATGTGTACGGAGGGAAGGGAGGGGGCCATGACTGGACACCCCAGGCTGAGATCTGAGTTCTAGCCCTGATTCATCATTCATTGGACATGTGACTTCAAATATTTCTCCAAAATATTTATTCACTGTCTCCTGGGTGCCGATACTGCCTTAGGCACTGGGCATGCTGCAGTGAATAAGACACACTGGAACCCAGTGTTTGTGGAGCTCGCATTCTAATGAAGAGCCCAGAAAACTACTCATTACATGGGAAAATTTCTGATCCTGATGAAAGCTATGAATAAAATAAAAGAGTGTGCTAGAGCATGACTGGGAAAGCTATTTCAGAAAGACTGGTCAAGGAAAGGCCTCTCTACGGAGGTGACATTTCAAATGAGACCTGAGTGTTGAGAAGGAGCCGGCTATGAGGAAAACTTGAGAGAAAGGTGTTGCAGGCAGAGGTGTGCAAAGGCCCTGAGGTAGGACTGAGCTTGGCAAGTTAGAGGAACACAAAGAGCCATGAGGTGAGATCCTGGTGAGCCAGAGGGAGAGCGGGCTGAGATGCAGCTGGAGAGGAGTACTGAGGCCAGATCGGGCAAGATTTAGGCGGGATGAGGAGTGTGGACTTTATGATAAGGTCTAAGGGAAGTCATTGGAGGGCTTCAATCAGGGGCTGAGTTGTAGGGGGAAGAGTGGGAGCTGGGAGACCCACTGGGGGCACTGCCGTAATTTGAACAAGAAATGATGGTGGCTTGGACCTGGTGGGGCAGTGGGGATGGAGCAGAGGTTATCACCATCCTTCTTCACAACCACATAGCCGATAGAGGGGGACTTGAGAACACAACTTCTGGGGTCCCACTTGGGAAGCTTCTCTTTGTGTCCCTCCACCCCTGGATTTGGGGATCTGCCCTGTTCCCACTGCCTGTCCGCCTTGGGCGGTGGCTCTGTGTTGCCATTTTCCAGCTCCTCCCTATAGACTGGGAACACCCCAGGGTCTTCCACTCACAGTCGAACTTTCATGTTTGAAGTTTCATAGTTCATTTAGATTTCAGTGTCTAGTCTTGCCCACCAAAACATGCCACTGCGCATTTTTAGAGAGAACAAACATCATGAATGCCTGACACCTTCCTCTCCTGAGTGGAGTTTTAGTTCCCCGACCTGCATGCCCAGCCCTTGATCAAAATGTCATCATGAAATAGTCTGACATTCTAGCTGGTTCTTCTGGGTGTCCATCTCACAAAGAGAGGAGGAGACTGCAGCTCAGAGAGGCCCCCAGTGGGCCCCATGGGGATGGGGGTGCTGGGACTTGAGCCGGATTCCTTAGACTCCAGAAGTCACGCCCACATCTCAGCATGGTCAGCCTTACAGCACAGCAGTCCCAGAGACCCAGGGAGGAAGAGAAGAGCAATTATTTTAATAGTTTTATTGTTTTTTCCCCGCGATTATAAGTTACACGCACAGTGTAATTCAGTGGCCGTGTCCTTGAGTGATGAGCTCACAGGTGTCTATTTTATTATTATGCTTCCCAACTTACATACATGTCAGCTCTCTCTTTTGTGTGCCCTCTGCCACATAATAAAAATAAAGTCAAACCTATTTCATATTAAGACATCAGATATAGAAATGTATTAAAAATGAAAACCAGTGCCTATGGGTAAGTGATACCACTTATTTTTTTATAGTTTAGTGTGTATCATTAAAAGATAAAGGACTCACACACATACACACCAGGGAAATCTGAATAAAAAGGTATCAATGTCAATATCCTGGTAATGATATTTGCACTGCAGTTTCACAAGGTGTTACCACAGTGGGAAACTGGGTAAAGCACACGTGAGATCTCTCTGTGTTATTTCTTACAACTGCATGTGCATCTACAGTTACTTCAACATTGAACATTTAATTAAAAAAAAGACAACAGCTGTTATTTTTTTTTTCAAACAGAACTACAAAACTATTATCTCCCTCCACCCAAATTTCTGTGGTGTTCAAGTTTCCAGTTGCTTCGAATGTCATAGTTTTTTGTAATAGTTTGAATTAGGATCGAAATAAGATTCACTTGGTTGATAATGTCTCTTAAATCCTGTTAATCTGTAGCCCCCGCTTCCTTTGGCTTTACGTCTCCCCTCCTCACCTTCACCCCATCTTCCCTGCAATTTGTTTGTTAAAGAAAACAGAATGTTTGTCCTGTAGAGTTTCTCAAATGCTGGATTTTGCATCCTGGTAATATCTGTATTTCCTATAAATTGGTAATTAGATATAGAGGCTTATTTGCATTTCGAGTATATAAAACATGCACAAGCTTAAAAAAATTAAAACGGTAAAAAAAGGGTATATACTAAAATGTCAATTACTTTTCCACTCCAGTTCCTCAGATGTTTTTCAAGAGGTAGCTGTGCCTTGTGTGTAAATGATCTGGTTTTTTAAAGATGTGAGAGCACCATTGAACAAACATGCCTTTTTCTTGGTAAATTCTAGAATTTGGTAAAAACCAACTAAGCACACAAGCATGTGATGCCAGTTACAAATTAAGATGTGGGTTTCTCTCTTTTTTTAATACTTTTTAATTTTTTTATATTTACGTATGGTAAAATTGACTATTACTGCTATGCAGTTCTATGAGTTTTAACACATATATCGATTTTACCACAGTCAGGATACAGAGCAGATCCATCACCCCAAAAGTTCCCTCTTGCCCCTCTGTAGTCACCCCCTCTCCCTATCCCAAACCCTTAACAACCACTGACCTATTTTCTTTCTTTCTTTTTTGTAATAAATTTATTTATTTATTTATTTATTTTTGGCTGCGTTGGGTCTTTGTTGCTGCGCACGGGCTTTCTCTGGTTGCGGCGAGCGGGGGCTAGTCTTCGTTGCGGTGCACGGGCTTCTCACTGCGGTGGCTTCTCTTGTTGTGGAGCACGGGCTCTAGGCGCGCAGGCTCAGTAGTTGTGGCGCACGGGCTCTAGAGCGCAGGCTCAGTAGTTGTGGCGCACGGGCTTAGTTGCTCCGCAGCATGTGGGGTCTTCGCGGACCAGGGCTCAAACCCGTGTGCCCTGCATTGGCAGGCGGATTCTTAACCACTGCGCCACCAGGCAAGTCCCTAGCAGGCGGATTCTTAACTACTTCGCCACCAGGGAAGTCCCTTCTGTTGTATTTCTTTTTTTAGTAGCTCTCCCAGTGGATGTGAAGTGCTTGCTCTATTTTTTTTAAACTATCCTCATTCGATTTTTGGTACCAAGGGTAGGCTGGCATTTTCAGAGAATCTTTTCTTCTTTCTCTATTCTTTGGAACAGTAAACTCTATGCTGAGTAACATGAAAACTTGCTTCACTCTGTGGGTTTGAGAGAACTTATCAAAGGAACCATCGGAGCCAGAAGCCACGTTTTACGAGCTGGTTATTTAATGGCTTTCTCTGTTTCCTCACTGGTTACTAATATAAGCAGTTTTTCTAACTCTTCTAGAGCCTTTTGAGTCATTTTTATTTTCCTAGAAAACTGTGTATGATACGGAGGGTTCAGACTTTCTTTATACAGGTAAATGTCTTGTGGGATGTTTATCATTCCTAATATTGTCTCTTTGTTTTCTCTTTCTCGATTAGCTTTCCCAAGTGTGTGTGTATGTGTGTATTTTTCTTTTCTTCAAAGCTCTTGGATTCTTTCGGAGTTCCTCTGCTTTTCAGAAGCAGAAGTGTGTTGCTCCGGGAAGCAGACTTCGGGCGTCCCTCCCTCTGGGGTCACAGTGGGGCAGCCTGTGGTCGTGATTGAGGGCATGAGCTCTACAGCCAGATGGTCTGAGTTCAAGTGCTCATTCCTTTCCTTACCAGCTATTTGACCTTCAATCGTTATTTGTCTCTGTGCTTCCATTTCCCCATCTGTGGAATGGGGAGAAAATAGTGCCTACCTCATAAGGTTAATATTAAAGAGTTGATAGTTTTTAAGTGTTTAGGAGAGTGCCTGGCACATAGCAAGCACCACAGAAGCACTTCTTAAATAAACCTAGACTCCCTCCCCTCCAGTTTGAGAGAAGCCTCGGTCCCCTGGGAGCCTCTCCGGTCCACAGATATACTTTGTACACTTCCCACCACTTACACTAACTGTCTCTTCTTTTGCAGAACCACCTCTCTGCAGGAAAACAACCACCTTACTTTCCATTCCGCTGCCTGAGATAATCACATCCTCCTCGCACTCACCCCAGGCCCCCATGGAGAGCTCAGGTCAGTATGGTCCGGGAGAGGGGGGTCTGGTGTACCTCGTTGCAGAGTGGGGAAGGCCCATCTGGCAGGTGAGGATGCCCCCAGGGCTGGCAGGACCACCTCTACCCAGCGGGGCTGAGAGACCCCTACTCAGCTCCCCAAATGCGAGAACATCTTGAGAGACGGACATCTACACGCTTGTACGAGCCCCAGCTGCCGGCAGATCACTGAGCTGGACATTGGGAGTAATGACAATAATAACAATATATGTTGCCAAACACTTGCATTTATTTAACAAAAATCTCTATGGCACGTACAATATATCAAGTAGTGGGAAAAGCGCCTGACAAATATTAATTCGTTTAGCCTTCATAAAGATCCCATAAGATAGATATTATTATTACTTTCATTTTACAGAATATGGGAAAGTGAGAGAAGACAGATATTGTCCCAAGGTCACATAGATATTATATGGTCAAATCAGGATTTGAACCCAGCAATCTAGCTCCAGCACCTGTGCTGTGAATGACTTCTCTACGGGTTGCCTCATGCAAAACATCAGAAGGATTCTGCGAGGTAGGGATGTCAGTACAATTGTCCTCCTTTTACTAAAAGGGAAACAGGCTCAGAGAGGTTAGGTAATTTGCTCAAAGCTACACAGCTAGTAAGTGGCAGATCCAGGATTGGAACCCACGTCTGGCTGATTCCAAAACCTAGACTCTTCTCCCTACACCATCCTGAGACAACAAGCAGAGATGACCCTTCCCCCAAGATGCGTATCAACTAATGTTCACCTGGCAAGTCAGAAACCACTCCTCTGGCCACCAGGCATAGACTCCAAGGCCGTTGAAGATCCCTGTCCCACGGAAGGGTAGGGGACACCCCGAGGCAGGCACAGCCACCAGCTTGTTATCATTCCCAAGACAGCACCCTTTCCACACCCCACTCACCCTCAGAGAGCCTCACCCAATCAGAAGATGCTTCAACCAGTGAATCTTGGTGTCACAAGGTTCCTAGTTGTCTTTAACCAGCTGGGGTTTGGGCTGGGAGGATAAGGGTGGAGGCAGCACTGTGAAAATCTCCTACTGAACATTTCAAAACCAACTTACTTTGCACTCACTTGAATTACAACAATTAAGACACATCGGTATCGTGTTTTAGGAGGGGAGGTATACCGATAAAGGTTCTTTGGATATAAGCAATAGAAACCCATAGGGTTCATTTAATATTCAAAAATAAAAAGTGACTGAGCATTGAAGGAACAGCTGAAGCACCAGGCACCAGAAAGGGCAGGGAACAAGGTGGATCTGCCGCCAGGACAGGAAGAGGAGGCTCTCTCCACTCCTGGCTGTCACCCACACAAAGGTCACCCAGAGGGAGAGAGAGTCCTTTGGCCAGCTGGGTCCCGTGCCACTCCAAGGCCAGGGCAAAGCAGGGCACCTGGGTCACAGTGTCACCAGGATTATAGTGAGCGGGGAAGGCTACAGGGCAAGAAAGACCACCAACATCCACCCCCAAAGATGTGACAGATGACAGCCCCCCCGACCCAAAGTCCAGTGGGTGAGAGAAGCACCCCCAAATTAGGATGCTTGCCCTGGAAACTCCGAAAGGGAGTTTTTCCATCAGGACCAGGGACTGCAGTTGTCCTGGCTGGCTTCCCAAATTAAAGTTGTTTTAAACTTTTCCCACCTTCCTACAGCCCTTAGAGTCCTCTCATCCTAGAGTCAAGAAGAGGGGCACCTGAAAAGTAAGACGTTTATTTTGAGGGCTGCAAAAGAGCAGTGTTTCAAGGGCACCAAAGGTATCATTATTTTGCCACTCCTGCGAACAGGGACAAGATTGCAAACCTTTTTAGAACCATCTGAGCCTTTATACCGCATGGGGGGAAGGTGGGAATCAGGCACGGGATGGAAGAAAGAGGAGTATGAGCCGTGTTACTCCAGCCAGTGGTGCACCTGGGTGCTGAGCACGTGATTTCAGTGAGCAGCTGAGATGCTGAGACAGGGCTGTCTGTTCACCAGGGGATTCTCAGACAAGTCCTCGCCCCTGGTAGGAAGGGCAGTCGGTAAGGTCCAGGTGGTCAGCGTGTAGGGGCCCCATGGGCTCCAGGAAAATGGAGCCCAGCTGAAAGGTCAAGGTCAGGAAAAGGTCATCCTCCAAAATGGAAACTAGTAAACACAACATATACCAAATGACATTCACCTGTACAGAGCTAAGCTGCCCGGGGTATTCTGAGTCTGAATTGGAACACAGGCAAACAAGCCATGTTCTTCTCAATTGTATTATGGCTCACCCGGCATGAGGTAGTGGGACCCCCAGGTTAGTGATTTTATTGTGATTTTAAAGGGAAGGGACCAGAAAGAGTTCACTGGTGTGTTTCCATTTCCATTCCAGGGAGGGGGTTCTGATTCTGACGGCTGATACCCAGAGAGTGGAAAAGGACAGTTCTCCACAACATCCTAGTTTGAGGGAAACGTCCCTTGGGAATTATGAATTCAATCTCTCTGGTAGCAATTTTGTGTTCCCTGTAACCCTCTCATCTGGGTGGTTATCTCCACCAGCTGGAGAAGGCTGAGGGAATTTTAAGTTTGATTCTTCCACCAACTTTCCCCATACTGATGCCATGGTCCTCTCTGGGCATGTTTGTCGGGGTTCTCCAGAGGAACAGAACCAGTAGGATGTATATACATATACAGAATGAGATTTATTATAAGGAATTGGCTTACGTGATTATGGAGGCTGACAAGTACCAAGACCTGCAGTCAGGACAGCCAATGGTGTAAATTCCATTCCAGAAGCCAGCAGGCTCGAGACTCAGGAAGAGCCAGTGTTTCAGTTCAAGTCCAAAGGCAGGGGAAAACCAGTGTTCTAGCTGGAAGGCAGTCAAGCAGGAGGAATTCCCTCTTCCTTGGGGGAGGGTCAGCCTTTTGTTCTATTCAGGCCACCACTGATTGGATGGGGCCCACCCACATTAGGAAGGGCAATCTGCTTTACTTGATCTATCGATTTAAATATTAAACGCATTTAAAACACCATCACAGACACAATCAAAATAACATCTGGGCTTCCCTGGTGGCGCAGTGGTTGAGAGTCTGCCTGCCAATGCAGGGGACACGGGTTCGAGCCCTGGTCTGGGAGGATCCCTCATGCCGTGGAGCCGCTGGGCCCGTGAGCCACAATTGCTGAGCCTGTGCGTCTGGAGCCTGTGCTCCTCAACAGGAGAGGCCGCGGTGGTGAGAGGCCCGCGCACCGCAATGAAGAGTGGCCCCCGCTTGCTGCAACTAGAGAAAGCCCTAGCACAGAAACGAAGACCCAACACAGCCATAAATTAATTAATTAATTAATTAAAAAAAAAATAACATCTGACCAAATATCTGGGTGCCCTGTTGCCCAGTCAAGTTGACACGTAAAATTAACTATCACAAGAGGGTATGGGACAACTTCAAGAAGACAAAGACTGGTCTGCTTGAAAAAAATCTTAGGAGATTTTATTCCTGTCATGGCTGGACCCAAAGAGAGTCAGAGCACTGGTGTCTAGAAGGCTTACATTTCTAAACAAAGGTTATATCTTTTGCAAACAAGCTAACGGACAACAACAAAAATAATAGTAATAATAATAAACTTTCTCCAATTGTATTCTTTTAAATAAATTTATTTTATTTATTTATTTTTGGCTGCGTTGGGGGTCTTTGTTGCTGCGCTTGGGCTTTCTCTAGTTGCGGCGAGCAGGCTTTCTCTAGTTGTGGCGAGCAGGGGCTACTCTCCGTTGCAGTGCATGGGCTTCTCATTGCGGTGGCTTCTCTTCTTGCGGAGCACGGGCTTCAGTAGTTGTGGCTGGCGGGCTCTAGAGTGCAGGCACAGTAGTTGTGGCGCACGGGCTTAGTTGCTCCGCGGCATGTGGGATCTTCCCGGACTAGGGATCAAACCTGTGTCCCCTGCATTGGCAGGTGGATTCTCAACCACTGTGCCACCAGGCAAGCCCCTAATTGTATTCTTTTAAATCTCCTCCCACCACCGTGAGAGCCAGGAGTATTGCCAGGGAGGGGCCATCCTGACCCTGTGACCTTCATTCTTAATTCAGGGATGATTGTCCTCTGTGAACTCTGAACATCTTGTCACTTCACAGCTTCTCTAACAGATCAGTTATTCATATGTCCAAACTTACCACCTAAGACAGTAATTCTCACTGAATTAGATTAGTTCTGCAATCCTGTACATTAGATTCTCCTGGGGAGATATTTTAAAAAATTGATTATTGGGCCCCACCCTCAGATATCTGATTTATTTGGTTTGGGGTGGGCTCTGCATCGGTATTTTTTTAAAGCTTTCCAGGTGATTCTAATGTGAGCCAAGGTTGGGAAGTAGGGGAAAAGCAAACATCTAAGGAGGGGCTTGGGGAGAGATTTGACTGTCTAGGATCGCAGGACAACAGAGAGCTGACATTGCCAAGTCCTGGGTCAGCTTTGAGTGGCCGGAAGTGGAAGAGCAAACCCTGAACTATGGCTGTCCTGCCACAGCAGGACCCTGTCAGCCTTTCTTCTCCCTTCCTTCCTCCCTATTGTCCCTTTAGCTGTAATAACATCTACCCTGGTTGGAGAGCTGGGAACCCTTTTTCAGGCAACTTTATCAGGGGCGTTTTTTTCTGCATTCAAGCCCCAGGCACACATAGGTAGACACATGCTCACAGTCTCACCTGGGTATCCCCTCTTCCCTTTCCCCAGTAAAGAGGTGAATGGTCACGAGTAAGATGACAGCTTTAGAGGAAGTGCATTCTGGCAAACAGAAAGCTCTCCTCCAACAAAAAGCTCTGTGACCTTGCGAAAATCGCCTCTCCCCTCTGAGCCTCATTTCCCCCTCTGGGAAATGGGAAGAGAGCCAGCCTCCGAGGTCCCTCTGAGTCTGACCTTCTGTGGTTGGAGAGGCGATATGGGGCGACTTTTAATCTAGATTCCACAAAACAGGGAGAACAGTATTTGTTCTGCCAAACTCACAGGGCTCTGCTCAGAATCCAATGAGACAACACACCGGGGACACACTTTGTGTGTCCCTGAGTCAGAGAACAGTGGCTGCCATAACAGATGACCCCAGTGTCAGCAGATCAACGCAACAAATGCTTAGTTCTTACTCATGTCACCACCCCATCTGGGCTACAGTCTTTCAGGGACATAGGCTTCTTTCCCCTCGGGGCACCATCATCTTCCACATATATATTCCAAGCTCAGGGAGGATAGGGCGGAGGGTTTTATGGCCACGTCTGAAGGTGGCACATACCACCTCCACCACGTGCCATTGGCCAGAACTCAGTCACATGGCTCCTGTCAAACCGCAAGGGAGTCTGGGAAATGTAGTCTTCTCATCTGCCTGCGACAAAAATGAACTTGGTTTGATGAACACGTACCGTTGTCTTGCTACGCCTACATAAGACTCTCTATGTGTATACCATTCAAGTGCTATTTATTTTATTATTATTTTTTAATGTATTTATTTATTTTTGGCTGCATTGGGTCTTTGTTGCTGCGCGTGGGCTTTCTCTAGTTGCGGCGAGCAGGGGCTACTACTCTTCGTTGCAGTGTGCGGGCTTCTCATTGCGGTGGCTTCTCTTGTTGCGCAGCACAGGCTCTAGGCGCTCTGGCTTCAGTAGTTGTGGTGCGTGGGCTCAGTAGTTGTGGCTCGTGGGCTCCAGAGCACAGGCTCAGTAGTTGTGGCGCACCGGCTTAGCTGCTTCGCGGCATGTGGGATCTTCCCGGACCAGGGCTCGAACCTGTGTCCCCTGCATTGGCAGGAGGATTCTTAACCACTGCGCCACCAGGGAGGCCCTCAAGTGCTATTTAAATGTTAGGTGTTAATAGTAATCTGGACACCTGATAGTTATATCCTATTTCTGGATGGAGAGGTGGATATTGAATGTTATTTATTTAGTGGTTGTTCTGGATCAAGAATGCTGTTAGACATTGCATATCATGTATAAACGACCCTGAGATACTTGAGGCACGAGAAATATTATTTCTTTGGCTTAATCAAAACAAATCCAGCTTCAAGCTCTTGTTTTCCAAGGTCAGTACAAATTCCAATGTCATTCACTTGCAGTACCCACCTCCTCTCCTTGGGATCCTGTGAGAAGCCCAGGGGTTACAAAGTCTGGATGATGGGAAGTGTCAGTGGTCTTCAGTCCACTATGGCTGCAGCCCCCAGAACAGCTTGCACGGTCCATAAGGAGACAGGGGGCTCCTTTGGGGACATTCTTGTACTCTGGCAAAGGTGGCCCAGGAGACCACAGCAGTGGCACTCAAGCATACAGAGTTTAGTGCTTAGCTGCCCTCATCTGAGATCTTTGCCACCACCGGTCAGCTATGTCCCAGCCAACCCTGGTCTCCCTCTTTCCTGGGTCCCCATAACCCTCGTGCCCTCACAGTCTTGGGAATCCAAACTTCCACCCTTGAATTGCCACTCCCCTCTTTAAATAAGCAGCAGCCTTCACCCCCATCCCTTGGAGACAATCCAGCTTGATTGTGTCAATCAGACAGCCAGGGGTCTCAAAGTCAAGGGGCCGGGGAGAGGATGTAAGTGAGGGAAACAAGGAGAGTGACCACTCTGAAGCCCTAGGGGAGCTGTGCCCTGTCTCAAGGGGCAGCTGTTCCCCAGCCCCTGTCACTGTCACATGTAAAAAGAATGTACGCCCAGTGTCGACAGACTTTCAGGAGATGCCAGAAATCCGAACTTTTATGCAAAATCTCCTGATTTGTAAATGTTGGCAGCTAGTTCAATTTTTTTTTTTTTTTTCTCAAGACACTCTACAAGCCCAAACAAGACACGTCTGCAAGCCAGATGTGGACCAAAGCCTGAGAGTTTGTTCCAGCTGCCCAGACTTTTGGAAACAAAGTTTATTTGGGGTTGTCTCCCGGGGCTACTGGCAGAGTTTAACTTCTCCATTTTTCTCTGAAACATAAAAAGTTAACTCCCTCTGCAAAGCAGGAGAACCTAGGACTCAGAAGACAAAGGTTTGGCTGCCCTTCTAATGAGGTGGCAGGGAGGAAATCACAGTTATCACAGTTTTAAGTCTTTTGTGTAGTCCATGGCGAGGAGGTGGGCAGAAGAAGGGAGGGGAGAAGGAAGAAAGAAGGGAAGAAGAAATAGGACATAGCATTATTTTTTAATAACTCACCCTGCGTTAACTCATTTATTTTCATGCCAGGTGGAGCTGGGTAGATGGAAGGATGGCTTGTGACAGGACTTCTTGCCAGGCTAAATAATTTCTTTGCCAGTTTTGGGAGATGCTGCACTGCCCAACAGAGTGGCCGGGTGGGCAAGCGTGCGCTGTAACACCTGCCTACTTCCTGCCCGCTCTGAGCCTGAAGGAGACTCAGGATCAGACCTGGACCTGGTCTGGGCAGGGGGACAAGTGAGAGGCAGGAGGAAAGTGAGGGTTTCAGAGATGCTGGGTGGCCCCAGCAGACGTGCAAGGGCCCACGCCAGAGCCATGGAAGGGCCAGTCCCTGAGCACCAGGGCATGGGGTGCCTTGACCTAAACAAATTCTAACTCCTGGCCTGCAACCTGCTGGTTTTTTAGATTTGTCCTCTCTACCCTACCTATTTCCAAAGGAATCTGAGGCAATTAAGATATATGTTTAGTAGAACGTGAAGCAAGCGCACCCGAAAAGGAGCAAAGGAGAAGAGGTCTCTGTCACTTGAGATAAGCTGATTTTTGAGACGGGGCCCCACTTTGGCTGTAAGTTTCCTGACCGCCAAGGCAAAAGGGGAACCTCTGAGGCGTGTGGTTTGTACTGTCTGACAACAAGAGACTGCACCCTCGCCTGTAAAAACATCCTCTTGATTGGAGCTGATCATAAAGGGGAATTGATGGTGCAGGGAGTGTCTCCCGTACTTCCTGTGTTGGTCCAGATCCTCTAAGAAGCAGACAGCAAGACAAGATGAGACATGCAAGGCTTCATGTGGGGAAACACCTGTGGGACAGAAAATGGAGAGGAAGCTGGTGAGGGCTTGGGAGAGCAAGCGCCCAGACGGTGATGAAAATCTGACTCGGAAGGAGGAAGGGAGGAAGGGTTGGGTGGAAATGTGTTAGACTGACGGGTCTTGGGTTGGGGAATCCCTGAGCCAGAGTCAGTCACCAACAAAGGTTCCCGAGGAGGAGCTGGCTTTAGAATTCCTGCTGCTGTCCCTATTGGCTGGGAAGTGTGGCCTCGGCAGGAGGTGATGGATTTCGCAGCCCAACAGCACAAAGCTCCTTGGTTCCTTAAACTTGTTGTAGCGGGAGATCAGTGAGGTACTTTCCAAATGTCAGTTACTGATTCGTGTACCCACCTCCACCGCTCGGCAATGTCAATGCTCTGCTGTTAAAGAAAAAAATTATTTTGACGCTTGTTAAACCCTAAAGAAGACTTTATTCAAGATTATTGCAATAGAGGAGAGAGATGGGCCTCTGCTCTGAATAAGGCAAAGACAGCTGGGGATTTACAGCTAACAAACAGAGGGAGGGGTCAGTGGATGGAAAATTCCTAAGAGGGGACCTCAGGGGTGGGAGATTCTTACTAAACTGACCTAACAGGATTCTTGCTGGACGCAGGTCAAGGACTTACACATCAAAGGTGGGGAATAGAGAACTTGATCAGATATCAGGGAGAGGGACTTCTATCGACTGACAGCAGGATTCTTGCTAAAACTGGGCTTGGAGACCAAAGACAGGACAGGGGCTACGCTGAGGGCCTAGTGGAGAACAGGGCTTCGAGGATCCTGAGTGAAGTTTGGTCAGGGAGAGAGTTCTTGTCACCTCCTGGTATTTATCTGATACGTTTCTTTAACTTGGCTTTAAATTTTAGCTTCACACTAGTTGAGGAACTAGTTATATATTTTTTCTATACATTAAAACAAGTGCATAATTACTCAAATTTTAGAATCGTTTGTGTACCATCTAAAATTGTCTCGCATGTCACTGGCAATATACGTACCGTACTCTGGGGAATGTGGATTTTACAGAGAACACAGAAGTGCTGGTTGAAAGGCTGTATTGCAGTCCTGGTCGGGATGCAGACTGCCAGCTCTAAGCTCATTACTTCCGGGCACCTCTTGAGGCTCGGAGAAGAGGCTAAAGACATTCTCAGGGAGAGTGGAGGTGGGAGCGAGGGTAAGGCCAGGGGCTCCTGGCCTCAAAGCTTCCCCACCCTGCTGCCCAGATGTGGATCTGGACCTCCAGCGGAGCGTGCACGCTGTTCTCCGAGAGCTCAGCGCCCAGGCCCCTGCCCTGCCGAGCAACCAAGGTAAGAGCCGGCAGGCATTGTCCGCTCTCTGCTTCCCCCGCCCCAGCCCAGCCAACTCTGCCCACGTGTTCTCGGGAAAGCGCCCCAGCCTGGAGCTCACAGAATGAGGGGCTTCCAGCCAAGCCCCCGTCCTCCTGGAAATCCTTGGAGCCTGAAGGACCCAGAAGGCCTTCTCTGCCCCCTGGCTCAGCCTCCAGGGACTGTGACACAGCCCATCGGGGGTCTGCCACCCTCTTTCTTAACCGCCTTCTCCAACTTGCCTTGCAAATAAAAGTCGCCTGGCACTCCAGGCCCGCATGACTCCCAGGAACGGGGTTTGGGGTGCTGAGCTGTAAACGTCGCTGCTCCGGAAGCCACGTGCACACACCTGTCCCCCCTAGCGTCCCACCTCCCTCCCTTCTGCCCTGGGAATTCACCGCCCACGGAGGCTGCAGATCAGAGAAGCCCCTCCATGGGCGCGGAGCCCAGCACCTGGCAGTGGGGGCGGGGGTCAGACCTGGGACTCCAGGGCTCAGGGCCCTGCTCAGAGGGGTCTCCTCTCAGAGGCCCCCCCTCGTCCCGCCTGGCTGGGCTGGGCACCCCTTTCTCCTGACCCAGGCATGTGGAGATGGTCCCTGCACAAGAAGGTCGAGCGGGATCCCGGCAAGAGTCCGGCACTGGTCCGCATCCTGCTCAGAGAACTGGAGAAGGTGAGTCCTCGGGCTTCGGGTGGGTGGGGGGGCAGACGGGCACGAGAGGAAGAGGGGCCATTCCCGCTGGGCACTCGGGCCCATCCGCCCCGTGTCCCCACACACTTTTGTCTTTTGATTTCTACCGTATTTCTCCCTCTCCAGTACTTTGCTATAAGCAATTTTATCTTTACGTTGACTCCCACTCTTTGACCTGAGTTAACGTCTTTCAAAAAGGATCTCTACAACACGACCGTAAATAGAAATCCCGTATCACTGGACAGAAATGGAAAGTACCTGTAAATGTAAATGCCTAACTACTAAAAATTTTCACAATTGTCCTCATAATTACCCTCCACACCACCCCGTGCTCTAGGTTTGGGAAACGCTGCCCTCAAGGGAGCCTCCAAGCTGGCGCCTCGCCTGTCGCTTTGCTGCCGGCTCCTCCCCCCAGAGAGTTCCCTGCTCCCCTCCCCCACGCCCTCACACCTGGGCTCCCGCACCTGTGCGCCCTCCCCCCCCCCCCCCCCGCCCGGCTCTTCTACCAGGGCAGGCTGTGGCCCTTTTCCACTCCCCTCGGCCTGCTGGGACACTGCCTTCCACCCCATCTCCCGCTAGGGTGTGGCGAGACCCCTGCGACCCCCAGCCCCGTCCATGTCCTGTGATCTCCTGTTTTCCAGGCAGAAAGTGAGGATGCCCGGCATGTCATCATTCCCTTGCTGCACACTCTAATGTACGTGCTCACTAAGGTGAGCGGGGACTGAGGGTGAAGGGGGTCGGGGTGACCCACGGGTGACGGGGCTGGACACTCAGGAGACAAGCGGTCTCTGCCTGGCGAGCGAGCCTGGAGGAGCTCTAGGAGCACCTGCCCCTACCTGGCTTCTCCCCATAGCCCTGCCCTCGCCCTGATACACGAAGAGATGACATTGGGGAGGTAGTGGCGGTAAATCTGCAACCCCGACAGAGCAGAAGGGCTGCGAGGGGAGTTGACTTGCTGGCAGAACAGGATGGGGATGAGTTTCCATCTTGATAAGCCTGAATGTGGTGTGCGGGGGGAGATGTCCTAGAGATGCTGGGAGAAGAGGCTGAAGGTGTAGATTTGGGAGGGAAGTGTGAGCCCAGGTCTGGCTGCCCTCCCCCCGCCCCATCACCCCGCCCCACCCAGGACCCTTCGAGACCTAGGGCTCTGGGCACCCTGACTCCTCCCTGTCACCCAGGCCACGGGCATCACAGAGGAGCTCCACCAGAGAACCTATGCCTTTTGCACGAGATTGCTGACCCTGCCCGCCCCCTACTGCACCATCGCCCTGGACTGCGCCATAAGGCTGAAAACGGAGACGGCCGTCCCAGGTAAGAGCCGCTCCAGCTCCGCCCAAGGTCTTGCCTTCCTCTCCAGGATTCCAGGGAGCTCAAAAGCCCCAGCACCTTCTGGGAAAGTAGGGAATGGGGGTCAGAGACTCAGACGCTGGTTGGCTGAAGTGGTCTGCCCTGCAGGGACGCTGTACCAGAGGCTGGTCATTGCCGAGCAGAACCTGACGAGTGAGCTGTACCCCTACCGGGAGAGGTGAGTGGCCCCAGCCAGGGTGCTGCCCGCAGGACAGGTGAGGAGGCTGGATGGGGAGGAGCCCCTCCCACCCATGGCATTGGTCCAGCAGCGGGACGTCCTCAGGGTGGATGGAGCGTGTCCTTCCCTGGAGATCCCTGAAAGCAGTTAGGACTTTCTTCCTGGGCTGGATTCAGAGCTCGCCCGCTCACATGCAGAACGTGGACACGAGCACTGGGCCATTCTGCAGGTCCATGGTTCCACCTCCGTTCTGCCCTTGGCCATGGCGTTGCATCAAGCAGCCAGAGGCACCTCTAGAATATCAATAATTCAGGCCACAGTCACACCATGAGATCCGGGGTCTTTCATCTGTGTGTGTGTAAGACTGAGGACACGTCCACTGCTCGTGCTGGGGAGAGAGGCTGATGGAGTCAGGGGTGGAGCGGGGGGTGCGTAGCCTCCTCCCCTGCAGGTACCTCTGCTCGCCTGGTACTGAAAGGTGTAGCTTGGGGCTCTGTGTTCGTGGAGGGTGCAGGGAGGGGAAGGGATCCAGAGGACTTGGCATTGGAGAGGTTGAAATGACAGTTGAGTACGGAAGAGAGGGTGGGTGAGGTTGGTTTTCTGGTGTGCTGAGGGTGATGAGAGAAGAAGGGGCTCACTTAGGGTTCAGAGCTCGTTTCAGCAGGCAGGATTTAGGGTCCCTCCTAGAGGGCTACGGGGTCAACGGGCCATGACACTGAGGGAGGGAGCGGCATTTCAGCTGGAACTTACCTGACACGAGAGGGACCCAGAGGGACCAGCTGCCCCCCTGGAAGGGCCGTCCCTGCTCTTCTTTGCTGCAGTCCCCACCACTCCCTAGTGTGGTCCCCCAATAGAACTTTGAATTTGAGGCTCCCGTTTCTGGAGGAAGTGAATAACTTGGGGTGGGGGCTGGCGGGCGCTGCAAGGCTCTGAGGGTGCCCCTCCAGTGGCCCTTCTCCCCATGGTCCTCCTCATCAGCTCCCGGTCCCCCCACCTTTGCCCTCAGAGTGTTCCTCTTCGTGGATCCTGAGCTGGTGTCTCCCTCCGTGTGCAGCGCCCTGCTGCTGGAGATCGAGGCGGCCCAGGGGCAGCAGACACCAGAGGCCTGCATGCGCCACGTGGTCTCCCACGCCCTGCAGGCGGCGCTGGGGGAGGCCTGCGAGGCAGGCATGCTGCAGAAGAAGCTGCAGGTGAGGTCATTGCCCTGCCCCCCCCACCCCCCCCGCCCCCACCCCCCCATACCAGTCCTCACACCCCTCGGCTTCCCCCTTCTCCGGTTTCCATATCACCTTTTTCCCCAAACCAAAAATAAAGACACATTCACTAAGGAAAATTTGAAAAACAATGCAGAAGAGCCAAGAAAGAAAATAAAAATCACTCACACCCCTCTACCCACACACATTAGCAATTAACGTTTGGTATGTTTCCTGTTGTTTCCTAACAACAGTGATCATCATAAGAGCCACCGTCTATTGAACGTCTGCTGTGTTCCAGGCACCGTGTTAAACACTTTACAGGTATCACCTTAAAAAATTCTCACCACAACATTGTGAACTGGATGTACTTATCAAAACAAAGGCACAGAGAAGCCGATAACCTACCTGCGGTGACACAGATGGGAAGTGGCTGTGCCTGGATTTGAACCCAGGTCTATCTGACTTCAAGCCTATGTTCAGTCGCCTTCCAGCCCCATCCGCAGCCCCACTCCTTTTTAACAGTTGAGCTATCAGACTCTGTATACAGTTTATATACTGCCTCTCTATGTGCATATATATAGTATCTATTTTTCCTTGCCACTGGAAATAGGCCATATGGAAATATTTTCCTTAGAAAACATGTGCTTCTGCTGGTGCAGAGAATTCTGTCTCATGAATGTGCTGCTATTTCTTTTAACTATCCCCTGCTCCTGTTGTGGGCATTTAGTTTGCTTCCAACACTTGCCCGCTTATTTCCTCGCTTTTCTCTCTGACTCAGCCTCACCCCTGTCCACAGCCAAGACTGCAGCAGGTTGCAGATTCTCTGGCCGCGGTGGCCCCCAGGTGCTGGATTTCCTGGGTGGGGGAGAATGCCAGTGTGGCCAGTCGGAGTCTGCACAGTAGGAGGAAAGGCGCCTGCCCTGCGGGAAGCGGGGTTGGGGGATCGCTCAGGGCTGTGGTGCCGTAGGAAGGGCCGGCTCCAGAACGGGGGCGTGCCCTCGAGGGGTCCACGATCCCCTGCCCGTCCTGCCCCAGGAAGTGGGTGTCTGTCCTTCCTCCGGCCCAAGTCTCAGACCCTGCTTTGCCCGTCAACATGCACTGGAGCCGTTGCCCTTCCTGCTCTTGTTTCCATCTGGAACTCTCCACGCCCTGAGCCCTAGGTCTTGGATCCTTCCTTTGATAGGTGTCTTTTATGTGCGGCTGGGTTCCTCCTTGAACCATGTTGGTCATTTTCTGTCATTCCTTTTCTCTAAAAGGACCATCCATACCATTCCTTTGTGGTTGCCCACCTGCTTGGACCCACTGAGGGTTCTTGACTCCCTTCCCCCATGCCACCATCTGGGACATCCCTCCTTCCATAACAGCCCCCTGGGAGGCTCACAACACACAGACGCGTGATGGAGGAATGCCCTCCCCCCACCCCGGACTCATACCTAAGCCCCAGGCTGCTTTTAGCACAAGCACCTATGGCCCCTAATGTGTCTCATGTGTCTGTCCTAACGGGGGCTACTGTCCCCTCTCCCCGCACTTGGCCGTGGCTCTCGGGAAGGGGGGAGGGTAGTTGCCTTCCTGACCAGAGTTTATCAGCTGACCCGGCAGCCCCTGTGTGGCCACCTGCGGCTCTGGAGATTGTTTCTGGCTCACCAAACAGCCCATGGTCAAGGCGCCATTTTGACACAACAGTGTCAAACACGTAAGTGTTGCAGGAAGGGGGACCGCTTCCAGGGCCCGAGAGTGGGCTCTTGTCTAACACTTGGAAATGAATTGTCCGAGGAGACACACGTGCTGACAGAGCAAGAGACTTTATTGGCAAGGGGTGCCCGGGCGGAGAGCAGCAGGGTAAGGGAACCCAGGAGAACTGCTCTGCCACGTGGCTTGCAGTCTCGGGTTTTGTGGTGATGGGGTTAGTTTCCGGGTTGTCTCTGGCCAATCATCTTGCTTGGTCCATAGTCTGACTCAGGGTCCTTCCTGTTGGCGTATCTCTCAGCCAAGGTGGATTCCAGTGCGAAGGATTCTGGGAGGTTGGTCGTCTCCTCCCTCTTTTGGCCCCTCCTGAATTCTCGGGACCTCCTGTTGTGAGACAGCTCAGGCAAGCGGTGATCAGCGTGCCTGGCCAAAGTGGGTGGGTTTGGTCAACAGTTCCCTAACATTTTAAGCGCATTGATGTTTGTTTCTCAGTGATGCAGGCATTAGAGGATCCGCAGTCTCACTCCATCCCTGAGTTGGATGTGGCTGGAGTTCAGGGGTTGGCTTGGGAGTGAGGCTGGGCTGGGTTTGAGGGCATCAGGAATAGGGTAGGATTGGGAGGTGCTGGGTCAAGAATGGGGTGGGGTTCAGGGCTGAAATTAATGGGTCTGATGCGTGCACTATTTCGCTATAGAAAAAAGAAATGCTGAAAGTGAAAGCTGTATTTTTTTAAGCATAGTCAAAATCTTATGCCCCCTCCGCCACCTCACTTTATCCGGAGCTCACGGCTCTGAGTCTCCATTGTTGTGAAAAGAGAATTGGTGGGGGAGGGACCAAAGAAGAGCCAGGAGAGACCCAGGGAATGCGTCACTCATCTGAAGTTAGAGACCCTCGGAAGCTTGGAGTTAAGGGGTCCTCAGTGGTCCCCTGGCAGCCCCCCTCCCCTTTTGGGTGCTGGGGCTCCTAGACCTCAGCCCGGCCTGGGGCTCCCCGCCTCCTGAGACCCCAGCCTCCTTATCTGGAATTCTGCTTTAGGGGTGCCGTTCCCAGTCCTACCTGCCGGCTCGAGGACCGGTGGGGCCTGGGAGAGGTGGCCCAGCCAACCACGGTCTGGTGGGTAGGCCTTATCTGGCCACCAGCCCACATCCTGTCTGTTGAGGGCCTGGTCCGAGGCCCAGGTAGGAGGCGGGGGGGCGTAGATTGGTCTCCCCACGTGTCCACAGGATCTGACAAGGTCTCGAGACTGGGAGGTCCGCCTGGGACAACCCGGCTCTCGGACACTGCTCTGTGTTCTGGATGCTAGAGATGATGTCCAGGTGGGGCTGCCCCGTGGCAGGTACCCACATGGCTCGACCCTTCACTCCCTTTAGGCTTTTAGTCAAAAGTCACCTTTCAGTGAGGCTCCTCTGGTCACTATCTAAAACTTCAGCCCCTCCCCCAAATTGCACATCCTCCCTCCCTGCTTTATGTTCTTTTCATCACTTTACTGTTATTCATCATACTATAAATTTCACTTATCTTGTTTATTATTTCACACACACACACACAAACACACACAAAGAGACACACTATAATATAAGCTGCATGCAGACAGGAATTTTTGTCTGTTTTGTTTACTGCTGTACCCCAGCACTTAGAACAGTGCCTGGCACCTAGTGGGTACTTGATAACTATTTAATTAATTCACTTATAATCAATTTATAAAATGAAGCAACAAGACGAGATGGTCCCTGTGGCCCCTTCCAACTCTGATTCCTTGTCCCTCTCATTGCTCGTGTTCATTCAGCTGGTCATTCAGCAGATATTTATTGGAGCCCTAGCTAGTCAGAATGACCCACTCTCCCTTAGCCCAGGAAGTTAAGACCCTGCTCAGCGGACCCCTAGCACAAAAAAGAGATCAGAGCAAGCCCTGCTGTGCCTGCCCGTGTCACTCGTTTGGGCCCCGCATCCTCAGTCATGAGCTGGGATCAGCTGGTGGTGAGTGGGGGTGAGGGGACACAGCCAGAGAACGGTGATCCAGGGGAGTTCTCACGGTGTCAGAGAGGTACCCATGGAGACGGGAGCCTTCGGTGCTGGAGAGCATGGTGAAACTCAGAGAGTGAGAAGCTCTTCAAAGCCTGTTTGCGTTAAGGAGAAAGGCTCAGCTTGGTGCTTTACCCTTAACCTCTTGAACGCTTGCTAATCTGCCTTTTTTTTTAAAAAAGCAAGCTTCCAGCTCTAAAGCCTTGGCAGGCCATAGTACCTGACTAGAATTTAATAATAGAGTTTTGTGATCATTATATTCATCTTAGTTATTTTCTGCTTATGACAAGTGACACTAGCTGTTTTACTTAGAGCAGCAATGTAAAATTTGCTTTTGGGATAATTTTGAACCAAAAAAGTGCAATGATTTAAAGAAAAATAATGATTTATAGGTGGTATGTCAAGGCAGTATAGGAGAGACATACGTTTAGGAAATATTCAACAAATATTTATTGAGCACTTACTATGTGCCAGCAGATGTTCTAGGTGTTGGGGATGCAGCTGTAAATGAAACAGACAAAACTGCTGCCTTCCTGGAGTTCACATCCGAGTGATGGCAGAACAGTGATCCAGATACTTAGTGACATTCCAAGGAGGGTGGGCGCCAGAGGCCATCGCTGGCCCCCTGGGTTCCCGACATTGCCGGGCACCAGCTGTCCCCCCACACCACGGTGTGAGGGGCCGAGGGGACCCCCAGCTGCAGGCGGCATCGGGCAACAGCTATGGCAGGGCAGGAGCGGAGCCCTGGACGTGGGAAGGCCTTCGTGGGGAAGCTCCTGCCAGAGTCCCGGGCAGAGGGGAGGTGCCACTGGGCTGTCTGTGCACCTGCAGGCTTGGCGTTGGAGCAGGGGTGGGTGGGTGCAGAGCCGGCACTCAAGCTCTGATGCTCCTCCCTGGCAGACCAGCTCCCGCCGCGCCCTGGAGCGCTATTTCCACGCTGTGGTGGCAGCCGTGGAGCAGATGGCCAGCGAGCCCAGCCCGAGCCGGGAGGGCCACTTGGAGAGGCTGGAGGAGATTTACTGCTCGCTGCTGGGGCCGGCGGAGGCCGCCAGGGGGCGCTGCGTCGGTAAGCGGCAGGCGCGGTGAGCTGCCGTCCGGGTACCCTGCAGGGGGCGCCAGAGACCGGCGCTGTACCCGCTCCGAGTCTGCGCGCGTGGCTGAAGCTGGGTGGGACACACAGCGGCTCCCAGGAGCTTGAAGGTCCCGGGCTAATTAGAAGGTGGGTAATTAGGGTCATGATAACAGCTGACACCTACTGGGCACCTACTATACCCCAGTTGCTGTTCTCAGCAGTTTACATATATTAAATCAATTAATCCTCACAGTAGACTACTTACGAGGTAGAAAGCATTAACCCCATTTTGCAGGTGAGAAAGCAGAGTTAGAAAGAGGCTATAAATCTTGCCCAAGATCACCCAGTTAGTAAGTAGCAGAGCTGAGATTCAAACCCAGGCTGTCTAGTTCTTAACCACTATACTATAGTAACCAAGGGATCCAGTGGTCCACAGATCCTCTAAACAGCATCCAAAATAGCATCTGAGTCCACATCACTTCCATCTGGTCTCACAGATTTTTATTCCAACGCTTCCTTTCTGCTTGCATTTTTATAAGACAATGCCATACACTGATGGGAAGCAAGCCCGTGTGTGTTGCAGAAACTCCAGAGAGCCCAGAGAAGTGTCTGGAACATATATTTTCTGGCTATTGGAGGACAGTTCTGATTTGTGTCCTGTTTCATGGCCGCTCAGAGCACCCATGGAGTTCGTCAGCCTGCACGCGGCGAACACACGGTGCACCCATAGGTACACAGCACTTGCCTGAGGACTGGAAACCATGGGCAGAGGCCAGTGTGCCAGCCCTCCCTGGGCTTGACCTCGGCAGCCCCAGGTGGGGTGGAGACTGCAGAAGTCAGGGTGAGGCAGGCAGGTTGGGCACCTACTTAAAACTTCCTCCTTGTTAACCTCCTCTTATTTTGCTTTAATATTCTACACTGCCTCTGATTGCCACATGGAAATGTCTATTCATGAAGCCTCTCCCCTCCCAAAGCTGGGCCAAACCCTGGGGCAAATCTGGCTTTGCTCTCCTTGGGTACCACTTGCTAACTCAGCAGTAAATCTGCGTGGGCAGGACAAGACCAGTCTGGGCTGCCCCCACCATCCCAGACATCCAGGCACCTGCCTCCCGCCCAGACTTGCCCTGTGCACCTTAATGGCCAGCCAGCACCCGCGTTGAGCCCCTGCTGCTGGGAGGCAGCATGGGACAGTGGTTATGGGCACCGTGTCATGGGTAAAAGCATGGACTCTGTAGCCGGGCTGCCTGGGCTCAGATTCTGGCTCTGCCACTTACTGTGTGACCTCAGGCCAGTTACTTATCCTCTCTGTGCCCCTGACTCCTCCTCTATAGTGAAGATAATATTACCTGTGCCCCAGGGTCGCTGGTAGGACCTGGTGAGATGATAGCACTGTGGGCGTGGTGAGAACAGTAGTAAGTGTTCTGTGACCGTGGGTTGCTCTCCCCTAAGGAAGCTGGCAGCCTTGTTCAGGAGGGAGCTGTGCTATGTGGAAGTTAAATCCTAAGGCTACATGTTAGGTGTGCCCAGTGGGCAGCCAATAAGGTCTGGAGAGGGGATGACTCCCGGGCTGGAGTGTCAGGAAGGCTTCTGGAAGGAGGACGGGGGGGTTGGCTGGCCCTGGTCTCTCCCCTGGATGCAGGCTTCCTGCTGCCCTTCATACTTGGCCGTGACTATTTTCAGCACCAGGAGCAAATGTTAGTTGAGCATCTACTGTGTGCAGGCTCCTGGAGGAGGCCCTGAGAAATACGGAGGCCTTTCCCCTGGTCTGCATGTGGCCAGGATGTCTCTGAACAGTGGGAAAGGCAGCATGGCTGCAGCAGGGCTGGAGGAGGGAAAAAAGGTTGGGAATGATGCAGTGAGCTGGCTTCTGAAGGGTCCTAAAGGCCCAGCTAGGAAGTTTGCAGGAAACTGGGAGCCGCTAGGCATTCTTGGGCAGGTGTTAGGCCCTGGATGAGCTGATGGTGGCAGAGAGGCAGAGGAACTCGACAGGGCCAGATACGGGAGGGCGAGGGTCTCTGCCACCCACCCCCGTAGGCCCCACACAGGAGCTGGGGGTGGGGCAAGGGCAGAGGAGAATCCCACAGTCCTCTCCTCCGTGGCGGCCACAGCCTGCGCCTTCCTTCAGGTGACCGCCCCCAGGCCCGGCTGCCAAGCATCCCTCTGCCCAGCCCCCATATCACCTTCCACCTATGGACCGATGAGGAGCAGCTCTGTAAGTGCAGTGCCTTTGACCCCTCCAGGGGGAGGGGGCTGGAAGTAGTGGTGTGTGCGTGTGTGCGCGTGTGTGTGTGTGTATGTCTCTCGGTGTGTGTGCAGGTGTCTTTGTGTGTCTGTGTATGTGTCTTTATGTTTGCGTCTGTGTGTGCACTGTGTGTGTCTATCTCTATGTATATTTATTGTGTATCTGTGTGTATGTCTACGTCTGTGTTTCTGTGTGTGCCTGTGTGTATCTTTGTGCGTCTGGGTCTGTGTTGTGTCTTTGTGTCTGCCTGTGTATCTGTGTGTGCCTGTGTGTATCTTTGTGCGTCTGTGTGTCTGTGTTGTGTCTTTGTGTCTGCCTGTGTCTCTGTGTGTGCCTGTGTGTATCTTTGTGCGTCTGTGTGTCTGTGTTGTGTCTTTGTGCGTCTGTGTGTCTGTGTTGTGTCTTTGTGCGTCTGTGTGTGTCTGTGTTGTGTCTTTGTGCGTCTGTGTGTGTCTGTGTTGTGTCTTTGTGCGTCTGTGTGTGTCTGTGTTGTGTCTTTGTGTGTCTGTGTGTGTCTGTGTTGTGTCTTTGTGCGTCTGTGTGTGTCTGTGTTGTGTCTTTGTGCGTCTGTGTGTCTGTGTTGTGTCTTTGTGCGTCTGTGTGTGTCTGTGTTGTGTCTTTGTGCGTCTGTGTGTGCCTGTGTTGTGTCTTTGTGTGTCTGTGTGTGCCTGTGTTGTGTCTTTGTGCGTCTGTATGTCTGTGTTGTGTCTTTGTGCGTCTGTGTGTGTCTGTGTTGTGTCTTTGTGCATCTGTGTGTGTCTGTGTTGTGTCTTTGTGTGTCTGTGTGTCTCTGTGTTGTGTCTTTGTGTCCGCCTGTGTATCTGTGTGTGCTCCTTGTTCCCTGAGTTGTTTGCAGCATCTGAAAAGAGGATACATTTTCTCTATGTCAGAACACTCCGTGCATTAGCCACTGGCCACATGTGTCTAGAAAGTGTCACATGCCACGATGGTGCCAACAGACAATACATGTCCCCAAGAAGGAGGCAGGCACAAAAAAGTTATGGTTTCCGGAGCAGGAGGGGGCCTTCTAGAGAGGCCCACTTGCCCACACTCCCCCTCCACCCTGATGTCTGTCCCCCAGTCCCCCTGGCTCTTCTCAAGGGAGGGGGGAAGATAGAGCGGCAGGTTGTGGTGGGAAGTGCCAGACTGGTGAACCGGGTTCAAGGCCCACACGTCCTTTCACGTGCTGGGTCACCCTAGACGGACTCAGTTCCCTGGGGGCCTCAGTTTCCTCATGAGCAATAAAATGAAGGTGGATCAGAAGAGCCAGGAGCTGATGCTCTGTTATCTGTGTCCCGGGGGAAAGTGGGGGGGAGCTGGAGAATGGAGGTTGCTAGGGAGCAAATGTGGAGAAGAGGACTCCAGAGTGAGGAGGCACCGCTTTAAGCTGAGTTCTTTGCTGCAGGACTTCTCAGAGCCTTCAAGATGTTTACTTGTGGCAGGAGTGTGTGGGGTTCTCAGTCTCTGTCGGCCACAGAACCTCTGTTCCTTCACGGAGCATCTCATGGGGCTTCTGTTCAGCTAACGGTGTGTGGGAAACACGGAACCACCGGCCTTGCCAGGGTGGGGCCCTGCCAGCCTCGCGTCCCCTCTCCGCCCTGACGGTCCCCTTTGTCTCCGCATCCCAGGGGAGGAACTGGTGCTCTTCCTGCGCCTGCGATCCCAGCTCCGCCTCAGTGCAGATTTGGAAGCCTTGGATCTGCAGGGCTTCCTGCCAGACCGGGAGTTGGCCCGGGCGTCCGTGCTGTCCACCGACAGCGGCATCGAGCGGGACCTTCCTTGGGGGGCCGACGAGCCGCCCACGCCCGGCAGCCCCGAGGTGGAGCGAGCCGGGTTGCAGCGCAGAGGGGGCATCAAGAAGCGGGTGTGGCCCCCGGACATCCTGATGCCCGGCATCTGGGATGGGCCCCCGGGGCTGCACCGGAGGATCGGCAGGCCCAGCGGGGATGGGGAGCTGCTGCCTGGGGTCTCCCGGCTGCACACGGCCCGCGTACTGGTGCTGGGGGACGACCGGATGCTGGGACGCCTGGCCCGGGCCTACCACAGCCTCAGGTAGGGCCCCGAGGGGCACAGGTGGGCCCAGCCTGTGCTGGTGAAGGATGGAAGGGTGGGGGGGGGGGGCGCTCAGGAGACCGAGGCCAGGGTGGGAGGGCAGAGGATGGTGCACAGCGCTCCCCCTGCCCCCGCACCCGGCTTCCTGCTTTACTGCACCCATTCTACAGATGAGAAAACAGAGGTTCGGAGAGAGTAGGTCAATTGCCCAGAGTCAAGAGATAATAAATAACAGAGCCAGGATGTGGAACCAAGTCTGTCTGAAGCCAAAACACCTGCCCTCATGCCTGTGCTCTGCTCCCCCTTGCCAGGAAACGAGAGACCCAGAAGTTCTGCCTCACCCCCAGACTCAGCCTGCAGCTCTACTACATCCCTGTGCTGGCACCTGAGGTGGCTGGATGGGGGGGGGGGGCGGGGGACATGGGGGAAGAGATGGAAGGTGTCAGGAGCAGGAACTGGGGTCATTCTTCCTTAGGATGTGGTGCTGGGAGAGACCTGGAGGCCTTCTGTCCCAGAAGCCACAGATGTGGGCCCTGGGGGCTGCATGTGGCCAGAGAGAGATGCTCTCTCACTGGGAGCATCGTTTTGCTTTTCTAATGGAATTAATGGCAAGCTTCTCAAACGGGGCTCACACACACACACACACACACACACACACACACACACATACATACACACTCGCCCACATACACACCACCCTTCCTGGGGGGCCAGGAATGAAGCCCGCACTGGCAATTTTTCATTTCTGTTGCCCACTCTGCTTCTGATTGGAGAGCATTAAATTCAAGGCAATACTTGTCTCTCCCCTTTTAAGGCTGATGATCATTTTTCAGTGTCCCTGGCAGGCATCCTCAGGGAAGGGGATTCCAGCTTCATCTCAGGTGTAAAACAAGTCTTCACATGGTGCAGAAATCGACGCCCCAAGAGGTTGAGTGATTTGGCCACATTCCCAAAGCTAGTTTGCCTGGGACTGGTACCTGGGGACCCTCCGCGTAGGAAGAGAGTGCCAGAGAGGGCCTGACGGGTCTGCCCTGTCCCCTTGTCCCTTTGTCCCCAGAAGCCCACAGCATCCAGGCATTCGGAGCTCGGAGAGTTGGCTGCGTTCCTGGGCCGCGCAGACCCGTGGTACGAGAGCGTCGTCAACACCCTGTGCCCCGCCATCCGCAAGCTGGCAGAGATGGTAGGGCAGCGAGGGTAGGAGGGCAGGAGGGAGGGGGTAGGGGGTGTTTTCTTGACCCTTGACCTCAGGAGTCAGCCCAGGGAGCCCCATGAGGGGTGAGGCAGGAAGGGCTACAGAAGAGGAGCCCTAACCAGCTAGTGGCTGGAATTCACTTGGAGCGCATACCAGGCACCTACGGGAACGCTATGGAGAAGATAAAGTAAAACATTCTTCAGTGTGTAGGCCGATTATATGCCTTCTCTTGTGCGTTTCTTGTGCTATTTTCTCTCCAACTGCAACAGTTCATGCTTCCTGAGCACTGCCACATGCCAGGCACTGTTCTAAGCACTTATACGCAGCAGCCCTACCAACCAGGTACTCTTGTCTGTCTACAGGCGCTATTGCCACTGCATCCCCATTTTACAGACCAAGCAGCTGAGGCACAAAGAGATTAGGTCACTTGCCCAAAGTAACAGAAGGAGTCCCGCTTGGAATCAGGCAGCTTGATTCCAGAGCATGTTCTCTTGACCACAAGCCATAGTGCCAATCCCCTACCCCAGGCAGCAGTGGGGGGCAAGGAGAGCTCATCTTTTACTGATTTGAAAGGCCTTCCCTTTCTGCTGTCATATGTGCTGCAGACATTTCCCCCCACTTTTTTACTCACCTATCAATTTTGTCAGAGTGTTTTCTTTGACTTACAGAATTTCAATATTTTTACCCTTTATGGTTTTTGCCTTTGGAGCCATGCTTTGAAAGGCCTTCTCCACTCCAAGATTAAGTAAATATTTACTGATAATTTCTCTAACAATCTTATGGTCTCAATTTTTACATTTAAATAACCTCTCTGCCGTTAATTTTAGTATGTAATTTTATTTTTTTCCAAGTGTTTAGCCAGTTGTCCTAAAGCTATTTATTGTGTAAACCGTCTTGCCCCATGGATTTGAAATGCCACTTTTATCATTTACTAAATTGTCACACATGCTTGAGTTGATTTCTGGATACCTATTCTTTCTGATTCATCTATTCATTTTTGTATAAATTAGCACTTTTTAATGTTAATATCTGGCACGGTACATCTACCCCATTACTCGTTCAAAACTTTCCAGACTTAGAAAGTCTTGTTTCTTTATCTTTCCAGATAAATTTCAGAATCCCTTTGTCAAGTTTTATTTTTAATTCCCTTGGGATCTCGATTGAAATTTGGAGAATTAACATCTTCAGCACATTATGTTACACTCTCTGGGGGTGAGGTATAACTCTTCACTTATTAAAGTCTTCTTGTATCTCCCTCAGGAGAGTTGTACAGTTTTCATCATATAGATTTTACCCATTTCCTGCTAAATTTATTCCTTATGTTTGATAGTTTTTTCTTATAGTTGTGGATTTTTCTCCCATTATATTTGGGTAGTAGTTACTGCTAGTATAAAAGGAAGTTATTGATTTTTACATAATTACTTTCTAACTGGCCACATTTTGCTTCATTGCCTGATTGATTAGGGCATCTTCTTATATTCTAATAAAGATATTGGAGGTAGGCATCTTTTCTGAATTATTACTTATCTGAAAATGTCTTTGCCTATATATGAAAGACTGTTTAGCTGGGTATTAAAATACCTTTTCCTCGAAACCTGGAAGATACAGGAGAAACATCTGATGCAGGGTCTCATTTATACTCTTTTGTTGGTAGCTTTTTTCCCTGCCAAGACACATGTAGGATTTTTATTTTCCCCTTCTCTCTTTCCCCTTATAATTAACAATTTATGTGGCCCTTACACTTACTCCAAAAGCAGTTCCACATGAAGAAATAGTGTGAACAATGGCAGCACTATTAGAATAAGTTCATAGTTCCTCAGTGTGAGCTTTTTGAAAGGAACAAGATTTCAATAGACCAGATGTGAAAGTTAGAAGAGATATTATAAGATTGGATATGGGTGAAATACTCTGAGCTTCTTTCCAACTCTGATACTATCAGACATTATATAGACGTTCTGTTTACCTGAAAAACCCATTATGCTTTATAATCATATGGGGTTGGGGAAGGCCTGTAGGACATGGCGCTAGTCATTTCCCAATAGCATGTAAACATTAGCTCATGTGTTAATATATTCAGATGCCACAAGAACTCAAAGAGACATCAGATCATCTGGTTCCAGCTCTCATGCCCAAGGTTACCTGGCTAGTGAGTAGCTAATGCAAACTAGAACCCACTCCAGTCTCTCTCATCATTACTTACATTCTCAAGCATCTTGTCTACCCCAAGCACCCAGCACAGCGCCTTATACACAGAGCTGCCCAATATGTCTGTGTGTGATTGAAATGAATCAGAGTCCCTGAGATGGGGATTTAGACAGGCATCTTTTGATTAGGAGCAGAAATTGGGTGGTGGGAAAGCCTTGGACTGTTGAAGGACCAGCTGGGTTAGTGTATCACAGAGGGCACATGGGGGCTTTGGAGTTTCTCTGTTAAGAAAGTGGTGGGAATTCCCTGGTAGTCCAGTGGTTAGGACTCGGCACTTTCAGTGCCGGAGCTCAGGTTCAATCCCTGGTCGGGGAACTAAGATCCTGCAAGCCATGCAGCATGGCCAAAAAAAAAAAAAAAAAAAGGAAGAAAGTGGCAGCTCCCCCAGTAGGATGGATGGAGGAAGCTGGCTGAAGACAGTACCTCTCCCTCACTCACAGCCTCTCTCCCTGGACACATCCCAGACCGTAGACCCCTTCATCCTGGATGCCATCACCTACTATGTTCGCATGGGCACCCAACCCATCTATTTCCAGATCTACGCAGTCAAGGTAAGCTTCCCACCTGGGGCTCCAAGGAGACCATGGCGGCCTGCTGGACCCCAGGACCCCACAACCTAAATACCCTGGCTCCAGGGAAACAGGGGGCCAGGATGCAAGTCATAAACTCATCCAGACATTCTTGGTTGTTAACTTTCTCTTCTTACTCTCTGGATGAGTCAGATAATTATTAACTCCTAAGGCCTCAAGTTCAAGCAGAAGCAGGTCTTCTTCATGTGGAAGGTTCTCTCCCTTACCTCACATACTCCCCTTCATCCTTGCCAACCCTCACGCCCTACAGCAAAACTGCCCTCACCTCTGCTCCTCTCAGCCCGATTGGGTGCTTCTCCTGGGTGCCCCTGTGATGCCCTGGGCATCCCTCTGACACCTCACTGCCACTTTGTCATATACCTGCAGATGCCTGTCCCTCCCCACCAAGATTCTGAGTCCCCTGAGATAAGAGACTGTCCTTTGTTTATCTTTGAATCTCCTGCTATTAACACCATAAAGTGTGTGTGTGTGTGAGTGTGTGTGTGTGTGTGTGTGTGTGTGTAAACCAAAGAGTGGGTCAGTGTGGGACTGGCTGGGTGCAGTGGGTGTAAAGTTAGAGCCAATGGTGAAGTGGTAATAAGTTCATGGCTTTGCCTCCTGGTCCCTCCATCTGCTCACTGTGTGATCGCGGGTACCTCTACCTCTCTAACATTCATTTTCCCCATCTTTAAAATGGGAATAGGGACTTCCCTGGTGGTCCAATGGTTAAGACTCCGCGCTCCCAATGCAGGGGGCCCAGGTTCGATCCCTGATCAGGGGACTAGATCCCACACACATGCCGCAACTAAGAGTTCGCAGGCCGCAACTAAGAGTCGCAGGCCGCAACTAAAGATCCCGCGTGCCACAACTAAGACCCAGCGCAGCCTAAATAAAGACAGAAAGAAATATTAAAAAATAAAAAAGAAAGAAAGAAAAGGTGGGGCCGTCTCAATTGGCACAAGCCTTTCTCCTTTCTGGAAGGCAGGTGCAATGTAGGAGGTGGGGCAACCATTTAAAATAGGAATAGTAATCTTCACCACAGGGTTTCTGTGAGAATTCAAATGAGCAGAAAAATAAATTAAAAGATAGGGGAAGATAAGGGCAAGGAAGTCGGCACAGGGAAGATTTGAGGGCAGCGGTGGGCACTGGGATTAAAACCCCGCATCCCGGGCTGCAGGGGTTAGGGGGGAGCTGCCTCTGCTGGGGACGGCCTCCTCCAACCTCCCTCCTCCCCGCCTCCCTCCAGATCTTCTTCAGTGACCTGAGCCAAGACCCTGCAGAGGACATATTCCTCACCGAGCTCAAAGTCAAGATCCAAGACTCCAAGTTCCCCAGAGGTGAGCATCTGTCTCCCCTTTCCCAAAGCTTACCCTGACTCAGCTCCTCAAGCCCCGCTTCCAGAAAGTCCTCCCACCTCTCACCTAGTGGTTCCCCCCAACCCCCGTCCCACCTGTGCTGAATACCGGGGTGCTTTGCCCCCTCCAAGCCCGCCCAGACTGAAGGGCAGCCTGGCCCCCCCGAGGTGCTGCCTTTCCATCCCGGGACAGATGCAGCTTCAGCTCCACCTCAGTGAGGTGGGGAGCCAGGGCGGGAGGGACGGGGACCTCCCGCCTTCGTTCAGCCTCTTCTTGCTCCCTGCAGATAGTCTTTCACCCAGGAGGAGGGGCGTGGCCGAGGGCCCAGGGGCTGAGCTCTCCATCTGCTACCAGAAGGTCAGTGTGTGTGGCGTGGTCAGCAGGTGGCCCGGAGGCACAGCTGGAGGGAAGCAGATGTCAGGGGCGTCAGGGGGAGCAGATAGAGCCAGAGGAAACTTCTGCCCTTTTCTCGTGGCTGCCCCCAGAGTTTCCCAGCCTCCAGGGAGTTTTGCAGGGGTGGGCGGGTTACAGTTGGCCTTCCACACAGCCAAGGAGGCGATCTGACCTAAGGAACAAGGCGCTGTCCCCTTGCTCAAAAACACCCTCCTCGCTAGCTGACCCGATGTATGGGGGCGTAGTCCTTGGTCTGGAAGGCTGAAGGGCTCCCTGGGCTGAGTGTTCTGAGCCTGCGTCCTCTGGCTCCTCACTGGACGTTAGTGACACGGCCAAGACTCAGGGCAGGGGCGGGAAGCGGGGGATGGGGGGAGGGGACAGAAGCGGGGCTGGTGACGTGGCGTTGTGAACCTCGTCCTGAGGACCCCCTTCTGTCCCTGCATCCCCCTCCCCAGGCCCTGCTCAGCCACCGCACCCGAGAGGTCACCGTCTCCCTGCGGGCCGCTGGGCTGGTCCTGAAGGCCCTTCCAGCCGGTGACACTGAAGGTGGGGAGCTGGGCACGCAGAGCAGAGGGAGGGAAGGGCACGCACGGGAAAGCTGGGGCGGCGAGGAGAGAGAGGAGCCGGGGTGAGCCAGGGGAAGGAGGCCTCCCTCCCTGTCCCTGGGATCACGGGACGTGGTCGAACTCCTACCCGTGCTGGGCCCGGAGCTGGGCGCCAGGCTGCCCGGGTGAGGACCCGCCTGGCCTTCAGGTTGGTCACCATCGAGCAGCACTGGGTGATGCTTCTGCTGCCGCCGGATGAGCCTGAGCTGGAAGGTGGAGGGACCACGCGGAGGGGCGTACCTGGCCTCGTGTACATGAAGGACACGTGCGACTTTGGCAATGGCTCTAAGACAAGAGGCGGTCACAGAGCAGTGGGTCAGGAGCACAGATTCTAGAACCAGATGGGCAGGCTTCGAAGCCCAGCTTTGCCACGTTTCCATCTGTGTGACCTCGGGTTACTTGTGACCCCTCTACCTGTTTGTTCATTTCTAAAATAGAGACAAGATACTAACATATGTGCATGTAGTAAACTGTAGCGTCAGCCCTTATTGTTAAACTTTGATTTCTTCTGTTTCCTTTACAAAACTCCCACCCCACCCACCCCCGCTCTAACTCCTGAATCTCCTCCAAATTTTCCATCACACAGTCCTATCCGAACTGTTCTTGGATCTCTAAGAACCCTCCTTCGTCGGCAGGGAGGGGTCAAGCCGGGCAGCAGTCACACAGTAATGATTTTTGACACATTATACACTGTGAGGAAAGTCAAGGAAATGCTCTCAACATGTTGGGACAGATGCCCTCCACCTGTCTTACACACCATCCTGGGCTAGGTGTTCCTGCCATTCTGAGCATGCCCAGTAGCTTCAGAAGAACTTCTTCCCATTGGAGACGGGTACAGGAGGAGGTGAAAGAAAGGATTTAGGTTGGTGATGGCTGCTATGCCTCAGGATATAGAAATGTGGATTCTCCAGGGGAGGGAGACGGATGATCTGGAGGGAACTGAGGCTTGGCGAGGACCAAGGTGGAGTCAGGAAGTAGGGGCTGAGCAGGGTGTGGGGAGGGGTTAAAAGGGGGCGGGGCGGTAGTCAAGGTGGGTTCATGTCCTTCTTAGGAGGTGGAATCTCAAGCTCCCCTACTTCCCTAGAGGCCCATTCACAGCCCCTCACCCACCATCTCATTCTTCCCAGTTTCAGGGCCCACCCACTGCCCCCCAACTGCTGCTCCCGATATAGACCACACATGCCTGAATATTAGCGTGACAGAGGTTGTCAAGACCTCCAACTTGGCAGGAAGGTCCTTCTCTGTAAGTACTGGGTAGAGTGAGAACTGGGGAGATTCAAGCAGGGTAGGTGGCGGGGAGCCCAGGGGGAGGGTTTCAGTGAAGGGGGAATGGACTCTTCTGAGCCTTTGCTGTTGAAGTGGGTCTTCCTGTTGGAAACAGTCCGCTTTCCAGTCAGTCTGTTTGAAATACTGAGCACCAACTGGCATAAGTAAGGCACTGGAAGAGTTAAGGCCCTGCCCTCCGCCTCCACCTGGACCATCTGAGGACCTAAGACGTACCCAGATAGTACAAAATGCACCCGAGTTCTGGCGTCCCCTGCACACAGCAGCCAGACTCCCAAACAGCAGTGGCCCAGCCTTTGACCATATCAAACCAGCTCTTTCAACCTTATCACCCTACCGCCACCCTTTGCCCTTTGCCTTAACCCTTACTGATACTCAGAGAGAGTCCCTTATTGATACAGACATAGGACCCGCCCATTTTCTCCCTATCTGATGGCCTCTCTGGACTTCACTGCCCTACTCGGCTGGGCTTGGAGCCCATGATCATACCTGAACCACGTTCTCAAGACAGCCTCAACTTCCCCACATCGCCTGCCAGGCAGACACTACCTTTAGGTCAAGCCGCCTACCCGGTCTGACGCCCAGGTGTCTGAGTGCTTCCGCGATATCCTGCATCCATGCAGGTCAGGGCCGCCGCACCATCGTGACCTTCCACCTCATCCCGATCCTTGGCATCACTCAACCCTTTCCTCTGGACTCTTTTTCCTAAGCCAATTCCTTAAATAGCTACTGTTCTCCACCTCAGTCCATGGCCCCCTTCTTTTCTTATTCCCTGGACTCTCAAAACCACGTCCATGGCTTTAGTCCAAGTTGTTAAGGGTGCCCAAACCTTTATCTCCTGCTCTGACATTCATCCCTGAGTGTCTGACTCCTGTATTCAACTAAGTTAGCATGACCTGGGTGTCCCACGACACCCCAAACTCAAGATATTCAAAACCAGAGCCAGTGCTTTCTAGTAGTTAAGAGCTCTCTAGAGCCAGACTGCCTGGGCTCAGATCTGGGCTCTGTCATTTACCAGCTACGTGACTTTAGGCAGGTCACTCCAGCTCTCTGTGCCTCAGTCTCATTATCTGGAAAACGGGGACAATAATGGTACCTACCTATCCGGTTGTTGTGAGGATTAAACGATGGTGACGTGTCAAGCTTCTAGAAGAGTGCTTGGCCAAGTCAGAGCTATATATGTATTAGCGGCTGTTTTTATTTCATCCCCTCCTCCCCCGTGTCCTGTCTGTCATTCAGCGGGACCATCATTAACCAGTCACCTGTCCCAGAAACCTTGGAGTCAGCTCAGATGCCTCCTCTTTCTCACCTCCCGTGTCCACTGGTTTTCTCTCTCAAACACTCTCACACCTCTCCCTTCTTCTCTATCCTCCTTCTTGTGGTCCAGTGAGGTTGACCATCTGTCCCAATTTGCCAGGGACTAAGGGGTTTCCTGGGACGAATTGGTCACCCTTGGGCCAGACCTTCATCCACCCCCTTCTCCTGGACAAACTCTACAGCCTCCCAGCCAGTCTCCCCAATGTCATTCCAGCGCTTCTCCAAGCCACCCTCCATACCTCTGCCTGCGTGATCTTTCTAAAATAGAACTCGGACACATGACTCTGTGCTTAAAATCCCTCGACCATTTCCTACTCTCCAGGGCAGAAGGGCAGAGAAACTTCAGTGTTGCATAGCTTGGTTCCTCTTTCTCTCCATCTGCAACTCTGGTCACCCCTGCATGCACTTTACACGGGGGTATCTGTGATACTGAACCAAACCTGGGTCCTCTCGCCTGCACTCAGCAAAGCCAATACACTGACACCAGGTCGTGGCAAAGGAAAGTGCAGTGTTTATTGCAGGGTGCCAAGCAAGGAGTCCAGGGCAGCTGGTGCTCAAAACCACCAAAGTCCCCGATGGGTTTCAGCAAAGCACTTTTAAAGGCCAGGTGAGGGAAGGGTGTCCCAGTGTATGTGATCAGCTGGTGCACAGTTCTCTGATTGGCTGATGGCGAGGTAACAGGGTGGTGTCACAGGGGTTAACATTATCAATCCTTAGGCGCCAGTAGGTCTGGGGGCTACCTTCTAATGATCATCAAGTAGTTAATTTCTTCCATTTGGTGGTGGTTTTAGCATCTGTAAAACAACTCAGGAAATGTGCATCAGATACTGTTATCTAGGTACTTCAGAGAGGCGCTACAGCAGAGGATGTGGGGGAGGGGGTCTGTCCAGGGAAGGTCCCATAGTGTCCTGCTCGGTTACAGTTGGAAGTGTACTGGCAGACCTTCCTCTGTGCCTTTGTTCACGCGCTTTGCTTGGCCTGAAACCCCCTTCCTCCCTTTCTCTTCCCCATCTTCCTTTCATAACCCCTATTTCTCTTTCAAGATGAAACTCAGGTGTTATCTCCCCCAGGAGGCCCTTCCCTCCACCTCCTCCACCCCACTCCCCATTTCCCACTCCCCGGAGAGCTAGGGACCCCACCTCTGTGCTCCCCCAGAGCCCTGGGGACACAGCCACTGAAGCATTTGCAAAACTGTCAATGACGTGATCTCGTGGCTCAGGCCCTATCTCCGTCTTTCCAGCACTCACCGTGGGAATGGCCCACAGCAGGAGCTGGCTAGATGTTCCCTGATCATCTGACCCAGCCTCCACCTATGCAGGATCTCACCTGTAACCAGAGTTCATTGTTCCTGGGGCAGCCTATGCACTGGAGGAGCGCTCTGACGGGCTGAGAGCTTTGTATTGAGCTGAGATCTTGCAACAGGACAGCTGTGTATTTGAGCTTCAGGTTCCAGGGTGGACCCATTTACCTCTATGTATTTCCTCTTTCAAAGTCAGTTCCTTACCACGGTTTCTATTTTTAATGACCTCTTTAAATAACCTGGTTGTGAGCTTTTTGAAAATCTAAACTTACCACCCTGGCGAGTTCCCTTTTACCTCTGTACTGTCTTGCAACCTACAAGGTAGTTGCTAGTATTACCATATTTTTTTCTCAGTAGGTGAGAAACAAAAGCACAGAGTGATTAAGAATCATGTCCGAGGTCACACGGCTAATAAGTGGCAGAGCCAGGATGAGAAGCCCGGTGGTCTGGGTGTAGAGTCTCCCGGGAGATTCTTACACACTCTGCCCATAGACTCCTGGCAGCCAAGCCCACCTTCCACCCCACAAAAGTCCAGCAGAAATGCCTGGACATGCTTGACCCCCCCAGGTTGAGGCTCTGTTTGTCCCTCTGCTGTTTGACAGCAGGAAAGTGGATCAGCCCTGCCTACAATAGGGAGCTTATGAAAAATGCCCAGGCCGGGGCTGGACTCCAGACCACTTAGATCAGAATTTCTAATTTTATGTTTTGGAAAGGTGACTCCAGGGTTGAGAATACTTGAATGAGATGGAGTTTAAGGCTCTAGAAACTCCAGTGCTCTGTGGTGGTGAATCATGCAAAGCTGCTGTCCGCATGTGCTATGGGCCAGTGACCGGAAAGGCCCTCAGTGCCCCACCTGGAGCCCAGGATGCTCTACATTCTCTGTCCGGGGGAGGGGTCTCTCGGGAGCAGCCCCCTCAGGTCACGGGTTGGAGGTCTGCCTCGGGGCTGCTTTCCTCTGCTCCTGGGTGCTTTCTGGAGAAGCTGCGCAGGGCTGTGGGTGTGAAAGGTGGGAACACCTTGACCCGGGTTCCCCGTGCAGAGGATGTAACTAGCCCCATGGTACAAACTGGTACAGGCTTAGTCTGAGTCATGGGGATAGGTGGCTGTTTTCCAGACCCTCTGTCTCTGCCCCAGGGAAATAATTTTGTACGCAATCCAACACTGAGTACAGGGGTCAGGACTTATAAAAACCCTGAAGTATCCCCAAATTCCATACATAACATGCCTGTCAAATAGAAGGTGCTCAGGTCACTTCAGCACCTGGCAAGCTCTAGCTGTAGCATCCCAGGTCGTGTTTGAAATTAAGGACAACAGGTGGGAAAAAGAACTGCGGAAATGATGGGAGAGCCAAGGACCAGGGCAGCCTAGAAGCATCTTATGCAGGCTCGTCACTACTCAGGGTCACTTGCAAGAAGAGAGGCGGGACCCTTGTGTACTGAACTGAAACACACACGACTCCAGGCTAGGAGGTGTTGGCTGGGCCATCTGTTACCAAGGTGATGCCCCCCACGCTGTCTCTGTTGCAGATGGTGACAAACACCTTCCGGACGGCTAACATCCAGATCCAAAGCCAGGACCAGAGGCTGCTGACACTGTTGCTGGACAAGGACAGTTGCCGCATGTACAGGGACGTGGCCAGGTGAGGCTGGGCTCCGTGCCCCTGGGCAAAGCTTCCCGGTTGCCGGCCCCGCCCCCGCTCTTGCCTGAACGCCTTGTCGGGGTGGATCGTGGGCCGGGCAGGTATCCCTGATGGGTGTGGACTCAGGTGATGACTTAAATCCAGGAAGAAGAGCAAATGACGGCTGACCCTGGGCAGTAGCTGAGATTCAGTTTTCCCGAGATTCTTCTACAAATGCTCAGCCTGCAGGCCTCCTGATCCAACCCCCTGTGCTGGCACTGGCCCCCCAACACAGGCTGCCCTTCTGTGGCAGCTACGACCCAGTTAACACGACACTTACTGGTGTCCCCCGGGGAGGTGTATTTGGGTCAGGCAGGCACACAGGGTGACCCATTCAGGCGTAACCTCCTCTCCGCGCGTTCGCCCCAGGCTCAGGGTGCTCTTTCTCGTTCTGACTCTTCCTCTTCCCTCTGCGGAGCCCCCTTGTCTAGACCCGACAATAAAGGGGCTACGTTTAAAATGCCCAGGCAGATCTGACCCCTGAGATGGGTCTCCTGAGCTGGCCTCTCTCCGCCCACAGGTTCGAGGTTGCTCCCTGCCCAGAGCCGTGTTCTGGGGCCCAGAAATCCAAGGCGCTGGGGCTCAGCTCACACCAGGAGGAGATGGAAAGAACCAAAGCCAAGGCCAAGCCCCTTCTAATGCCCATCAACACGTTCTCTGGCATCGTCCAGTGAGCCCAAAGGGGCTGCAGAATCGCTGAGTCTGAGAGCGGCGGGCCCGAGAGGAAGGATACACTACCCCACCTGCCCCAAACACTCACACCAACGTCTAGAACGAGGCTCCCTGGGGTGGCTTCCAGCCACACCTAAAAGCCAGCAAGTCCCAGGAGCACAGGGAGCTGGCCGTGGCGGGTGCAACGGAGCAGGGCCCACACGAAGGGCCGAGGAGGCCCTGGCCAAGCCGCGCGTCCAAAGCCCAGCTCCTTGCGCCTGTGTCCACTCCTTCGTTGATTTCCAATCCCTGCCTCTCCCACTCAAGCTCCCCACCCAGCCCTTAAAACCAAGGTGAGAGCTGCTGTCCCGTGGCCTGGGGCCCCGTGGCCTGGGGCAAACAGGACGTGGGCAGCGGCAGCCCCTCCCACCCAGTCTGTTCCCTTCCCTCTAGCGGGTCACTGCCCACCTCGCCCACTCCCAGGCAGGCGTCTCTCCCGGTTGAGAGGAAATGTCAGATTCAATAAATGCACACTAAAGTCTTTCTGCTCTCATCTATATCGAGCAATACTTGTGTTTTAGTAGAGAGCAGAGGCACTGCGTAGTCTAACGTAATGACTCTGCTTAGGCCCAGGTAAGAGCTTGGTGAAACATTCACTGGTGTGTTCCGTCCACCTGCCCGGCCCCCTCCTCGTTCGCGTTCACTGAGGGCCTCCTGACCGGAGATGTCCCCAGAACGGAGGGGGGAATGCAGGCTCATTTCAGAGGAGCCAGAGGTTAAAGACATCCAAATTCTTGGCTTTTGAGTTCAGATGTTAAGTCCAGATGTTATCCAGATGTTAAGTCCATACCTATCACCTGGGCAATCCCAGGGGATGGTGGCAGTGGGATGGAAGAGTCCCTTCCAATTTTGGGACCCGAGTGGAGAGGTAGGCACTTCCCTTTTGGCCTTATTGCCCTGGGAGTGGGGGCAGGTCTCAGAGCACATTCTCAGAGCCTAGGGGCATGGTGTAAGAGGGGCTGCCTGGGGGCCTAGGCAGATGGGCCCAAGAGCAAGCTTAAAGAGAGTCCCAGCACCTCTGTGGGCACAGGAAGCAGGTACGGTTTTCCCCAGGTAGTTGAAAGCAAACAAGCCCAAGGTAAGAGGTGCAGCCATGAGTGGCTACAGGGACCACAGGACCTGAAGCCTGGATGTGGACCGCAGGCACCTTGATGGACACTACGTGGTGAAATCCCTGCCCCTCAGTGGCGATCCACCCTGGACAGGTGAAGACCGAGAAGTTGATGCATGTGCGGTCCTCCACCGAAGCTGCCCCCGCGGAGCCCAGGGAGGAGAGGGACTAGGGACAGCCCTGAATGTAACTGAGGTGGTTTTAAACGGGAAATGACTGAGATCACTGAATTCGAGTGAGTTTATCTGAACATGGCTAGATTTTCTTTTTCTGTCATTGGGGTTATGTAAATTGATTCATATCAATTTGGGCAACAAGTACTAGGTTCTTGAAATAAACAGCTGCAGGGTTTACCAGCTGTTAGAGTTAGGTGAGGGCTCTGGGCCTTCTCCCCCAACAATCTCTCCACCAGCTTACAAAGAAAGTACGTCATAGACCAAATTCTGCTGCACACTCAGATATGCACTGGCAGGTAGCCCTCCTCATCCCCACCCCCAGTCAAATTAGGTGCTCCGAACGAACCTTGCTTGAAACATTCACGCAAGGACACTGGGTGGCTGGACGCTGGGCCATCTCAAAGTAAAGTCTTCCCTTGCAAAGGGTCTGGACTGCTGGAATCTCCGGATTCTTAATCCTGTTCACCAAGGGAGGAAATGCCTCCAAAAGTTATAAACAATCCATGTGACTTGGACACCACGAATTTCACCAATGAAATTTTGCCAATATCTCTCGGGATAATTAATGAATCCACTTCCGTTGATCTGAGATCATTAACGTGCTTATATTCACTGCCTCTGGAGCGTGACTTTTGGATGAAATGTTAGCTAACCACCTCTGGCGTATGTATTCCCCAAATGGACAACTAGGCACTCTCAGGTGTAGATTAAAACGATCCAGTACATGCGTAACGTTGGCCCGGGGGTGGGCTTGAGGGTGGATGCTGGACGGGGCTGCCTGGAGGAGCTGCCACCTCGAGACCACCCTCAGCTGTCAGTCCCTCTCTGGGGATTGTCTCCACTGAAGAAAACCGTGTCACCTAAGGTCGTGCCTCTTCCAGAGGCAGCTCACATCCAATCAAACAGTTCTAGGCCCTGGGGACAAAAATAGCACCTTGATTCCAATGGAGACAGACAATCAACAAGATAGAGCCGTGAAACAGAAACGGGTAGTGTGTCTGACAGCGATGCGTACCACGGAAGAAAATAAGCAGGGAAGGGGAGAGTGTGAGTCTGGGCGTGGGGTGGGGGGCGGTGGTTTGTCAGCGAGGGTAGACAGGGACGGTCCCTGAGGGAAACAGGGTCGTCCTTGATCAGGGGGCCCATGAGTAAAGACCTAAAGAACACGCGGCAGGGGGGGCATATCATGAATTCCACTCTCGCTCCTCCCCAGCCAAGTTTTACTTGCCTGAAGCAGTTCAGGGATCTAACTCAGCACCGTGGGCTACGCGGGGGCCCTGGGGGTGGCCTCGAGCGCACCCTGCAGGCCTCAGCCCGCGACCCTCCCGCACCTGCGCACATCTGGCAGGTGCGGCGGCGAAGGCCGTGGGGCGTGGCAGGTGCGGCCCGCAGGTGCACCGGCCCCGCCCCTTAGGGGCGGCGCCCTCCGGGCGGGGCCACTTCCGGGCCGGTGGCCGGACGTGGGGTGGGGGCGGCCGTTGACCCGGTGACCGCGGCGCCGCCGGAGGCTGGAGGTGCCGTGCGGCTCGCTCCCCGCCTCCCTTCAGGGGACATGACGCCGCGCCCGCCCCGCGCCCCGCCGCGCCCTCCGCCCGCCCGGGTCTGACGGAGCCGGGCAGCCATGAGCGCCAACCCCCAGTGGGACATCAGCAGGGCGCTGGGGGTGGCCAGGTTCTTCCATCTGGTGTGCGGGGTCCGGGATGCCTGCGTGACCCCGTTCCTGACCCTCTACCTGCGGCAGCTGGGCTTGGCCGCGCCCTGGGTGGGCATCCTAATGGGAACCAAGCACCTGATCTCAGCCTTCTGGGCTCCCTTCTGTGCCTTCCTGGCCAAAAGCTACCAGAAGCGGAGGGTGCTTCTGATAGGCTCGCTGCTCGGCTCGGTGGGAGCCAGCCTGTTGATGGTCCTGGTGCCGCCCTTGGACAGAGACCCAGGGTACCGCTCGTGTAATGGAAGCCACAGTGTGACCGCCACGGTCCCACCACCGGGGGTCGCACTCACTGTGAACGTCACCTCCGCCCCAGAGCCAGCTCCGAACCACCCAGCGCCCAGCCTCCCAGCCGAGAGGAGTACTGGGGTCGCCCCAGCCGATGGCTTCAGAGGAGGGCCTGGGGAAAGTGGCCAAGAACCTTTCAGCCGTCTGCCCAGCTCCTTTGTGGGCTCCATCCAAGGAACCAGGACCACATCCCGAGTTCTCCTCCATCCTATTACTTCAAGAGTGAAAGATACTCCCCAGGAAGGTGCTTTTAGGGTGGTCAGCCCTGCCCTCCCTTTGCTCGCTGGGGGTATGGCGTTGGCAAGTCCGTCCAACCAGTCGGCAGCCGAGGGGAAGGCGGGGACCCTCGACCTCTCCTGGGAAGGGTTGCGGTGGACTTTCATCCTCTCCCTGGGCTCCGTGGTGTGCTGGGAGCTGCTGACATCCCCTCTGGAGCAGGTGGCAGATGACAGCCTTTATGAATACCTGGATTTTGTGGACGCCACTGACCGCTACAGAAGCCTGTGGATCTGGAGGCCGCTCGGCATGTCGGCAGGCGTGTGTGGCATCTCAGCCTTGGTGGGGCAGCTGGACTGCTTCCTAACGACAAATGGCCCCCGGGGTGCAGTGCACTTCTACGGCTACTCACTGGTCAGCACCCTGGCTTTACTGGTGAGCATTGCCTTTCCCGTCCCCGTCTGCAGGCGGTGGGAGCCCAGCTACAAAATGGTCAAAGCCCTGTCTCTCGTAGGCGGTGACCCCCGCCTCATCACCCTCGCCCTCACTGTCTTCTTGATAGGAACCGCCACCAGCACCGTGCAGAACTTCCTGTTCTGGCACATGAAAGACCACGAGAGCAGCGAGCTGGTCATGGGCTTCTCAGTGGCCCTGGGCTGGCTGGGGGAAATTCTACTTCATCCTCTCAAAACTCCGTTGCTTAGGAAGCTGTCCAGGGTGGGCACGGTGGGGCTAGGGCTGGGCTGCCTGGCGGGGCAGCTGCTGTATTTCTCTTTCCTCTGGAGCTGGTGGTCCGTCCTCCCCGCTCAGATCTTGAGCGCCATCAGCCACGGGGCTCTGTGGTGGGCAGTCGGGGCCTCCATAGAGCATCTGGCCACTCCAGGAACAGAGAGACCTCTGAGTGCCATGTTCCGAAGCCACTTTTACGGGGGCGGGGCCAGCCTGGGCAGCTTCGTTGGGGGCTTCGTGGTGATGCGCTTCAGCTTAGCTGTGCTCTACCGGGCCTGCTGCGTGGTCCTGTTGCTCTGGCTGGCCTTGTTCCTGTCCATCCAGCCCAGACTGCCCCAAGAGCGGAAAATCAACTACTCTAAGCTGCTGGCCGTGGAGGCCAGTGACACGAGTGACTCTGAGCAGGGGACCGAACGGGACTGGCTTGTGAAGGCCATGAGGGACGAACACTCAGACTGGAGGGGCTGAGAGACAGTCAGGATGCGGTGATCTGGGAAGGAGCCAAAGGGACGGACAGCACGTAGCCTGCTGAGGGCAAACCCCACGAGTCCTGCCAGGACGGCAGGGAGCCTGGGGAGAGAGAAGCACGTCTGTGCCAAAGCCCCACGGGATCATCTCATCGCATGATTTTCTTTACTTTTGTAGTAAAAGGAGATTTAACTTTTGGCTGTTCAGTCTTTTTAAAATAATGGAGCAAGAATACATTTGCTAAAAAACAAAAAATTTCCCTTTGTGGTCGCTCTCTTTTGGCGTATGCGGTTTGCAAGAGCTTTGCGTGGTGCTGTTGATTTCAGTCACGGCTGAACTGCTCAGGTGAAACTGACGGGGCTGGGAAGGCGATGGAACTGCAGGACTCAGTCGGCGGAGGGGGCAGCAGGCTTCAATGAGTCGTGTACATTCCTGTGGCTCCTAAGGCTTGAGCCCGAGCCTGTAAAAGCCATGCCGTGGGCAGGTAAGGATGGTAATGAGAACCGAAACTCTTCTCTCTGTCTCTCTCTCTCTCCACTGATATACAGGTGCCCACACTCACACCCAGGTACTTAAGTCTCCAAGAAGAGAAAATGATGGGAAGTGTAATGTGTGTTGAGGGGGGGATAGGGGGTGGAGGTGAGTAGGTTTTCATTCTTACTCTCAGACGTGTGCGTCACCAAAATAAGATCCTTAGACTCGTCTTCCATACTTAGATGAGAGCAAGAGCCATTTCACGTCCTTTGGACTCCCATTTTGCAGGCTCCACCTCTCAAGAGCACACGGAGACTTTTTGTATCTGCTTCCTGAGGGTGCGGCAGCCTCCTTAGGGCTAGGATGCTAGTACCTGTGCCACTGGACCTCCCACAACAAACCTATGAATAACTCAAAGTTGTTCACTGCATTTTACAAGCAAGAAAACAGAGTCTCAGAAAAGTCACACATTGGGTCACTGGCAGAAACACCTCCAGGGCCCTGATCTCCTTCCCGCAGATCTGGTGCATTTTCCGCTATGCCAGTAGTTCCCAAGGCTGGATTCAGACACCAGCCACAAATTCGGGGGTCCCCAGGGCCACCCTCACTTCTGACCAACTGGCTACAAATTTGGGGTTCCCACTTTCCCCTTCAGGTTCAATAATTCACTAGAATGACTCACAGAACCTATGAAAGTACTACACGAATGATTACAGTTTTATTATAGCCAAAAGAGACAAACCAGAACCAGCCAAAAGAAGAGGCACATAGAGTGAGGTCTGGAGGGTCCCGAACGTGAAGCGGCCACGTCCTCTCTCCACGGGGTCAGAATCCACCACCTCTGAGCCACGGATGTGTGCAAATACACGGAGCATCACCATCCCGGGAGACTCTGGCATCTGTGGTTTCCATTACATCAGCATGGTTCATTGAGTCATTGGTCTGTCACTCAATCTTCAGCCCCTGTCCCCTTCCCAGAAGTCAGGCTGTTGTCACATGGCTCAAAGCCCCAAACTTCTATTTAATCACGTGGTTGCTCTTTCTGGCACAGCAGTTCCCTTCCCAGTTATCTCATTAGCATTAGGGTCCCTCACTAGTTACTTCATTAACATAAACCAGGGGCCCTCCTGGAGTCACGCATCAGCATAAACACGGGTGTGGTCCAGAGAGACCCACCCAAAATAACAAAGACACTCTTATAACTCAGGAAATTCCAAGGATTTAGAGGCTGCCTTCCAGGAACCAGGGACAAGGGGCAGCCAGCAGGACCAACAGAAAACATATACACACACAGAACAAGACAAGACAAGCTGAATGTCAAGTGAGGAGTTCAAACAGTGTTTCAGGAAGTGTGGGGCAGGCGTGATGGTTGAATGCTGGGAGAAAACCTCATGGAGATGATGAAATAGGCCTGCATATTGAAGGAAGGATCGGGTCACAAAGACTTAGACCTCAGAGGTGTGACTTTTACGCTAGTAACCAGCCACTAGATCAGTTCAGCATCATAAAGTTAAAAGCAAATGAAATCCTTAGCTCGCAGCCTCGTGGCTATCAGAGATACTGAGTTCTAACACATCTTAGTTCCGGCTAAGAGGCAAGTAAATATTGGATGAGCCATTAACCTTTCTGCTCAGCCTTACTTAAACCTTCATTTCCCAGGTGAGTTTGCAGAACACTTGATCCTAGCAGGGAGGGGGGTGGGGGCACTAAAAAAGAATTCTGTGCCAAACAATTTAAGAAATTATGTAAATGATGTCACCTCTTAGAAACTTACAATACATATTAGCAAAGAAAGACTCTGGAAAGCCCTATAGCCAACAAATTTGTTTAACTTTGTTGGCCCTGTAATTCCCCTGACATAACACGTATCACAACTTTCTTCCAGGTACACAAATCACTATCTTGCAGAACTAGTGTTCCCTAGAAGAAGCTTGGAAAACACCAATGTTGGTAGTTTTCTGTGTGACCTTTTCGACTCAGGGACAAATCTGGGCTCCCACACCCAGATTGGCAAGAATCGAGGGTATCCGTGCTACAAAGCTATCTCATTAAGTCAGAGCATCCACTCATTTTACAGGTGAAGCAACTAAGGCTCAGGAGGTTAAAATTCAAAACCAGATCTGTTTGAGCCCACCTGCTCAAGCTGTATGTTGAAACTGGCTCAGATAAGTGGAGAGGCTATTCTACAAGGGTAGCGGGTGATGACCAGGCAGGGGCATGGCGGGGACAAGACACTAAACTTGCTTGTGGATTTTGTATGAGGAGTTGTGGAAAATAGGTTGGAGACATGGGTTGGAGTCAGATTGTGGACACCCTCAATATCACCCTAAGGGAAAGGGAATTCACACAGGTTGAACCATGCCCGCCCCCTCTGTGCCTGACACCTGCACATGTAATGCTCATAATTCTCACCACACAAATGCTCATTTTACAGCAGGGGAAACTGAGGCTCAGAGAGGTTAACCGACTTAGCTGCTCAGGGTCATGACTATTTGGATGGTGGAACATAGATTGAACCCAATCTCATGGTCCTTCCTCTGAATATTCACGCTGCTTCCTGGAAGTGAAGATTTTACCAGCCAGTTGAGAGGCACTGAAAGTTTAGACTGTCTCTTGCGGGTTGCACTGTGAACAATGGGTCTGGGTTGCGGGAGCTCCGTCAGGGCTGGGACGTCTGTTTTGGACAGACCATTGCAATTGTCTGGGCAGGAAGGGGGCTGCATCTCAGAAGCATGTGATGATCTAATGATGTGACAATGTATGTGCCACGGATTGAATCGTGTCCCCTCCAAACTCATATGTTGAAGCCCTAACTGCCAATGTGATGGCATTTGGAGTTAGGGCCTTTGGGAGGTAATTAGGGTTAAATGAGGTCATAGGGTGGGGCCCTAATCCGATGGGATTGGTGTCTTTATAAGAGGAAAAGGAGACACCTGAGAGCTCTCTCTCCCTCTCCCTCCCTCCCTCCATCTCTCCTTCCCTCTTTCTTTCTCTCTCTCTCTCCCTCTCTCTCCACCAGTGCAAGAAGAAAGGCCATGTGAGGACACATGGAGAAGGCCACTGTCTACAAGCCAGGAAGAGAGGCCTCACCAGAAATTGAATTCGCCAGCAATTTGACCATGGACTTCTAGCCTCCAGAACTGTGAGAAAATAAATGTCTGTGGTTTAAACCACCCAGCCCATGGTATTTTATTATGGCAGCCGGAGAAGACTAATGCAGTATGCAAAGGAGTTTCAGAGATGGAATCAACAATATAGCCCTTGGTTATTGATCGACTAATGATGTGGAGGTTAAGGAAGAAGGAGGTATCAAGGATCACGGATGATTTTGCAATTTTGAACCCATGTGATGAGGGAAAATGTATGTAGAAAGGGCAGAGTCCAGAATGACAGAAAACCAGTGCCTATATCATAAAAATGAAAGACAATACAGAAAAAACATTACTCCTAAGCCTGCTAGGTCCCTTCCACAATGGATGACTGTCACCGAGACCAGGGATATGGCTGTTTGGTGATACTTGTGATGTGAGGCAGAGCAGAAGACATTTCCAAAATCAGAGGGCTTTTCCAGAGCAATGTTCAGGAAACCTGACTCTCTTTTCAAGTCTGGTTGGGAAATAGCTTGGAGACATGAGTTTGGACTGGACTGCAGTTCCTCTGGACCCTGGGAGCCTGTGATCTGTGATGGGAGGGTGATGTGGTGAGGTGTCTTCTGTTACAGAAGTGAAGCTTAAGATGTGACCCCTCGGGCAAACACTTACCCTTCCAAGGTCTCACCTTCCAAGTCTGATAAACAAGGGCCTTGGCCTCCATGATCTTCCAAATTGTGCCGTTTGCCTGGACATGATCTCTTCCTTTGAGCCTCGGCCCTTCTCATCCAGCAGAACGGCATGGCGTCCTGGAACCCGAGGGATGCACTGAATGAATGTTTATTTCCTTCCCTGAACCTGGCACTGAGCCCCTGGTCTGCTGTGCAGCGTGGCCACGTGGAGCCCTAAGTCCCAGCCCTAGACTGACCCTCTGCCCTCAAAACCAGGGCTCCAGAGGAGTGATGGGATGAACCCGAGGGGCGGTCCCTGGGGGCTGGAATTGCGAGCCTGTGGGTGGGGGTCTGCGGTGGAAGGCGGAGGCCCAGGCAGACACCTTCAGCGCAGGAAACTCCCTCCTAGCAGCATCCGAATTCCAGCTCTGCACACGTCAACCATCATAGGCTGCAACCTTGGACTCCTGCATCCCCTCTACCCTGTGCCCGGGATGAGGGCATCCTCTCGGGCCAGAGAGGCCATTTTCTACCTCCACATGGAGTGCGAGGGCCATAAGCTGAGGGCCGTGAGCTGGGACCGCGGAGAACAAACCAGGACAGGAAGGAAGGGAGTCGGCCCGCAATTCAGAAGTGTTCCACCAGGGGGCACCAAACACACGGGGAAACACCCGCCTGGCTTCCTTTGGCAAACATGGGCCCAGGCCCTTCCCAAAGCTCCAGTTCAGGGTGAGGCCAGCTCCCTGAGGACCCTTTAGATCTTGAAGCTGGGAACTACAGGAAAAAAAAAAAAAAACAAGGATCAGGTGCCACTGCTGAGCTGGCTTTGAGTGAGAGATAGGACACCTCCAGGAGAAGGACTTCGGAGAGGTGATGGCTGCAGGGTTTGCAGTGGACTTGGCAGGTAAGAGACACAAGTACCAGCGGCCCCGCCAGCTCAGAACAGCCGCTGGTATTTCTTCCTGAGGAGACAAGCTACCCTTATGCTGCTTTGGTCTTGGTCAGGTTGGGTGGGAGTCCCTGTAAGTGTGAAAGAAACAGGACAAAAGACTGCATGTACCACTTGAAGATCCCAGGGCTGATGGCCATATGGGATCACAGCCTTGATAGGAATTATATCAGCTTCACAGGTCCTCACCTCCTGCTTCTCAGCCCCCATCCCTCCAACCCTGGCTGCCCCTCGAGTCTCACCTGTTTATATCTGGATGCCTGCAGTGAGGGCCTCACCAGTGTTTACCAATTACTCTGCTTTCACCAGCCCTCACCCCCTACCGATGGAAAGAGATGGGAGGATTTGTCACCTTTGGGAAAAACCTGAGACCCTCTGATACCACCAAGATACGACCTCTTCCTTTCTCTCCGGAAGCAGGTGGCATCGACAAACTGCCTCTTTCTATTGTTCTTGGCAAGATATATTAAAATCTGTGTGCCCTTTTCCCAGAAAAGAGACTAGACTTCCAGTAAGGAGAGAATCTTTTTTTTAAAAATTAATTTATTAATTTATTTATTTTTGGCTGTGTTGAGTCTTCATTGCTGCACGCGGGCTTTCTCTAGTTGCCGCGAGCAGGGGCTACTCTTTGTTGCGGTGCGTTGGCTTCTCATTGCCGTGGCTTCTCTAGTTGCGGAGCACGGGCTCTAGGCTCGCAGGCTTCAGTAGTTGTGGCACGCGGGCTCAGTAGTTGTGGCATGCGGGCTTAGTTGCTCCGTGGCATGTGGGATCTTCCCAGAGCAGGGCTTGAACCCATATCCCCTGCATTGGCAGGCGGATTCTTAACCACTGCGCCACCAGGGAAGTCCCAGGAGAGAATCTTTTGCTTGGAGGTTGTAGAGGCTTTCAAGGTTTCCATTGGAGAATAGTGAGATGCTTGCCCTCAGTGGGGTGAATTAGGTGAGAGAGCTATGGTTGGGTGGTGTCACTACTGAACTTGCCATAAATAATGGCCACGGGGGGCCACCATTTCTAAGGAAAGTTGTGAGAGGGATCTGAATGTCTTCCCCCCTCACAACAGCTGCCACCATGCCAGTTGTGGGCAGCAAACATACTTGGCTGTGTCTGTCCCAGGGGCTGGTGAGCCAGAGCAACTCGGGGGCTCAGGACATTTAAAGAAATACTGTCTTCCACAGAGAGGGTAATATCTGAATATGCTTGGCATTTTCTTGGATAGAGACTAAAGAAGCATTTAGAAAACAAAACCATTTTTTAAAATGAACTCTTCTGTGTTACTTGGTGCCCAGAAATCTTTGCCTTACTACAATCAAAGGAATCTAAGCAAGGTGACCTGGGAGAGGAGAGAAGAGATACCGGGTACCATTACTACATCCAAACTGGGGCCCACCACCAGCATCATGACGTCCACCGATGGAAACATGATGGGGTTTACAGGTGGAGGACAAAGTTTGCAAACAGGCACCTGTAGCATCAAAGCATACAATCAACAGAGCAAAAGGCAACCTATGGAATGGGAGAGAATATTTGCAAATCCTACATCAGACAAGAGGTTAATATCCAGTATAAAGAACGAACTCCTACAACTTAACAACAAAAAACAAACAACCCAATTATAAATATAGGCAAAGGACTTGAATAGACATTTCTCCTAAGAGTATATACAAATGGTCAACAAACACATGAAAAGATGCTCCACGTCTATAATCATTAGGGAAATGCAAACCAAATCCATGATGAGATACCCATTGTGGATGGTTGCTATCAAAAAAACAAAAACAAAAAAACAAAAGACCAGAAACAAAAGAACCAGAAAATAACAGGTGTTGACAAAGATATGGAGAAATTGGAACCCCTGTACACTGTTACAAGGAAACGAAAAATCCTGCCTTTTTCTAAACATACGTCTCATGAGGAAGCCTGTAACTTAGCTGCACCTGTACCAGCGCAGAAGGACGACTGCCTCACCTTTTTCTTATTTCCAATCCCCTTTCCCCACACTCCCCACACCTCAGACCACCCTGCTTCTTTATCCCATAAATACCTCAAGGCCCTTGCCTTCAAGGAGGTGGAGTTGAGATCAGTTCTCCCGCCTTCCGGCCTCGTGAATAAACCCTTTTTCTGGTGCAAACCTCAGCGTCTCAGCGTTTGGCTCGCTGCACGTCGGGCAAACAAACCTGGCTTGGAGAAAACATGAGGTACCTACAGTGGTCAAACTCATACAGACAGTAAGTAGAATGGTTGTTACCAGGGCTGGGGGCAGGGGGAAATGGGAGGTGGTGTTTATGGGTATAGGGTTTTAGTTTTCCAAGATGAAAGAGTCTGGAGGTTGGTTGCACAACCATGTGAATGGATTTAACGCTACTGAACTGTATACTTACAAATGTTTGAGATGGTCAATTTTATGTTTTACCACAATTAAAAAAAAATTTTTTTTAAAAAGAGGCAGGTCGGGGCTTCCCTGGTGGCGCAGTGGTTAAGAATTCCCCTGTCAATGCAGGGGACACGGGTTCGAGCCCTAGTCCGGGAAGATCCCACATGCCGCGGAGCAACTAAGCCCGTGCACCACAACTACTGTGCCTGCGCTCTAGAGGCCGTGAGCCACAACTACTGAAGGCCTTGCGCCTAGAGCCTGTGCTCTGCAACAGGAGAAGCCACCACAATGAGAAGCCCACGCACAGCAATGAAGAGTAGCCCCTGCTCGCGGCAACTAGAGAAAGCCTGCGCGCAGCAACGAAGACCCAACGCAGCCAAAAATAAATTAAAATTTAAAAAAAAAAAAAAGAGGTAGGTCTAATGGAGGAAGGCTCTGTCTCTTCCTGAGTTTAGCTCTTGGAGCTGAGGGTTCAAGGGTAGGGAGTAGGGGTCCCAGCTCTGCACCTTTAGCGCTAAGAGAGCTTGAGGTTCCACTGGGGGTGGGGGTGGATATTGCCTCCTTCCTTCAGCAAAGAAGCTGCTACTTTGTTCTCCAGCTACCAAAAGACTTAGCAAGGCCCAAGCAATTGTAGGGCCAGGAGGGCCATTCTTCTCCACGCTGAGAGCACTTTGAACCGTTTGGGAAATGAAAGGATTTCAGGGGACTCACAGCCCGGCTACACTTATCTCCAGGGCTGTGAGCCAGGATCATGCCTTGCATTTTCAAAAGTATTTTCCTTCCAAGATATTCAATTTGTCGTCTGTGACCTTTGGTTCCAACTATAATTTTAGCCAAGGTTAAATCAAAGTGTTTGAAGCTCACAGCTCATATTTCCACAATATACTTTGTAAAGTGTTCTGTCTGGTGTCCTGTCTTTTTTCTTTTTAAAAAAAATTTTTATTTTATATTGGACTATAGTTGATTTACAATGTTGTGTTAGTTTCAGATGTTCAGCAAAGTGATTCAGTTACATGTACACATATATCTATTCTTTTTCAGATCCTTTTCCCATATAGGTTATTACAGAGTATTGAGTAGAGTTCGCTGTGCTATACAGCAGGTCCTTGTTGCTTATCTATTTCATAATAATGTGTATATGTTAATCCCAACCTCTTAATTTATCTCTCCCCTGCCACCTCTCCCCTTTGGTAACCATAAGTTTGTTTTCTGAGTCTGTGAGTTTGTTTCTGATATGTAAATAAGTTCATTTGTGTCCTTTTTTTTAAGATTCCACATATAAGTGATATCGTATGATATTTGTCTTTCTCTGTCTGACTGGCTTCACTTAGTATGATAATCTCTAGCTCCATCCATGTTGCTGCAAATGACATGATTTCATTCCTTTTCATGGCTGAGTAATACTCCATTGTATATATGTACCACAACTTCTTTATCTGTTCTTCTGTTGATGGACATTTAGGTTGCTTTCATGTCTTGGCTATTGTAAATAGTGCTACAATGAGCACTGGGGTGCATGTATCTTTTTGAATTATGGTTTTCTGTGGATATATCCCCAGGAGTGGGATTGCTAGAACATATAGTAGCTCTATTTTTAGTATTTTAAGGAACCTCCATACTGTTATCCATAGTGGCAGTATCAATTTACATTCCCACCAACAGTGTAGGAGAGTCCCCTTTCCTCCACACCCTCTCCAGCATTTATTGTTTGTAGACTTTTTGACGATAGCCATCCTGACCGGTGTGAAGTGATACCTCATTGTAGTTTTGATTTGCATTTCCCTAATAATCCTGTCTTTTTTCTTCTTGTTCTGTAGGAATGTCTTCTACATTCTAGATATTCATCCTTTGTTGATTTTCATGCAGAAAATATCTCTGTTCAGTCTGTCACCATCTATTAACTTTGGTATCCTTTTCTGAACAGGAAGCCTTGATTTGTGATGTAATCAAACTTAAAATTTTTTCCCCTTACAATTTGTTTTGAGGATCGTATTTAAGAATCTACTACCCCTGACTACCAGGTTACAAAGATATGTCTTACATTTTTCAATGTTAGATCCACAGTTTTAGTCTCTCACATTAAGGTCTTTAATCCATTTGGGGTTTCCTTCGCATATGCTTAAGATAGGGACCCACCTTTATATTTCTCCATCTAGCCAATTGTTAAAATACCATATATTAAACAGCCCACCTTTTCCTCCACTGATTTATGGTACTGCCTCTGTATACCTAGACCTGCCTTTGAGTTGTCTGTTTAGTTTCTTTAATCTATTTATTCCTGCACAATGTCACACTGTTTTTAGCACTTGGCTTTGTAATATGTCTCAGTATTCAGTGTGTCCTTCCTCTTTGCTCTTCTTTTTCAAGTTTTATTTCCCCTTATAAATTTGGAGTTAGTTTGCACCATCTCCGCCCAAAGTCTGGAACTTTTATTGGAATTACATTGAATTTGTACATTAATTTGGAGGAATTTGGCATCTTTACAATTGCTAAGTCACGTTATCCATGAATATGGTATATCTCTCCATTTGTTCAGGTCTTTTTTATATCCTTTAATAAAGTTTTAAATTTTACTTCAAAAAGATCTTATGTAGTTTTCATTATATAAGATCATAAATACTTGATAGTTTCTGATGCTATTGTGAAAGGTAATTTTACTTTCTCTTGTATTTTCAATTGGTATTGACTACTGCTGTCAAAACAAACCCTATTGGTTATTGTATGCTGGGCACCATCTCCAGTTATCTTGCCGAACCCTCTTTTTAGTTCTCTGTCTCTTAACTCAGTTGGGTTTGCTATGTAAAAGAGCATATCATCTGCAACTAATATCAGTTTTGTCTTTACCCTGTTGACACTTGAACATTTTGTTGTCAGTGGTGATGGTGGTGATGAGGTTCATTGTCTTGGTTAGTGAGGACTTCTAATGCCATATTGAATAGTTATGGTTAAATAACCATATTTGTTTTGTTCCAGACCTTGAAAAGAAAGTATCTAAAGGTTTAAGTATGATGTTTGCTGAAGGTTTTATTAAGTTAAAGAAATTCCCCCTTTTTCCTAGTTTTCATAACATTTCATCATAAACTATGTCAAGAATTTCCTGCATGTATGGAGAAGATGAAGTGATTTTTCTTCTCCACTCCATTTGTGTGATGAATTTTACATCAATATATCAATACTTTGGATTTTTAACTAACCATGAAATCTTAGATAACCCCTATTTGATCCTGATAAATTATGTTTTTAAAAACACACCATTGGATTTGACTGGCCAATATTTAATTGATTAGTTAATTATTTAATTAATTTTGCATTAATGTTCACTTTGTTTTCTTTCCTTTCACTTTCCTTAATCAGTTTTGTCATTATGGTTATACTAGCCTCTAAAATAAGTAAAGCAGCTTTCCCTCTCTCTTATATTTTCTATTGTATGGAACAACTTGTATAAGACAAACCTCAATAAATGGTAAAAACTGGTTGTGCTTGAAGGTCAGTAGAACAGGGGTTTTTTTGTACATACAAGTGTTTATACACTTAGTTTTCTATTTGGTCATATGAAATTTTACATTTTTCTAGAAATTTATCCTTTTTACTCAAGTTTTCAGATGCATTGGTGTATAATTATTGAGGCAGAAACTTCTGCTTGCCTACCCAATATCCATTCTTCTCTCTTCTTCACCCAAATCGTGTTCCTGGCAGCAATTGTGTTCAAGTAAAATGCATAGCTTTCTAGATACCCTTGCAGGTGGGGAAAGCAAAAACTTTCCCAGACACAGGTTCCACCTCCTACATAAGCTTCATCCCCTCCTCTTCCCCTTTCCTTAGAGGAGAAACCGCCATCTTGCAGCCATAAGGCAACAAGCATGAGCAAGAAAATCCCACACTCGGCTGAACACAGTCCTTTTTGCTTAGTTATTCTTTTCTGAAGTTTGCATTTCGTGTTTCTAAGGGACCTGTGTTTGGTCTTGTTAATTTTATCCACTGTTTTTGCTCTCTCTTTTCATTTGTGCCGCTATTTTTGTTATTTCCTTCATTCTTGTTTCTGTGGGCTCACTATGTTGCTCTTTTTTATTTCTAACTTCTTGAGTTACACAGTAACATCTTTTGTCTTCAGTATTTCTTGTTTTCCAATAAATGTACTCCATGTTTTAATTTCCCTTATGTACTGCTTTAGTACAAATTTGGACATTGTAATTCAGTACAAACCTTGGCATTGTAATTCAGTTCTAAGTATTTCATAATTTCCCTTGTCATTTCCTCTTTAGCCCAAAGGTGATTCAAATTTTTTTCCTAGGAATATGGGATTTTTAAGAGTTCTCCTTTTATTAAATTCTAACTTTATTTCAGTATGGTTGGAAAATGTAACCAATGTCGTTCTTTGTAATTTGTGGAGATTTTCTTTGTTGGCTAGGTATAAAGAGCTATATGTGTACACATATTTTAGCTCAAGATTATTAGCTGTGTTAGTCAAATATTCTATCCTGCCTAGTTTTGATCTGCTTGATGTATCATATTCTGAACGAGTTGTGATATAATCTCCCAATATAATTGTTGATATATTCATTTCCCTCATTTTTTTCATGTTTTGTTTTATTTATTTATTGAAGTATAGTTGATGTACATACAATATTATATGTTACAGATATACAATATAGTGATTCACAATTTTTAAAGGTTATACTCCATTTATAGTTATTATAAAATATGGCTATATTCCCCACGTTGTACAATATATCCTTGTAGTTTATTTTATACATAATAGTTTGTACCTCTTAATCCCCTACTCCCATATTGCCCCTCCCCCTTTCCTCATTTTAGCTGTTTGTTGTTTTATATATTTTGAGGATACATTGCTGGGCATGTATATGTTTATGATTGTTATTTCTTCTTTTTTTTTTTTCTTTGGCCACGCTGCATGGCTTGTGGGATCTCAGTTCCCCGACCAGGGATTGAACCTGGGTCATGGCAGTGAAAGCCCAGAATCCTAACCACTAGGCCACCAGGGAACTCCCTGGTGTTTCTTCTTGATTTATTATTCCTTAGTAGCATATAACATCTCTAATTATTTATCACCTTAAATTCATTTTTTTTCTTTAACGTTAAAATTGCTACCATGGAGTTCTTTCTTTTTTTAATGTGCCAGGATTTTTTAACCATTTATTTTCCAATTTTGCTTAAATGATCTCTTACTAAAAAATATATTATTGCATGTTGTTTTTAGAGTGAATCAGAGTCTCTATATTTTGATTTGTGAGTTTAATTCATCCTCGTTTATATTTATTAATGTTATGTTAGGACTTCTTTCTGCTATCTCATTTTGTGTTTTCTATTTACTATTCTTTCTACTCCTTTCCATCTTTGGAATGGTTCAAAATGTCCTTCCTTCAGTTGAAAAGTTTGGATTTTCTACTCTCCATTGGCAAGATCAAATTATTCTGTAGAAAATAATACATTCCATTTATACTCTTCTCATGGTTAACCTTAGCTTATTATGACCCTTACTTATGTTTATTCTTTCCCCTGTCAGCTTCTTTTTATTTATTTATTTATTTATTTATGGCTGTGTTGGGTCTTCGTTTCTGTGCGAGGGCTTTCTTTAGTTGTGGCAAGCGGGGGCCACTCTTCATCGCGGTGCATGGGCCTCTCACTATCGCGGCCTCTCTTGTTGGGAGCACAGGCTCCAGACGCGCAGGCTCAGTAACTGTGGCTCACGGGCCCAGTTGCTCCACGGCATGCGGGATCTTCCCAGACCAGGGCTCGAACCCGTGTGCCCTGCATTGGCAGGCAGATTCTCAACCTCTGTGCCACCAGGGAAGCCCCTGTCAGCTTCTTAAGCTTAACAAATCTGTATGTTTCCTTAAATAGGACAAGTTCCCTAGCATAATTGCAGCACCCTCCACTTTTTCCTCCCTCTGTCAGTTCCGCAAGCCCCTTCCCCAGCCACGTTTCTAGTATACAGCTTTATTTCTGAATTATCTGGTTTTTATATTTATTTATTTAATATATATAATAATTCAGTTTTACAATATATATATATATTCCCACCAGGGGAGAAGCATTGTTAATTTAAGTAATGTTACCCTTTTCTAAGGTATGTTCTCCTCTTTACTTTGCATATCTCATTGCTTTATCCTGGATTCATTTCCCATCTTCCTGAGGTACTTTTTTAAAAAATGCTTTCAAGGGAGATCAACTTCTAGAACAGTGAAGTGAGGGTCTTGGTGAACCACTCTCCCATAAAAACAACAAAAACACTGGCAATACAACTAAAGTCAACCATTTTAGAACTCTAGAAATGTACCAAAGCCACTGCCTGAACCGAAAATTATCTATCCAAGAGAAACTACTGAACTTCAACAAGACAGTGGTGTCCAGCCCACAGTCCCTCCCCAGCTTGGTGGGTCAGTAGCCATGAAAAGTTAGCAGTCTCAAAGCTGATGAAGTCTGATTTCTCTTGGAGTTCTGTTAAAAGCCCATTCCTAGAGCATAGTCAATATTTTTTCCAAGTTAGAAGCTACCTGAAAAATCTCCATTCCCAAGGTGTTATGGCTATTTGATTTGACTCACAGCTGGGGGTGGCGGGGGAGGGCAGGTGGTATCCCTAGGGCATTACCAAAAACAATAGCAATCTTCTAATAATATCTCAGCTGCCTAAGGTTGTGATTTTGGTTGGAGCAAACAGAAGCCTGACCAACAACAACAAAAGTTTTAAAGTAAGCCCTGGAGAACTAGAAAACCACAGGGAACTTTGAAAAGCTTCACCATATTCCTAGGGATCTAGAAGGCTGTGCACATGCACATGGTTAGGAAAGGCCTTTGGAAAAAGGCTTCAGGCACTCACCTCTGACTGACCTTTAGGCCCTGTGTACTCAGGAAGTGAAAGCTAAGTCTGTTCTGTTAACTGCCTGAAGTTTGAATGTGTGTCTTCAGACACAGATCTCCTTGTCAAAGGGTGGAAGACATATAAGCAAGGCATTTAGCGAAATCTTTAGACCAATCATTGGCTTACCACTAAATTACACTGAACCAGGAGTGAACCCTAGGAAACCAGACTTTAAAATACGAAGTTAAAAAAATGGGGGGGGGGGGGAACGTAACAGAGAACTAAAGTGCTATACACTTCAGGGAATACAGAATCTATAGAATTAATTGAGGAAACTCACTAACAAATAAGCAGCAACTAGAAAAACAATAACCAAAAAACAGCAACAACAACAAATCTGAGGAGAAAGAATCTGATTTCAAGTTGTTACAATATATTATTTTAAATATCTAATTTTTGACAAAAATTTACAAGACATGCAAAGAAACAGAAAAATATGCCACATAATAGTAAACAGCCAGCAGAAAATATCCCTGAGGGGGCACAAATGTTTAATTTAGTAGACAAAGACTTTAAACCAGCTACTACAAATACGTTTAAAGACCTAAAGAATACCATGCCTAAAGAATTAAAGTATGACAACAATGTCTCACCAAATAGAGAATATCAACAACAACAACAAAAACAGAAATTACAAAAAAGAATCAAATAGAAATTCTGGAGTTAAAAAGCATAGTTACTGAAATGAAAAATTTGCTAAAGGGTCTCAATAGCAAATCTGGGCTGTAAGAAGAAAGAATCAGCAACTTGAAGGTAGGTTAATAGAAATTATCCAATCTAAGGAATAAAAATGAACAGAGCCTCAGAGACGTATAGGATATCATTAAGCATACTAACATACACATAATAGGAGTCCCAGAAGGAAAAGAGAAAAATAAAGAAAAAAAAAAGAATATTTTTAAACATAATGACTAAAATCTTCCCAAATTTGATGAAAAAAATTAGTTTTGTTGTACTATGTCTAGGTGTGGTTGATTTTTTGGGGTTTTTTTGTTTTTTGGGTTTTGTTTGTTTTTTGTTTTCTCCTTCTTAGATATGAACTTTTTTCAGTTTGAGGTCTCTTCTGGAAATTCTTGGTCATTTTTGTCTTCAAATATTTCATCCCTCTCCATTTTTTTCTTCTTATAAAATTTCCATTATTACTTTAGATTTTCTATTTTTTACTTCAATCCTCTGTATCTTAGCTTATTCTCCGTCTCTTTCTGATGCCTTCTGGGAGAGTTGCTAAAAATGGTCTTCCACCTACTAATTGTTCTTTGTCTATATGCATCTGCTCTTCAATGCATCCACTAAGTACTTCAGTCAGTTTTCATATCCAGTATGTCCTTTGAATTCGTTCATCTTTTATGCTTGCTTCTAGCTTCATGTTTCTGATATCTTCCCTCCTCTCTCTGAGGATATTTGTTATGTTTATTTTAAATGTTTATTCCTTTAATCCATTCGTTCTGTTTCCCTTGGTACAGGTTCTTCTGTCTGTTCCCTTTCTCTTATAACAGTTACCCTCCTCAGAGATCCCATTATTTTCCCCTCTGAACTCATGTGTCCTTGGAACCACCAATGACCTTGGCTTGGCGGTGTGTACTTGGGCAGTCAGAGAGTCTCTGTGTTGCTGTCTGAAAGCAACCACTCCCCCTTCCCTCTCCCAACCAGGCAATATTCTTTCTCAGTAAATCTTCCAGGACCTCCTCCCCAGACATTGCTCTTTTCCAGGGGCTACCTCCCTCTTGCAACTCTCTGTCCCTTGAAAGAGGGAACATTTAGGTGTGTCCGGCCTGGGTGCCCCTGTATCTGCTCCAAGGCTGCCTCCCCCTCACCTCACTGCTCCGGGCTGGTATCACATTGGCACTGGGCTAATGTTATTTTCTTACCAAACAGTGGAAATAGGGTGTGCAGTGATCTTCCCAGCAATGTAAAGGAGAGAAATGGCATGGTCCGAGCCCCCCCAACTTTTTTTTTTTTTTTTTTTTGGTATCTGGCCCTCTTCTGCTCTAGACTACCATTAGAGAGAGAGAGAGAAAGAGAAAGAAATCCAACCACTTTCTGTTTCCCTAGGGTTTTCTTCTTAGTTTTTATGTTCAGTTCTGGTATCCCTCAACCTCCCTCCCATCTCTGCAGCATCTCAGGACAGGAGCAAAGAACCTCTCCTGGTTTGCAATCTTGTGGGAAACCTGAAGTCAGCCTCATGTGTTGTGGCTGAAGATGAATTTTAATCTCCAAGCCTCCATTCTTTTCTTCTCTGTAATGAGAAGTTTGGAATAGATGATCTCAAGTTGTCCTAGCTCTAAAATTCTGTGATTCCATGCAGTACACGCAGAGGCGGCAGGTAAGAGACATTGAGTTATTTTAAGACCACACAGTTTCCAAGGTGATATAGAGACATAATGGGGGGGACACCCAACGAGAGAGAGTTATTAACGAAAATGAATGTCGAGTTAGAGGGTGGAATGTCAATCAAGTTTCAAGGAATGAGAAGGGGAGGATATTGACAGAGAAAGAGAAAGATGTCACAAGAGAAAGGGAAAACCACTGATTGGAAAAAGGTTTGGAGGAGAATCAGCAAGTGTTGAGAATGACAAATGCAATTAACCCACCATGGGAGCAGATGCCATCTTTTCTTTCTAATTTATTAGGAAATATTTCTGACTTACCAATAGTGCACAGAATAACATAATGAACACTTGTGTGCCCAGTGCCCAATCTAAAATATTACTCATGACCAACATATAGCAACCTCCTCTCCACCATCACCAAGACGTAGTAGCCATTATCCTAATTCAATGTTTATCATTCTCAGTAGTTCTTTATACTTTTACTTCATATATGTATGCAAGACAATATTTTGTCTTTGAAAAATCAGTTTTCATGTTTGAAGACAGAAGTATGATGACTATGTATTGAAATACTTGTTTGAGGTTAAAAAAAAAAAAAAAAGTCAGTGCTGAAGGAGCCCCAGGAGAGAGGAATAATAAAATAGATGGAATAACTTGGATCAGAGCATGAGAAACTTCTTTCTGCTCATTAGGTCTGTCCAAGGTGATGACGCAGTGACTGGCAGAAGCTCCCATAGCTGGACTGACAGCGTTGGTCCTCTTCCTGATGGAGAGAGCCATACTCTTAGAACATCAAGATCAGAAGGAAAGGGATGGTTTCAGCTGCTGCCTAGCAGAGCCGTTCATTTGGACCAGTGGGAGTTCACTTCTCAGAAACACCAGCATTGGGAAATAAGGCATCAGAACACAGCAGGGAATCATTTACCATTTCAGGGACAAGCCCAGGAGCAGGCTGACGTTTGGGGCCAGGCACCAAGGTCAGAGTTGGCCCATGACTAGTCACTGAGATGAATACAACCAAGGTTCTGCCTCATCCTTTCCCTGTAAGAGGCCCTTGAAACTGCCTCTGAAGAGGCCTGTCATCCTCAGCCTCAGCAGACTGCCAAAAGGGAATAAGAACCATTCTGTGAAAAGATGGCTGGGGTCAGGGAGGCCACTGGCTTTGCATGATCCTACTAGTGACAACCCAACTGGGCCATCTGTAGACAACCCAAACCTGCTGGTTACATCACTCAGCCCTAAACCCTGCTGCAGCAAACAGATTAAAAATGCACTCCCATCGACACTAAGTATAATTTGCATCTACACTAAATATAATTTGGGGGGAAAAAAAAGTGAGAGGATTTTTGTAAACACACTTTTGAAATTTTTGTCTATAAATAACTCATTTAATTCGCAATTTGCTTTGATTTTTCTCCAAAAATCTGTGCATAATTGGGAATTTTTGAGACATGAGGAAATCAAATCCACAGATTACTTTCAAATGTGTGAAACACTGTATGAATGCTAAAATTAACACTTCATGAAGTTGGAATACTGTGTTTGTGTGCATTTAATTAAACATTTATTCTTTATTTTGTGGTTTTCTTTCTGTGTTCTAGAGCCAACAATCATTTCCAGGCTTCAAACATTGTTGCAAGCTCTTGAAAAGCTCATAGACCCTGGGTCCTGGGCCCACAGGGCCTGGAGGATAGACAACCCAGTTGGGGAGATTTTTTGGGAGGTGCCTGGGTCTGTGGGCCCTGATTGGCTCCTTTGTCCCAACTCCCTACTCCTCCCCAGTCACGGTCACCTTGTGGTGGTAGTAAGGGCAGCGTCCTGAATACAACATTCTCAGATGTAGTCACCAGAGTTTATTTCCTATTTTCTCCTCCAATCACCGTAAGATTGGGAACCTTGTTTTGTTCACTGCTGTATCCCCATCCTAGAGTAGTGTCAGGCACATCACAGGTACTCAACATAAGTATTTGTTGAATGCATGCTCATTTCTGGGAAATGGGATTGGATGGTGGATCAATAGGGATCAATAGGGCTCCAGCTGTATCAATTTTGTTTGAATGATGGACAATGAGAATACATTCACTCATTACCCTTCTAATTCAAAAATAACATATTTTCACAATGAGATATCACTTCATACCCAACAGGATAGCTTCTTTCAAAAAAACCCAGAAATAACAGGTATCGGTAAGGATGTGGAGAAATTGTAACTCTTGCGCTTTGTTGGTGGGGATGTTACATGGTACAGCCCATATGGAAAACAGTATGATGGTTCCTCAAAACTGAAAATAGAACTACCATATCAATCATTCCAGCAATCCCTCTTCTGGGTATATATCCAAAGGAAATGAAATTAGTACCTCAAAGAGATATCCATACTCTTATGCTAATTGCAGCACAAACACAGTAGTCAAGATATGGAAACAACCTGAGTGTCCGTCAGCCAATGAATGGATATAGAAAATGTGGTGTATATATGAACAATGGAATATTATTCAGCCTTCAAAAAGGAAGGAGATCCTGCCATTTGCAACAACATGGGTGAACCTCGAGGACACTATGCCACATGAAGCAAGCCAGACACCAAAAGATAAAAACAGCATGATCTAACTGATACATGGAACCTAAAAAGGTGAATACAAAGGAGCAGAGAGTAGAATGGTGGTTCGAGCAGTGGGGATCTGAGGGGAATTGGGAGATGTTGGTCTAAAGGTACAAAGTTGCAGTTGTGTGGGATGAATAAGTCTAGAGATCTAGCGTACAGCATGACGACTATAGTTAATAATACTGTACTGAATGCTGGAAATTTGCTAAGAGAGTAGATTTCAGGTGCTCTCACCAAACACACAAAAAATGGTAACTATGTGAGGTAGCTATGTTAATTAGCTTGACTGTGGTTATCATTTTCACTATGTAGATGTATATCAAATCATCATGTTGTACTCCTTAAGTATATATGATTCTTACTTGAAAAATAAAATAAATTTGTATATATTTTTCTTTTTCCAAATAATTAGCTACTTACCCTAATACCATTTGTTTAATAATCCACACTTTCTCCACTGGTTGAATGCCACATTAGCGTATAATGCATACTTATATAAACTTGGGTCTATTTCTGGGCTTTCTATTCTGATTCAGTGTAGCAAGAATCACAAACTGTGGCACTGTGGGCTCAACAGACTTCCAGATGTGTGTTCCAACTTGTTTTGGTTTTGGCCAGAGGTGTTTTTTAAGCCTGTGAATTTTAATACCTTTAGGGCAGTGGTCCCTAACCTTTTTGGCACCAGGGACCGGTTTCGTGGAAGACAATTTTTCCACAGACGGCAACACGAGCGATGGGGAGGGGCAGATGAAGTTTCGCTCACTCGCCCACCTCCTGCCTGCGGCGCAGCCCAGATCCTAACAGGCCGCGGAGGTACTAGTCCGTGGCCCAGGGGCTGGGGACCCCTGCTTTAGGGGGTCTAGAGAGTCAGTTCTGTCTTAGACCAAGTTACTTGCCCAAGCTCTTAGGTAATTGAGTTTTTTTCTGTCTGGAGTGACACTAGCAACATTAATATTTTATCTTTATAACATATTTTAGTATGGAGCAGTGGACATTCTCTCTTGATATTCTTCTTTTTCAATATTTAAGTGCTCTAATTCTCCAAATAATTTAGACATTATTTTGTCAGCTTCTGGGGAAAAAAAAATCTCTCTGGGATTTTGATTGCAAGTACATCAAGTTCCTAAATCCATTTGGACAGAATTTACCTCTTTACAATATTGAGTCATTATTCAGAAATGTAAGTCTCTACTCAGTTCTTTTATATCACTGAGTAAAAATTTAAAATTTTCTTTTTGAAGATCCTGCATATTTCTCGCTAAATTTATTTATTTCTAAGAATTTCTTTTGTTGCTGCCAATACGGATGGATATTTTTTTCTCATTTTTTTTCAAGATTACAAAAATAACATGTGGCCATTGTACAAAAAGAAATTAAACAATATAGGAATATAAAGAACCATCACCCCACCCCCATGTCATTCTGTCCCCAGAAATATGGTGCTATCCTTCTAGGGCTGTGCTTAACTATACACACCCTGCAGGTACACATGCATGCACGTGTGCGCGCACACACACACACACACACACACACACACACTACACATTCTGTTCTGCATCTTGCATTTGTCACATAGCAATTTATCACAGAAACCTCTCCATGTCCATGCATATAAATCAACCTCAATCTTCTTATAAATAGCATAGAATTACATTAAATTCTAATTGTTTTTCACTAATTAACCATTCTCTTGGATTTTCACAGTACATGATCAGAGCATCTGCCATTATGAAAAAAAGAAAAAGGAAAAAAAAAAAACAAAAAACTTTTTTTTGTCTTTTTGCAATAGCCAGAGCATCCAAAACAATGTCAAATGATTGTAGTGACAGAAGAAAACCTGTCATGTCTCTAACTTTAACAAAAATGTCTTTAATGTAAATTTTAATGTTATCTGGTGGGTTCAGATATTTTTTAGCATGTTGATAAAGTGTCTTTGTGTACTAATAATTTGGAATTTTAAAAATCAGGATGGACGTTGAATTTTTCAATGCATTGTTGGCATATATCCCAATGATCATAAGTCTTTTCTCCTGAGACACATTGATAGAATTAATTTTATTAATAGACTTCCTAATATTAAACCATTTTCGTATTCATGGTCCTGGTGAATTATTCTTTTAACATTACACTAAATTAAATTTGATAATGTTTTCATTAAGATTTTCTTTTTTTTTAAATTGAAGTATAGTTGATTTACAAGGATTTTCATACTTGAGATTGTGACTAGCCTGTTTTTTTCTTTCTTTGTCTATAATTAGTTTTTCTATAAAGCTCTGCTTTCAGCTTACTTCCAAACATTCTTTTAATTCTCAAAAGAAGTACAGCACGAACTGGTTTGATGCTCCTGGGAACACAGCTAAACCACATCGCTAGCCCCTTGCAACATAACTAGTCATGTGACCGGTTCCCACCAGAGGTCAGTGAATGGACATGGCAATGGGTTTGTTAAGAGCGGAAGGGCCTTTGCTTTCTTTCTTTCCCTTCCGTAGTGACCTTGGAGGTCATGGAGCTGAGAGATGGAAGGGGCTTACACTTTTCACTGCTTGGAAGAGAATCTCCCAGGAGAGCTGCCCCACTGAGAAAATCCACTTTGGACCTTGGTAAGCTATTGAGACTTGAGGTTGTTTGTTACAACAACTAACATCAACATAGTTGACCAATACAAGGAATTTCCATAACGTCCATTTTGAAATGTATTTAATATAGTTTATCTGTGTGATTCCACTTACATGGAATCTAAGACATGGAAAATAACAGACAAAAAGTGGTTTCCTCACACCCAGTACTCTGTGTGTACCTAGCACTGTGCTGGTCTATATGGCAGGAAATATTTTTTGAGACATTAACCTAGATCTTTTTTCCTCCTCATATTTTTCCCCCTCTCCCTTTTCAAACAGATAATTGTCTCAGAGGGAGGATGGGACAGGATAGAAAACAGAAAATATTATGCCTATTGGTTCCCGACAACCTAAATCCATCAGATTTTCCTAGATGCCTCCGAGGCAAATATCAAGATGGAAAAGTGGAGGTAGGGGGTGAAGGGTGGTAAGAAAGCTGGGCTCACCCAAGGAGGGAAGAGGAGAGGAGTGGGGGAGAGCACAGACTTCTGTGAATCCCAGACAGCCCTGCATCTTGACCCACAGCTCTGGAAAAGGCAGTTAGACCCCAGGGAGGGATGGTGGGTGATGGGGATGAAGATTCTCATGACTTTCCCACAAGGTACAGAAGCAACAGAAACGCTACACGGGCACGTACACCGGCAGGAGAAGAAGATGCCTTAGCAGCTGCCTGTATGCACCAACCTGGCCCTGGACCACCCGATTCATAGACGCAACCAAGGACGTGTCAAAATACCAGGGCAAGCAGGTGATTCGAGAAACAGAGAGCCTCCTCCTCAAGGACGGGCATTACACACACACCCTCTTGGGGGAAAAGGGAGGGAAACCCCCGCTGTGCCAAACTCTAGGGATTAAAAAGGAGAGGGTCTGTTTCTTGCGGGTGCTCCCGATGGAGAACCCTCTCGGGTGGAGGCGCTGAGGGTGGAGTGGGATGGTGAGGGGGTGGCTGAGTGCGGTGGGGGCCGTCATGCTGCCTCTGCAGATCCCGCCGGGCTGGCTCTGGAGGCGAGACTTGGGGGAGGGAATGGGAAAGGGCGGGGTGGGCCGCGCCCCGCCACGTCTCCTCCTCCTCCCCGGCCGGGATTGAGGGCGGGCTCGGGCGGCCAGCAGGGGGCGCCAGAGGACAGGCACTGCCTCGCGGAGGACTTGCCGGGCTTGGGACGCTGCCCCGCCCGAGACCCCCGCCCCACCCCGGCTCCGCATCCCAGGCCCGGAGGGGACCCGGGCCGCGCGGCCGGTGTGCGCGAGGGAAGCAGAGAAAACCCAGCGGAGCCCGGAAGCCTGTGCCCGGCAGCGGCGGGCTCGAGGTCACGGCTGTTACCTCCGGGCGGGGGCCCCGGGGTGTCCGCCTCGCACACAGGGTCTCAGATTTAGACGCTGGACCTCGCGCCAGATGAGCTGATGCACGATGCCCTGACGGGATCAAGGAAGGCAGGCGTCAGAAAGTAGACATGTAAAATATCTGACATTTATGTTAACACATTTCGGCCTTTCTTCCTATTTTAATACTCCGCCAACCTCAAAACATGGCACTGGCCCTGAGACTCTTACCCTACGAGGGGCCTCGTCCTGGGCCTCCTCCGTCTCTCCGGGGCACGGCCCCTTTGGTCCCCAGGCTTATCGCCTATCTGCACCCCGCCCCAGCCCCCTCCCAACACATACACCCCTACACATCCTTCGCCCACTACTTGTCTCTCAACTTCCTCCCACAGGCCCCATGCGCCTCTGTCCACCCCTACCCCGGCCTCAGCTAAACAGCTTCCTTCAGTTCTTTTCTCCTCGACCATCTGTCCCAGCCCCAGCCCCCTGCCTCGCCCTCGCACACACACCTGCGTCCAGGAGGGAGCCCCCCCGGGCAGGGCTGCCCCGCAAAAACATGCCTCCACCAAAACCCCCCTTTCTCAGCCGTGGACGCCCAGCCCCTGCCTCCCCGGCCCCCGGCACCAGCATCAAATCAGGCCTCAAATCGGGCCGAACTTCTTCCCAGAGTTCCTGAGGGATAAATGCAGGAGCAGAGAGCCAGACCCCAGCCAGAGTGGGGTCAGTATGGACAGGGGTCAAAGGGCAAAGTCTGGGTTCCGCTTGTGGTTCACAGAACCCAGAGACCTGTTGCTAGGTAACCAGATCTCCCAGCACCTTCCCGACACACCCTGAGCTGCCGACAGGCAGGCTGCAGCCATCTTCCCTGAGTCTCTCAGACACCCACCCTCTGTGGGACCCTGAAAAGCAGGAGGAGGGGAGAAGCAAGCCCTGCCACCACCCCTGAGCTCCGCCACCCCCGTTTCACTGTGAAGATTCGGCCGCTGGGCCGTTAGGTCACCGCCGCCATCAGTCTGGGCATCATGGAGGAGGAGGATCTGGCCGAGTACTTCCGGTTGCAGTATGGGGAACGGCTGCTGCGGCTGCTGCAGTGAGTGTCGGAGGGCCTGGGACCACCGTGCCCCCCCGGCGCCCCACCTTCCCACCTGTCGCCCCGCTCCTATAACCCAGCACCCCACATCACCCCGGCACCAATCCCGCCCATCCCCGGCCCCAGCTTGCTCCCCGGCACGGCCTTCTCTCCCTCTCAGCACAGCGTTCTTTTCGCTCAGATGGGGCAGGGCGCCTTCCCTCCCCCTGGGTGCCTGTCTCCACGGGTTCCTCCCGGTCCCGGGCTGCCCCAGGCGCTGAGTCCACAGTCCCTCTTGCCTGTGTCTTGGGCAGGAAGTTCCCCCGCATTGAGGACCACTCAGACTCCCCATCCATCCGGCTACTGGAGAAGAAGAAAGAGGCCGAGATCATGCACCACGCCATGCAGCAGAAGAAGGAGGTGGGAGATGCAAGGGTTGGATGCGGGGAGGGCCACAGGGCTCAGGGAGAGCCTGAGGACGGCCCTCTGTTTTGTGGGTGGTGGTGGCTAGAGCCAGGCGTCGTGGGTGGTGGTCCTGTGTTTCCTCTGCACAGCGCAGAAGGGATCCGAGTCTTGGGGTACCAGTGTCCTGCGATGCTCTGCTCTGAACCAGACGTGGGGTGGAAAGTGGGCACCTGGGGACAGGGGCTCTAGGGCAGGGGATGCTGGGGCCTTCCTCGGTTCCCATTCGGGGGTCCTCCTGACCTCTCTGCTCCCCCTCACCCCTAGACATTTCAGCGCAGAATGGAAACCCTGAACCTGCGCTGGGAGGAGCTGGGAGTCAAGGAGGCCCAGCTGAAAGCCCACATACAGAAGTTTGAGCAGTTCATCCAGGTACGGAGGGGTGGGGCCTGCTGAAGCAGGGGTGTCACACTCTGCAGTTGGTCAAGTTGCCCCTCCTCCCACTCCCCACCTTCTCCACCTCTTCCCCCTCCCTCCTCATCCTCGATTTCCCTGACTCCTCACCCTGGGTTAGAGGTCTCCTTGGTGCTCACCAGTGCCTGGGGCTTTCCCCTTTATCTCCCCCTCCTATTGCTCTGTTTGTATTGATAGTTTCCTGCTGCCCTGTCAGTCTCTGCCCCCTCTAGATTGCTGTTTCCTATTTCCTTGCCTGTGGTTGGCACATACAGTTTATACAGTGAATGAATGAATGATGGATGATGAATAGATGAATGAACGTGCCACGGTTAGGGCCAAGCACTTGGGGATACAAAGATGAATCTGACAGGGTTTTATTTTTTATTTTTATTTATTTATTTTATTTATTTATTTTTGGCTGTGTTGGGTCTTCGCTGCTGCGCGCGGGCTTTCTCTAGTTGCAGCGAGCAGGGGCTACTCTTCGTTGCGGTGCGTGGGCTTCTCATTGCGGTGGCTTCTCATTGCGGTGGCTTCTCATTGCGGAGCACGGGCTCTAGGCGCGTGGGCTTCAGTAGTTGTGGCCATGGGCTCAGTAGTTGTGGCTCGTGGGCTCTAGAGCACAGGCTCCGTAGTTGTGGCACATGGGCTTAGTTGCTCTGCGGCATGTGGGATCTTCCTGGACCAGGGCTCGAACCCATGTCCCCTGCATTGGCAGGCGGATTCTCAACCACTGCCCCACCAGGGAAGCCCCCAGACAGGGTTTTAGTCCCCCCAGCTCACCCTACCCCTCCATCCTTGCACTGAAGGCCCAGGCAGGGGGCACTGAAGAACCAGGTACTGGAGTCCCCTCCAAGGCAACCCCTCTCAGTGTGTCCTGAGAGGAGGGATTTAACCATTTTAAAATCCAGATTTCTCCAGACTGGCTCCAGCCGGGCACCTGCCGAGCCTTGAAGGGCTGGCCCAGGCCCAGGGGGTAACCTCTGGCCTCTGCTACAGGGCAGTCCTGTTCTCAAGCATCTCTGTCTCTCTCTGTGCCTAAACCAGGTGGGAAAGGAAGCTGATGGGCCAGGCATTATTCTCCAGAGGTCCAGTCTTCCTTACTGGCCAGAGAAAAGCTCATGGAGTGCTTGGGGTGGCAGGAGATTTGGGGGTGAGGGGTTCCGCAAATCGTCGGAATCCTGGAGAGCTTGTTACAGATACGGACCCTGGGCCCCTCCCCTCTCCTTGCTTTCAGCAGGCCTGAGGTCAGGCCCAGTCGACTGTATTGTTAAAAGTATCCCCAGGGGATTGTGATGCCCAGCTGGACTTGGAAACCACTGGTTTGGGGCCCCTCTGTCCTCTCCTGGACCCACAGGGCAGAATGCAAATCCTCCGGGTGCCTTCTTCCATGTCTTCCAAATGCCACCACCACAGGCACCCATCTGTGTGGAAGCACCGCAGCCCCTGAAGGGGGAAAGGAGCCACACACATGCAGTGTGACAGGTCTGCCCCTCATCTTGGGAGCAGAGCTTGTCCTCCCAAGGACGGAAGGAGGACAGGATCAGCCCAGTTGCAGCAGCTGAGCCTCATGTCTTTCCTTCTGGGCATTGAACTGCCTGCATCATCTCCTCCTGTCCCCGCCTGATGCCAGGCTTGAGCTACAGGAACATCTTCTCCGGAATGGCCTTGCCCCACCAGGCCCTCCGGACTGGGCCCACCTCCTAGCTCGTCTCCCTAGAGCTCCAGCAGGGTTGCCCCAGCTTTTGAAAGGAAGAGAGGGGCTCCTGCCTCGCATTTCTACAATTGGAGAAGCTGAGGCACCAAATCAGGAGAAAATTTGGGCTCCCCAAGTCTGGGCCCAGGACTCTGCCCTGTGACAAATGGCCACCACTAAGGATAGAGATGAGGGACCTTCCCTGGTGGTCCAGCGGTTAGGACTCCGCGCTTCCACTGCAGGGGGCTCCGGTTCGATCCCTGATCGGGGAACTAGGATCCCGCGAGAGGAGCGGCGCGGCCAAAAAAAAAAAAAAAGAATAGAGACGGAAACTTTATCAGAAGATTTTCCCAGCCTTCCCCGAGTTTGAGTTCTCTCCAGACACTGAGCCCAGTGGGGCGTGGGGCTTCCAGAGCTCAAATCCCACAGAGTCAGGATCACTTCCTGTCTCGTCCCCATAAGGCCAACTTCTGATGTTGGATTAAATCTCTGTCCTCTCAGCCTCCTCCGTCCATAGAAAGCCCCTCAACCAGCTTCAAATAACCCTGGAGATGCTCTTCCTTACACCTCATCCGCCACATGGGCAGCCTGGCCACCCCCGTCCACCCTCAGGGTGGACAGAGGCCTTGTGGGAGCCCCACCAGCCTGGGCCCCAGGGAGGGTAGGACCCACGCCCGATGGGCATCACCTCCCTGGCCCCAGGAGAACGACCAGAAACGGATCCGGGCCCTGAAGAAGGCCAACAAGGAGCGAGAACTCAAGAAGCAGTGCACGCACGAGCTGGCCAAGGCCAAGCAGGAGATGGCGGCCCTGCGGCTGGAGCACCAGCGGCTGAGCGCCAAGCTGCAGGAATACTCCATCTTCAACAAGTACCTGGAGAAGGTGGTGGAGAACTCCGAGGTGCGTGGAGGGCTGAGGGGGGTGGGAGGTTCCAGGCCCACCTACTCTTCCCCAGGGGCCTGGGCTCTGGGGGGATTGGGGCCCCTCGGCACGGATGGTCACCTGCTCTGGGGAGAGGCCTCCAGCCAAGGAGGGCAGCTGGCAGAGGCCCCTGGCGAGGCTGGACTCATTTCTCAAGGGTGGGGACCTGGTGGTGTATCTTTGTGTGCGTGACATCTGTGGACCTGTCTCTACGTGGGCCCGTCTCTGTGTCTAGGAGCGAGGTTTTGTTTTGGAGCACCAACGATCAGCTTGGCCTGCGTCGGATGTGACCCACACTCTCCCTGCTTCCCCTCCTCCCTGGTGTTCTTTAGTTTACTTGAGAGTAAATGGGCAGAGAAAGCGCCAGCCTTGTGCAGAGCTGGGCGCTTAGCATGTGCTGGGCCCTGGGCTGGGTGGGTGCTGCAAGCGTAGCCTTGCTCAGTCCACTCACTAGCCCCCAGAGGAAAGCCATCATTTCACCCTGTTACGAGGAAGAAGCGGAGGCTCAGAGAGGTTAGGTAACCTGCTCAGGGATGCACAGCTTGTAAGTGGCAGAGCGCTTGCTTCTAACCACTCTTCGGTGGGCCCCACAAAGCCACTGACAACTGCTCTTCAGAAAGTTGCCTTGTTGCCAGAGCTAAGGGAACTTGTCTGCCCTCTGCCCACGCATGCTTTCTGGAGCATTTGACACTGTCCATGCTCCTGCTTGAAACATACCTGTGCCCTTTCCTCTGGGACTCCTCCCTCCTTCTACTTTCAGGCTACCTCTGGCCCTTCCTCCTCAGGCTCCTCTGGGGCTCCTCCTCCTTAAGTTCCTCGGGTCTTTGTCCCACACCCTGCACTTTTCTCCCTCTGATGGATGTCACCCATGTCAACGGCCATCCACCTATGTCCCCCATCCTCCCATGTGACAGCAGCAGGGCCCGCCCTTCACCAGGGTGGAGAGAGGTATGAGGTATGCCCTCTGGGGTGTGAATCCATGTCCTGTGGGGGGCACAGGGAGACAAAGGATGCACAACTTTTTAAAAAGTCCTGGCAATTTCCATATAGAACCACTAACCTAATTTATTTATGCTTGAGTCCCAAGTCTGTGTTACTTCCTGCATTCTAAGGTACTACCTACTGTATGATAAATTGTTCATTTAGTAATTGGGTTTTGGGGGAGGTGGGGGAGTGAGAGAAGACTAGTATATTAAAGCAGCAGATAGATTATAGGACACGACTCAAATTTAGAGCTAGTAAAGTGTGTCTTAGAATGGAGGAGATTGGCCTGCATCTCTCTGGCCTGGAGCTCCCTCCTAAGCTTCAGGCCCCTACATCTAATTTATTGAGTCCACAACTGCTTCCTGCCATCCCCAGGCCAGCGCCGCTGCTGGTGGGTCCAGTGCCGGTAAATGGCAAGACCGACCACCCACCCACAGCCTCGCCAGAACTCCGGCTTCTTCCTGGACTCCTCCTCCTTCTCCCTCCCTCCCCGCAGCCATCAATCAGCAGATCTGGTCTATTCTGCCTCCTAAGTATTTCTGGAATCCAGCCCCTGCCCCTTCCTCATCCAGACCACCAATGTACCTCACCAGGAGTTCAGCTCTGCGTTATTCCTCGCCACCAGTCTGTCCAGCATTCTACAGCCAGTGGGATCCCAATCTCTTTCTCTTTCCTCGTCCTTTATTTCTCTCAAAATATTTTAAGTGTACTGAAAAGTATACATAAATATATAACAGCACCCAAGTACTCACGACAGCTTCGTCAAATCTTAGTATTTCCCCCAATTTGCCCCTTTTTTTTCTAAAATAAAACACAACTGGTAATTGAAACCCCCCGTGTGCCCCCCTTCCAAACACCATTCTTCTCCTCTCCTCAGAGGTAACCAGTAATCCAGATTTTTAAGCTTCTCATTCTCAGGCTTGTTGTTATTATTTTGGGCCACAGTTTACATTATCCATAAACTATGAATAGTATGTACATGTCCTTTTATGGCTTCTTTTTTCCAATCAATGATTTAAAAAAAACCAAAAACTTTGTATCATGGGAAATTTCAGGCATATACAAAAGCAGAGAAAATAGTCTATTGAATGCCCATTACTCATCACCTAATTCCAGCAATCATAAGCTCATTGTCAGATCCCCATCTCTGCCATTTTGATGCAAATGATAGTTTTTTCATCCATCAGTATTTCATTATATGGCTCTAAAAGAGCTCTTTTTAACATAGCCACAATACCTATATCCAGCCGACGTCAAAATTTCCCCAGTTATTGCACAAATGCTTTTTGTACAGCTTGTTTGTTCCAATCGGGGTCCAAATTAAGGTCCCCAAACTGCATTTGGTTGATGTGTTTCTCCAGTGTCCCAGACATTATTACTATGCTGATCAAAAGAAGCCAGACATGAAAGAGGACATACTGTATGATTCCACTGATATGTTTAAAAACAGGTAAAATGAATCGTTGGGGATAGAAGTCACAATTCTGGTTTCCTCGGGGCAGATACTGACTGAAAGGGGGCCAAAGATCCTTCTAGGGTGCTGGAAATGTTCTAAGTCCCCCTCTTCACATATTAGCTAGAATACTACCATCAGGAAAAGGACTTCATAAAGAGAATCTTCCCGTCATCAACTATTTGATGATTAGGTGGGCCTTAAAGAAAAATCTTTTTAAATGCTTGACTCTTTATTTACAGCCTTCAGAATAATGAGTTGGTTCTCCAGCATCCTCTGAAAAGTGCCCTGTAATGTTGTTAGTATCACTGCGAACAACACATTTGATATGGTTCAATCCTTTGCACTTATTCTTACTGATGTTCAAAGGGTCCCATCTTTGGACAGGGGGAGCCTCTTCAAGTTGGCACCTGAGACCTTTGGACATCAGCGTTCAGTTTGGGAGAGGTGCTCCTGGTTGCTCTGATGTATCCCATTCGTTTTAGCTGTTGTACACCATTGCATCTCTCAGAAACGCAGACAGGAAGTTCTCTCTCTGCTCTCTCCTTCAATGGATGAAGTTCACACTCCTCAGGGTTTACTGGGCACTTCTTTAACTTCTCCAGGGTGATCTCTCCCTCCCCATCTTGAACTCAGGCCATTCATATTAAACTCTCTTGCTCATCCTGGATATGCCACACATACCCCATCATCTTTACCCAGGCTGTTCCGTCTACCTGTACTACTTCCTCACTTTCCCCCACCTGCCTTGGCCTGCCCATCTTCTCTTCATACCTCTGGTCTCATTTTAACCATCCTTTTCCTGAGGAAGCCTTTTCTGGCTGTCCCCATCTCCTCTAATGCTGGGTTAAGTGGGCCTTGCCCACAGAGGATGTATTTGGGGAAAGGCCAGTTCCCGGAACACCAATCCATCACTGGAAATGTCATGAGATGGAGAGACAACTCAGGGAGTGTCCCCTGGGTGGCTGGAAGTCACGTGTTGATAACCCCCCGGGACGTGAGTTGGCATGCTGGAGCTGGTGCTCACAGCGCCTTCTAGAGAGGGAGGGTCACAGGGCTTCCGCTCTGCTGAGTTAGGGCCAGAGCAGCGTGGCTCTGCACTGTGGCGGACGGGGCAGCTGAGCCTGGCCAGCCACCTGCCCCACTGGCACCCACCCTCTCCAGCCCCCGCCGGAGGGAGGCCTCAGCCCCTGCTGAACAAATGAGCACCAGGCTGGAGATACTACCCAGCCGTCGCCTGCAGCCCATCCTCCAGTCGGCAAGAGGGCTTAGCACTCTGCGTTGTAACTGACTAATTTACTTGTCTGTCTGTCCTACCCCGCCACCCCAAGTTGTAAGGCTTCCTAAAAGCAGGGTCTGGTTTTCTTATCTCCTGTTCAGCTGGGGAATCTTCAGAGCGGTTTCTTAATCCGGGTCTCTGAGGGTGGAGCCTGGCACGTGTCTTTGTTAAAGCTCCCAGGTGATTCTAATAACCTGCAGGCAAGACTGCGTGCCCTGGGTCTAGATGCACGTGCTCCCAACACGTGGCCCACGGCCCATACCAACTCAGGAGGAGCGCAGGGGGACTCCAAGGGCCTCACAGCCTCTGCCCCTTGGCCCAGGGCCTCCCTGCCGGGCAGAGGCATCAAGGCTGGGAGTGGAGGGCGCAGAGTGGGGTCGGGCCCCCGGGGCGGCGGTGCACTGGTCCGAGTCCGTCCCTTCCCGCCCCCCCGCCGCCCCGCCCATCCCCGCCGCAGTTCGAAGAGATCCACGAGGTGATCGCGCGCTACAAGACGCTGGTGAGCATGCACCAGGACCTCATGCAGTCGGCGCAGGAGGGCCAGGAGAAGGTCGAGCGCGCCAAGGCCCAGCTGGCGCGCTACAAGGAGGAGAAGGACGACGAGATCCTGCAGCACAACAACGAGCTGGCGCGCCTGCAGATGCGCTTCGACCGCGCCCGCAGCGACGTCATCATCTGGGTGAGCGCCCCGGGGCGGGTGGGTAAGGGACACACACACACACACACACACACACACACATTCTTCTAGCGCTCACGCCCCGCCCTCATTCTCCTCCCCAGGAATCTCGCTGGGCACACATCCAGAACACCGCCGCCAAGAAGACCCTCTTGCTTGGCACCATTAAGATGGCAACGCTGAACCTCTTCCAGATCGTGAGCAAGCAGCTGAAGGAGGCGAGCCTCGTGTCCCTGGAGGACACACACAAACAGCTGGACACGGTAAGAGGAGGCCCAAGTGCCGGACCAGCTGGCTCGACTGAGCCACGACGGTTCTCCATGGGTTGAGCAGAGGCATGATTCCTACAGAGTAGTGGTTCTCAAACTTTCACAGCATCAGAATCACCTGGGGGCTGGGGCATATTGCTGGATCCCACCCCCGGAGTCTCAGACTCGGTGGGTCTGAGATAAAAAGCCATGAATTTCCATTTTCAGCAAGTTTCCAGGTGATGGTGCTGGTCTGGGTTCCACACTTTGAGAACCACTGCATTAGCGCTAAGGCTCTGTTGGCCCCAATCAACGCGGGCAGTAGCAGGGACCCACTACTGCATTCATTAGTTACACGAAACAGTCTTATTAAGTTCTAGTGAGATGCTGAAGGCTTGTGACTGACCCCCACGCTTGGGGAAAAGAGAAAATGGGCGGGTGGTGCGGGGAGGGAAATCAGCAAGGGCAGGGAAGTGTCAGAGTCATATTAGTACCATTCTGAGGTTTTCTCTTTGAAGTAATTGAAAGGAAATGACTTTTTCACTGTATGATTCAAAGCTATTGGATGCCATATCCGTGTGCCACCTGAAATTGTCTCACTTCTGACCAAAGGTACCCGCATCCCGCGATTTGGGAAACTGCACCAGCAGATGCATTAGCCGTGCTTCTTGTAACCTGCAGAGAACCATGACTAATTATTTATCCTTTTTGGCAAAAGCCTTTAGCTCTGCCATGAAATAGTAGAAAGTAGGCTCCTAAAGGCTGGGATTTCTGTTTGCTTTGTTCCCTGCTGTATCCCCAGCATCTAGAACAATGCCAGGCAGATAGCAGGCACTCAATAAGTATTTGGTGAATGAATATGAAACACAAGCCGATAAAAGCAATTGACTGAGAGGTGCTTCCTCTGTTGAAAAAAAAAAAAAAGATGAAACTCGTGAAATGTAAAGAATTTCACCCACTGACCAGCCAGGAAGTAGGATTTCCTTAAACCAAAGAATCAGCCTGCATCGTAAGGCATATTAGAGCAGAATTATTAACAGTCCAAAGACTGTAAAGGGAATTTGTAAGCAAAGTTGTTCTGAAATAGCGATCCTCAAACTTTTTTGGTAGCAGGATACATTTACACTCATAAAATTTACTGAAGACCCTCAAAGAGCTTTTGTTTATATGGGTTCTATCAACTGATGTTTACCTTATTAGAAACTCAAGCAGAAAAATTAAAAATAATTCATTTAAAAATGACAGTAAGAAGCACATGAACACAAATAGCATTTTTAATGAAAAACACGTTTTCAAAAAGTATTTTATGGACGAGTGGCATTATTTGACACTTTCAAATCCCTTGAATGCCTGGCTTCCTGGAGGACAGGTGGATTCTCACACCTGCTTCTGCTTTCAGCCTGTCGTGATAGCCTACGTCACGGGAACTTCCCACTCTGGTAGAAGCGCCTGTAGACTCTCGAGAAAATAAGAGCAAAAAAGACAAGTAACATCTTAGTATTATTATAAAAGAGTTTTGGCCTTGCAGACCCCTCTCCCCAGCAGCAGGGTCTCAGGACGCCCAGCCGTCCTCAGATCCCTCTCCTTTAGCTGTTGTAAAGAAAGATGGGGCAGGAGGTGGTGATCTCCAGCCCATGGGCCCTGACCGAGCATCACCTGCTCAGACCATAGCTTAGAGTACATCCACTCCAAATTCTGAGCTTTCGGACTCCCTCTCAACCTTTTTTTTTTTTGGCTGCACGGCTTGTGGGATCTTAGTTCCCCCACCAAGGATCGAACCCAGGCCCCCAGCATCGAGCAGTGAAAGTGCCGAGTCCTAACCACTGGACTACCAGGGAATTCCTGTTCTCAACCTTGATTTGCTTCCATAGGAATTCCTCATATTGCCCAAATGTTATTTTTAAATATTCCACTTCATTCCTGTAGGATATGAGCCTACACACACATGATTAAGTAGCCTGAAAAAAGAAAAATAAAGACCTGGGAAAATATAAGTTAAAATCTGAGGTCAAGGCAAGAGAGAGACGTATGGACTCTGGATTCTTGGATTACAGAGGACAGTAGTTCAACAGGGACAGTAGTTGGCTCTGAGCTTCCTGGTTACCAGAAGGAAAAGCAACACGTAGTTCTTGTACCAGAATAAGAAAACACATGGTTTCTTCAGAAAGAGCAAAACTTTCCCAGCACTTAACCTCTAGCTGAAAATTTTCAAGGAGGCTCCAGAGACACTCAGTGAATGATGTTCTCAGCAGTGTCCCTCCAACAGATCCACGCATGGGCTTCAGAAAGCAGCCACTTACTTAGAATCAGGAACAAGGTACCACTCAGGGAAAGTGATTTTGCAAAAGTCCAAGACGATTTGCGTTCAGTATACTGTGTGCGGAAGGTCGAGCATTATTATTTCTGAATAAAACCCAAACTGTCTGGAGCAGCATTTTCCAAACCGTGCTTGGCAAATCCTAGAATCCCAAGATGGTAGTAAGTTTCCTCCAGGGAAATAAACAGACTGTACGGTCTAAAAAATTTAGAAAACTCAAGTTAAACAAAGTTGGCTGGTTTTAAAATACAGGACTTCAGGGGCTTCCCTGGTGGAGCAGTGGTTGAGAATCTGCCTGCCAATGCAGGGGACACGGGTTCGAGCCCTGGTCTGGGAAGATCCCACATGCCGCAGAGCAACTGGGCCCGTGAGCCACAACTACTGAGCCTGCGCGTCTGGAGCCTGTGCTCTGCAACAAGAGAGGCCGCGATAGTGAGAGGCCCGCGCACCACGATGAAGAGTGGCCCCCACTCGCCACAACTAGAGAAAGCCCTCGCACAGAAACGAAGACCCAACACAGCCATAAATAAAATTAAAAAAAAAAAAATACAGGACTTCACAGTGCCTTTGCTATGGTTCTGCCCTGAGACTCTCCAAGCAGATAAAGTTTCTTTTTAAAAAAAATATTTATTTATTTATTTATTTAGGGCCGCGTTGGGTCTTCGTTGCTGTGCGCGGGCTTTCTCTAGTTGCGGCGAGCAGGGGCTACTCTTCGTTGCGGTGCGCGGGCTTCTCATTGCAGTGGCTTCTCTTGTGGAGCATGGGCTCTAGGTGCGTGGGCTTCAGTAGTTGTGGCACTCAGGCTCAGTAGTTGTGGCGCACGGGCTTAGTTGCTCCACGGCATGTGGGATCTTCCCGGACCAGGGCTCGAACCCGTGTCCCCTGCATTGGCAGGCGGATTCTTAACCACTGCGCCACCAGGGAAGTCCCGCAGGTAAAGTTTCTAAAACTTACTTGACCACAGACCCTTTTTGGGGTAGGTGATTACTTACTACAAGAACATAGTTTGGGAAATACTGGACTTGTCATCTCTGTAACCTTGGGAAAGTTGCTCTAATTCAGTCACTGTTTGTTTCTTTCCTCTCTTGCAAAATAGGAATTATGTTGGTACTAGTAACAGTATTAGCAACTAACTGGGTTTTTGAGAGTGTTGGACAGTCTGTGTAGCCCCATCTTTAGGAACATTCTTTTTTTTTTTTTTTTTTAATTTTTATTTATTTATATATTTATTTATGGCTGTGTTGGGTCTTCGTTTCTGTGCGAGGGCTTTCTCCAGTTGCGGCAAGCGGGGGCCACTCTTCATCGCGGTGCGCGGGCCTCTCACTATCGCGGCCTCTCTTGTTGCGGAGCACAGGCTCCAGACGCGCAGGCTCAGTAATTGTGGCTCACGGGCCTAGTTGCTCCGCGGCATGTGGGATCTTCCCAGACCAGGGCTCGAACCCGTGTCCCCTGCATTGGCAGGCAGATTCTCAACCACTGCGCCACCAGGGAAGCCCCTAGGAACATTCTTGAAAAGGAGGAATTTTAGGACTGAGATCTTAAAGGCCATCTAGGCCAACCTTTTCTCCCTCTTCCCTTTTTAGAGATAAAGAAACTGAGTCCCAGAAAGATGAAGTGATTTCCCCAGAGGACCCCAGGTCGTCATCCTTTTTTAAATTGAAGTATAGTTGGTTTACAATATTGTGGTAGTTTCAGATGTACAGCAAAGTGCTTCATTTATACATACATATATATATATATATATATATATATATATATATCCATATTCTTTTTTTTCCAATTCTTTTCCATTATAGTTTTTTATAAGATATTGAATATAGTTTCCTGTGCTCTACAGTAAATCCTTATTGCTTCTCTGTTTTATATATGATAGTGTGCATCTGTTAATCCCATATGCCCAATTTATCCCTCCCCACACTTTCCCCTTCGTTAACCATAAGTTTGTTTTCTATGTCTGTGAGTCTGTTTCTGTGTTGTAAATAAGTTCATTTCTACTATTTTTTAGATTCCACATATAAGTGATATCATATAATATTTGTCTTTGTCTGACTTACTTCACTTAGTATGATAATCTCTAGGTCCATCCATGTTCCTGCAAATGGCATTATTTCATTCTTTTTTATGGCAAGTAATAGTCCATTTTGTGTGTGTGTGTGTGTGTGTGTGTGTGTGTGTGTATACCACGTCTTCTTTATCCATTCGTCTGCTGATAGGTGCTTAGATTGCAGGACCCCAGGTCTTCTGACTTGTGAGGCTGTGCTTTTTCCACTGTGTCATACTGATTGCATGTTCTTTACAACAAAAGTTAGTGAATAGAATTTAAACTTCCCTTGATGACTCAAGATTATCATAACGAGCATCAGTTCTGGGTTTCAAGCAAATGACCTCCTTGAAGGCTTGTAAATAGTGGAGAGCCGTCTGTCCTGACCCTGGCTGACCCCTTCCTGCTAAGTGCGTGTAGCCTCTGAGTCCACTCAGGATACTCGCTTTGTCTCCCTTTGTTAGACTGTCAGCCTGTACTTCATCCTTTCACTGCGTCTTCCTCTAGGGGTTCCCAACTCCATCCATGTTCATCACTTCTAGTCTGCTAAGCCTCATTCTCCATGTCAACTAGAATAATTGTCAAATGAGGGAAAGTCGGTCACAGGAAATGGTGACTCCTTGCAAGCAGGTTATGCCCGGACATTTTTGGATGGGTGGCTTGTCGCCTGCTGGGATTAACTGCGGTCCCCTGGCCTTGCTAGATCCAGCAGTTTATCCAGGACCTGTCAGACATCTGGGCAGAGGTGAAGAAGAAGGAGCAACAGCAAGTCCGGGTTTAAGGAGCAGCCATGGTTCCATAATGTTCTGAGACAGAGAAGGGAGAGAGAAAGTTCCTGGTGACCTTGCCGTCCAGTCAGCCCAGTCCAGCCCTCTGGGACCGCTGTGCCTTTCGGAAATCCCTGTTTTTCCCCTCAGGCCGCAGCCCGTCCCATCCCTGAAAACATTAAATTCTATGAGAAGTTTGTTCCTAAGTTCTCTCTCTCTTTTTGGTGGTTTATTCACGGGGAAGAGGGTCCACTGAGGGGAGAATCCCCCAAAGCACCCCCTCTTGAAGCTGGTCACTTAGGCTGCCCAGGTCTGGTATCTCTTAGGCTTTGCAGTTTACACAGGAAGTATCCACGTGGCAACACACAGCGGGGTGAGTACATAGGGCCCTTCTTTCCTCTACCACTTCCATTTTTTTTTTAAGTTGGTGTTTCCAGCTGGGGTGCAAAGACTCACTAGAAACCATGAAGGCAGCTTCCTGGGTCAGAGCACCGGAAGTGGTAAGTTAGGAACTCTCTCTTCCCTGACCTCGGGAGGAAGCCCTGCTGTCCGGCCCCCGCTGGACCCTAAGACATGCGATATGGTATCAGCAACGCTGACGTAGGAATAGCAGGCAGGTTGCCAGGCGACAGCATCTTACCAGGCTGGAATGATGGCCTCAAACCGGCCAAACTAAACTGAGTGGAGGTAAATATGAAGTCTCGCACTTAACGGTCAAAAACTCAACGGCACTGTTATCGATCGTCAATGGCAAAAGGCAGGTCAGGAACTGGACTGAAAGAGCAGCGTTTATTTATTTATTTATTTTTGCTTACCAATCATATACCCAATCCCACACAGCAGTGATTGAATTTGCACTGATAATTAAGTTTTCATCTTATTTAAATGAACATCCAAAGGACCTGCAGGTTTCTGAATGGTAGTTGTTCCAGCGATTGTGTTTGGGACAGGTGATTGTGTTGGAGAAGTTGCCAAGATCTTCTCATATTTATCTGTATTATTTTTTTTAATATCTGTATTTTTATTTTACATTTTTTTTTTAAGAGCTCCTGACTTATTTATTTATTTATTTATTTAATTTTTTTGGCTGTGTTGGGTCTTCGTTTCTATGCGAGGGCTGTCTCTAGTTGTGGCAAGCGGGGGCCACTCTTCATCGCGGTGCGCGGGCCTCTCACTGTCACGACCTCTCTTGTTGCGGAGCACAGGCTCCAGACGCGCAGGCTCAGTAATTGTGGCTCACGGGCCCAGTCGCTCCGCGGCATGTGGGATCCTCCCAGACCAGGGCTCGAACCCGTGTCCCCTGCATTGGCAGGCAGATTCTCAACCACTGCGCCACCAGGGACGCCCAAGAGCAGCGTTTATTGAGCATATGTTTCACATACATCATCCCAGTGAGAACCGTGTGGCACCATTAACACCTGAATTACCAAACAGGACACTTGCCCAAGGACACTGGCTCCAGCGACAGGGTCGGGAGTCGCACTGGGTCTGCCTGCCCCCAGCCTGTGCTCCCTCCACCAGGCTGCTTTCCCCTCCAGGGGCAGGCCGAGGGGGCGGCCTGGACACGGCTGCTTGTTTCCTCCTTGGCCCTGTGATCCCAGAGGCCCTTGCGGGGAGACCGTCACCTCCAGGGGAGTCTGCTGCAGCGCCCCTGCCCGGATCCTGCTGTGGGCCGCAGTCACCCCTCACCTTTGTGTTCGCCATCTGCCAGCAGCGTCAGCACGCCCTGGGAGTTTATTAGAAAGGCAGATTCTCGGGCCCCATCCCAGACCCAAGCATTGGAAGCTCTGGAGGTGGGGCGAAGCCCTCTGGGTTTTAACAAGGCCTCCAGGTGATTCGGATACAAGCTCAAGTTTGAGAACCACCACTTTAGGGTAAACCAAACACTTTCAAGGACCTGGGATCCCACCCTGTGAGGTCGTACCTATCAGTAATGCCACCTGTAGGGTCCACGTGCAGTCAGAGGAGCAGCACCAGGAGAAGGGAGATGCAGATGGACATCAGCGGCTTTGTTCAGGGGATTTGACCCCAGGCAGGGAGACCGCCAGTTGAGCAGTCTCTGCACACCTGTCGTCTTCCCACTGATGCTGGAGCTTGAAGCCCAAGGACGGGGAGTAGTTGGGAAAGAAATATGGACGTAAAGTGGGGGAGATGGAGAGTGAGTCGGAATCCACGCTCACAAACTGGGCCCATGAGGATGGACGGAAACCCATGGTAGTTCTTGTGGCCTCCAAGCCGGGAGGGGTGGGCGTCTGTAGAAGCTGGACCTGGATCACGGAGCTGAGCACCCACACTTGGCCCAGGAGCCGGAGACGCTGCAAGAGGGTCCAGGGAGGGAGGAACAGCTGGGGCCACGGCCTCCCACGAATGAGGGGAGTGGGCAGTGCAGGGACAGCGGGTGGGAGCCTCCACCTCTGCCCTCAAGCCTCTCACTGGAGCCTCTGTGACCCCTGCTCCTTAGAAACACCCTGGAAAAGGCATTCTGGGGAACACAGCACAGCCTGGCCAAGCTGCCACGTCCCCAAGCCTCCACACGACCGTCATCTGCTTCACAGGTGAGGGAAGGGGGAGGGGAGAGGGGCTGGCTGTCCCCTGCCAAAGGGACTTCTCTCTGGAAGGGGTTGGAATGTAACCGAGCAAGGGCTCCTGTGCTGGCAGCGCAGAAAGCCAAGCTCTGACAGCGGGTGTTTGCAACAAAATCAGGGTTTATTTGCAGGATGCCAAGCAAAGAGAACGGGCAACTCATGCTCAGAAAACCCAAGCACCCCGGTGGCTTTCAGGCAAGGGTTTTTCAAGACAGTGAGAGGAGATGTAACACTGAACACTATAAAACTCTTAGAGGAAAACATAGGAAGAACACAGTTTGGCATAAATCACAGCAAGATCTTTTTTGATCCACCTCCTAGAGTAATGGAAATAAAAGCGAAAATAAACAAATGGGACCTAATGAAACTTCAAAGCTTTAGCAAAGCAAAGGAAACTACAAACAAGATGAAAAAACAACCCTCAGAACGGGAGAAAATATTTGCAAACGAATCAACGGACAAAGGATTAATCTCCAAAATATATAAACAGCTCATGCAGCTCAATATTAAAAAAACAAACAACCCCATCCAAAAATGGGCAGAAGACCTAAATAGACATTTCTCCGAAGAAGACATACAGATGGCTAAGAAGAACGTGAAAAGCTGCTCAACATCAGTAATTATTAGAGAAATGCAAATCAAAACTACAATGAGGTATCACCTCACACCAGTTAGAATGGGCATCATCAGAAAATCTACAAACAGCAAATGCTGGAGAGGGTGTGGAGAAAAGGGAACCCTCTTGCACTGTTGGTGGGAATGTAAATTGATACAGCCACTATGGAGAACAGTATGGAGGTTCCTTAAAAAACTAAAAATAGAATTACCGTATGATCCAGCAGTCCCACTCTTGGGCATATACCCAGAGAAAACCATAATTCAAAAAGACACATGCACCACAATGTTCATTGCAGCAGTATTTAAAATAGCCAGGTCATGGAAGCAGCCTAAATGCCCATCGACAGATGAATGGATAAAGAAGATGTGGGGGACTTCCCTGGTGGTGCAGTGGTTAAGAATCCGCCTGCCAATGCAGGGGACACGGGTTCGAGCCCTGGTCCAGGAAGATCCCACATGCCGCGGAGCAACTAAGCCCGTGCGCCACAACTACTGAGCCTGTGCTCTAGAGCCCACGAGCCACAACTGCTGAGCCTGCGTGCTGCAACTACTGAAGCCTGCGAGCCTAGAGCCTGTGCTCCGCAGCAAGAGAAGCCACTGCAATGAGAAGCCTGCACACCGCAATGAAGAGTAGCCCCCGCTCGCCACAACCAGAGAAAGCCCGCGCACAGCAACGAAAACCCAACGCAGCCAAAAATTAAATAAATAAATAAATAAATAAATACCTATAAGAAGATGTGGTACATATATACAATGCAGTATTACTCAGCCATAAAAAGGAACGAAATTGGGTCATTTGTAGAGACGTGGATAGATCTAGAGACTCATACAGAGTGAAGTAAGTCAGAAAGAGAAAAACAAATATCGTATATTAACGCAGATATGTGGAACCTAGAAAAATGGTACAGATGAACCGGTTTGCAGGGCAGAAATAGAGACACAGACGTAGAGAACAAACGTATGGACACCAAGGGGGAAAGCAGTGGGGGTGGTGTGATGAATTGGGAGGTTGGGATTGACATGTATACACTAATATGTATAAAATGTATAACTGATAAGAATCTGCTGTATAAAAAAATAAATAAAATTCAAAAATTCAAAAAAAAAAAAAGACAGTGTGAGGGGAGACGGTCGTAGGGTGCTCGATCAGCTCATGGACCTCCTTTTGATTGGTTGGTGGTGAGGTAGCAGGGTGATGCTTTGGGAATCTCAGTCATCGACCTTCTGGTTGCAGCCGGTCTGGGGTCTGCGTGCTTGTGGTCAGCAGAGAGTCACCATCCTCCGTCGGGTGGGGAGGTCTTAGCTTCTGCAGAACAACTCAGAGATGTGTCACGCTGTTATCTGTGTCCCTTTCAGGAGGACCTAGGAGTCCTGGGACTATTGTCCTGACCATTAACTGCTTGAGCCTGCCCTTTGGAACTCGGGGAGGGTCTAGGAGAGTGAAGCCTTTTTTCTACAAAGAAGAAACAGGGAACACAGAGGGGCTTTTGTGCCAGGAAGGCCCCGCAGGGTCCTGCTTGCTTTCAGTCCCCCCTTTTCTTTGAGCCTCCTCTATCCTGAGAGGAGCAGGGGCAGGACAAGAAAGGGAATAAAGTTTTGGATAGAGAGGTTCATCAGAAACTTGGCGGGGGAGCTCAGTTTTCGGGGGACTGGGTTTCAGGAGGGCAGAGGTCATCCCGCAGACCCAGGACGGGCGAGTTCTGGGGGTGGTGCTGAGAGGGGGATGGGTAGAGTCTCTCACTGGAAGGGGATGCCTGGGCCTCCAGAAGCAGGATTGGGGGTGAAGGATATGCCTCTAATACAGCTTCCCCTCACCTTTGAGCCTCCTGGGCTGTTTCCTGGGAGGCAGGAAAGGGCGCAGGACAGATGGTTACCCAACCCCCATGCACACAGCCCCACCGTGTTCTGCTGTATCTGTGAGGTGGTGGTTGAGAAGTTCAGCCTGTAAGGGCTGAACGCACTTCCTGGGAGGCCTTGGGGTGGTGGGGGGGCCCAGCCCTGCCCCAGGCCCCTCCCTCCCTCCCTCCCTCTTTCCTGGCTCCTCTGTCTTGGAGTGTCACGTTTCCCCAAAGTGAGGAATTGTGAAGAGTCACACTCAGGATGCCTGTGATCACACACGAGCTTACCCTAACCCACACGGCTTTACACGCGTGTGCATAACTCACTCGGAGACTCCTCGCGTTTTTCAGGTTTCCAAAGGGGCCCAGCCCGGGAGCAGAAGAAATGCTGTGGGTCTATAGGCAGATTTCTTGATTCCAAGCGAAGCCACAGGTCCACAGACTCATTCCCAAACCCACAGAAAGGGGCAGAGCCGCTCCAGGAGGGCCAGCGATTGTCCCGAGCCTGAGCGCGAGGGCTTCCCCTTGGAGGGGGCACAGGCAGGGGTCACGGACAGACCCTCACTCCTCTCCCGCAGCCCCTCAGCCTGTCCACCCCGGGCGCTGGACCCACAGAAAGAAGCCCAAGACCGCCCACTCAAGAGGGATTGGGTCTCCCAGTAGCAGGAGAGAGTGTTCCAAGAAAAAAAAAAAAGATGGAGTTAAGATGATTGGAGTTTTCCCAGCAAGAAAAGACAGCAGCTCTTTAAAGCAGAAATAACTGATTGGTTCCAGAAATGAATGGTTCTCATCAGCACAGGCAGGAAGTAGGGTTCCGGGTGTTTTATGGGTAACGGGAGGCAAGAGGAGGGAAGACCTTCAGGGACTTAACTCTCAATGCTGTTAGTGCTTCCTGATTGGGGGCGGGGGAGGGGGGGCAGGAAAAAGGAGGAATAAGGCCTCGAGGCGTGAAAGAGCCCAGCCCGCCAGCAGCCAGGTAGGAGGGCATCTCCATGTCTGTCACTTACGCCACGCCACACACGCAACCCCCAAACAGCAGTCAATGTCCCAAAGCTGCTGGTGAGGAACGGGCGTAGAACGAAGAGTTGAAAGCTTTCAGAGAGGTATCCGTGTCTCTGGAGTAGTTGAAGAGTTCATGCTTCTGTAGGATTAGCTGTTGGTCCCTGGGATCACACCCCTTTCTCAGACTCCAGGCTGGGGTCCCACATCTTACATCCAAGGCTTCTGGGCAGCTTGCGGGTGCCTGGAACCTTCCTCCTGTCATTTCAAACCATCTTAGTTAGGGGTCATCCCTCAGGCACCTCTGGTCTGAAACTTTCGATCCAGTGATATCTATCAGAAGTGTCCACAGCAGGGTGTGGAAGGCAAGCCGAGTCCCAGGAGGCCCCAGGCAGCTCCTTCCCCTGGGAGATGAGCCCTCAATACAGCTGTGGGCCTCACCTCCACTTTCCTCACCTGCCCCGACACTCCCCCCTAGCTTTAACTCTTTGAAACTTTTAACTGTTTGAAATTGAAAGTGTCCCACTGCAAACCACAGAGTCGGGGATGGTAAGAGCCAGGCTCAGACGCATCCAGAGCATGAGGGTTCCACCTTCCAGGGAGGCAAATAACCATTTTAGGAATTTTAGGAGGAAACAGGCTGGATCTAGAAACATCCAACAGAAGGAAAGCCAGCTGCACAGTGACGTGAAACTGATGGTATTAGTTTTCCATTCTGCGTGACAGATTGCCACAAACTCAGAGACCTAAACCAACACCCACTGCCTGTCTCACAGTTGGGGGTCAGAAGTCCCTGTGGACTCAACTGGGTTCTCCACGCAGGGCTGAAATCAACACGTTGGACGGCCTGGGCTCTTGTCTGGGGGGTTTAGGGAACAATCCACTTCCCAGCTCGTCCAGGTTGTTGGCAGGATTCCTCGCAGCTGGGGCTCTGAGGTCCCCAGTTCCCTGCTGGCTGCCAGCCGGGAGCCACTCTCTGCTCCTAGAGGCCGCCCGCCTGCCTTGTCACGTGTGCTGTCCTCCATCTTCAAGGCCAGCAATGGAGTCATCGTCACTCTTCAGATCCCTCCGACTTTCTCTTCCAATACCATCCGGAGAAAACTCTCCGCTTTTAAAGGGCTCAGGTGATAAGTTTAGGCCCATCTCCCTTTTGTCATACAACGAGAGAAACACGAGGGCGTGAAGGTCATGCAGGCCATCTTAGAACTGTACCTACCCTACTGATCAAGAAAGGATGTGGGGGCTTCCCTGGTGGCACAGTGGTTAAGAATCCGCCTGCCAATGCAGGAGACACAGGTTCGAGCCCTGGCCTGGGAAGATCCCACATGCCGTGGAGCAATTAAGCCCATGTGCCACAACTACTGAGCCTGCACTCTAGAGCCCACGAGCCACAACTACTGAGCCCGCGTGCCGCAACTACTGAAGCCCGTGTGCCCAGAGCCCGTGCTCCACAACAAGAGAAGCCACTGCAATGAGAAGCCCGCGCACTGCAAGGAAGAGTAGCCCCCACTCGCCGCAACTAGAGAAAGCCCGCATGCAGCAACGAAGACCCAACACAGCCAAAAATAAATAAATAAATTTAAAAAAAAAAGAAAAAAGAAAGGATGTGGATGGGTGTGGAATGTCTAGCGTGGCGACCATCGTTAATACTGTAGTGCATATTTGACAGTTGCTAAGAATGTAGATCTTAAAAGTTCTCATCACAAGAGGAAAAAGTGGTGTAACTGTGGTGACATATGTTACCTAGATGCATTGTGATGATTTTGCAGTATATACAAATATCAAATCATTATGTGGCACACCTGGAACTAATACAATGTTGTATGTCAATTATACCTCAATTGAAAAAAAAAGATGTCAAGACCGCTTGAAGAGGAAGAGGAGGAGAAGGCTAGGAGGGAGTGTGACAAGGGTGGTCCAAGGCCAAGATGAGGCGTGGATGGAAAGGAACCTTCCAGATGTGCAGCTGACCTAACATTTACTCGTGATAGTTTCATCAAGACAGGGTTCTCCTGGAGCTGTTACCCGTCCAGGGAGGCAATAAATGGGCTTTAGCCAGTCTGGGAGTCTTCTGATGTTTTATGAAACTTTTATATACATGCACATATGGATTTTTCATGAGTGAGGGGGTGGGGTGGGGGCAGGAGGAAGTCCATGTCTTTCAGTAGATTCTCCCAAGGATCTTAACCCAATGAGGTTAGGAACTACTGCCTTTCTTTCTTTCTTTTTTTAAATTAACAGCCTTATTGAGATATAGTTCATATACCATACAATTTACTAATTTAAAATGTGCAGTTCAGGGGTTTATAGTATATTGACAGAGTCATGCAATCAACATAATCAATATGAGAACATTTTCATCACCCCCCCAAAAAAGAAACTCATACCCATTAGTAGTCATTCCTGTTTCCTCCCAAACCCCCAGCCGTACCCAACCACTAATCTACTTTCTGTTTCTCTGGATTTGCTTATTCCGGACATTTCTTTTTTTTTTTTAATTTTTAAAATTTTTTATTTTAATTCTAATTTTTATTTTTTTTTTTTTTTTGGCTGTGTTCAGTCGTCGTTGCTGCATGCGGGCTTTCTCTAGTTGTGGCGAGCGGGGACTACCTTTTTGTTGTGGTGCGCGGGCTTCTCATCGTGGTGGCTTCTCTTGTTGAGGAGCACGGCTCTAGGCACATGGGCTTCAGTAGTTGTGGCACGCAGGTTCAGTAGTTGTGGCTCACGGGCTCTGGAGTGCAGGTTCAGTAGTTGTGGCGCATAGGCTCAGTTGCTCCATGGCATGTGGGATCTTCCTGGACCAGGGATGGAACCCATGTCCCCTGCATTGGCAGGCGGATTCTTAACCGCTGTGCCACCAGGGAAGTCCCTGGACATTTCTTATAAATAGAATCATACAATATGTTGTCTTTTGTGTGGCTTCGTTCACTTAGCATGTCTTCAACGTTCATCCATGTTGTAGCATGTAACAGAACATCATTGCTTTTTTTAATGGTTGAATAATATTCCATTGTATGGATTTACCACATTTTATAAATCCAGTCATCAGTTGATGGACATTTGGGTTTTTTCTACCTTTTGGCTATTATGAATAAGGCTGCTATGAACATTCTTATACAAGGTTTTCTGTAGATGTAGGTGTTTGTTTCTCTTAGGTATATACGTGTATATATATATATATATATATATATATATTTAGGAGTGGAATTGTTGGTTCATGTGGTAACTCTGTTTAACCTTCTGAGAAACTGCTAAACTGTCTGGAACTACTGCATTTTGAAATACTCTGGGAGCACTTTCATTTCAGGGATTAATGGCAGGTTAGCAAAAAGGAAGGCCAGCTGGCAGGGAAGTCAGATGGAAAAGCAGGATTTGATGAAGCAATGGTTCACGATTGATGACTGTAATATCCAATTACAGGCTGCCTGGGCTCAAGGGAAGGAGGCTGAAGCATGAATTAGAGAGCAGGCAGCCATCCAGCCCCGCCCATGAATCACGTATACGCACCCCCACGTGTGCCCTTGCCCTTCCCACCCACCCTTCCCATCCGCCACCCTCACGCCTGGGCGTCAGCACCCTCTGTCAGTCAACAAATAGTGGTATAATTGGGTGCCTCCTATGTGCCAAGCACATAGCAAACAATTGATATGGTTCCTGAATCCTGGAGCTTACGGTCTTTTGGGAACGAGAGATATTAAACCAATAGTTATAAATAACTAAATAATTATCACTGCAAGGCTGTCAGGAAATGCTGGGTGCTGAGATCCTATAAGGGGATGGAGGCGGGGAACCAACCAAGTCTTTCTGAGGAAGCTGTGTAATGTTTATGGAGAGACTTATGCGATGAATAGGTGTTTTCCTTAGCCAGACAATGGTGAGGAGGAGGGGGAGGAGAAGGAGAAGGAGGGAGGGTAAGGCTGTCCTAACACAAAACAGGAGGCCTCTGGGTCTGGAAGAGATGGGGCAGAAGGCCAACGTCACTGGAGCAGAGAGAATGAGGGGAGGAGATGGGCTAGAGCACGCAGGGCCTCTTGGGTGGGCCTTTCCAGGGAGCTCGTGTTTTATTCTAAGGGAACTGAAGAGCCCTAGGGGACTTTACTAAAGAAAAAAAGCAAAGGATAAGAGGCCAAAGGTTGGGCTCTGAGTAGAAGTTTATTTGGTTTTTGTTTTCCAGTGACAAGCTTAGAAAGCCAGTGTGGCCCATCCCCACCCCAGGAGCTGGGGGATGAGGTTTGCGGGGAGAGAAAGGGAGTAGATCTTTAAATCTGAAAAGCAGAACAAAACTCAAAACCCTCTCTGTCCTGCTCTAGGAAGGTAAGTCTCTGAGTGCTGCCACTGAAACCTGGGCTTAATCAGGTGGGCGCAAGGCCCCCTGAGGGGAGATCCTTCCTTGGGGGCTGTCCCACTCTTTGATGCAAGGCAAGGTGCCCGACTTGGGGAGACGGCACGCGGTTGTCTTAGCAGAAGCCAGACCTGCACCGCTGTCAGCAGGCTACACAGCATGTCAGGGTTGAGCCAGGGAGGAACATGGTGACATTTGCCCTTGGAAGACATGGCTTTGGCTACTGTGTTGGAGAATGGTTAATAGGGTGCCAGAGAGGCGGGAGGCCAGAGTGCCTGCAGGGAGACCACCTTGCTAAAGGATATTTTTTTAGGTAGAATTATAACTGCCATATAAATAGAAAATGGACACGTCTTAAAGATTTTGCCGAGCTCATCAGTGGAGTGAACGAGTGTGACATAAAACCCAGTTCAAAGGAGAAGCCAAAGAACATGTTCCAGAGAGACAATCTGGTATGCTGAAGTTAAGTTGCTAATAGATGTAAAAATGATCTCCGCCACAGGGCAGAAGTCAATTGCATCTTCCCTGTACAAAATTCATTTGAATTTCTATGAGCAGAAATCATTCGCATCACCTCTGTAAGTTTCCTGTCTCTATAGAGTTGCAAACTGGAAAAGAAAAAAGAACAGAAAGGTCAAACCCCTCTAGAATCAGATAACTCTGGAAGGGTCCTCTAGAGACAACACTGAAAGGAAACATAGTAATATTTTTGCCTATTTCAAAGCCTTTCACAAATTTCCCGGCCAGTTTGGAGCTGCTGCAGTGGTCCATGCAAACGTGGACCTACGCAGAGGAACAGTGTGTGTGGAACATATCCAAGTGGTGTGCTGTGGTTGAATTGGGGTGGTGAGGGTCCCCAGATCTCCCTCCCTCCTGCCAGCAGAACCGGGGACACCCCAGGAAGCCTGGGACTCTTCAGAATCCAGTTTGAAAACTTGGGCCTTGGTATTTCCTAGGTTCCTGCCTGCTGAGCATTCTTTGGGCTTTCTAGTTCCCCAGGTCTTACTCTGAATTTTTTATGTATATTTAAGTACCACCTCCTGCTTGCATTTAGAGATCCTAAAACATTAAAGATGAGTTGTGCAGTTTTGATGAGGCAATCCAGCATAGTGCTTTTAAACGCAGACTCTTGGAATCAAGACTCTGTACTCTGTCACCTTAGGCATGTTTCTTAATCTTTCTGTGCCTCTGTTTCTTCACTTGTAAAATGGAGACCATAGCAGCTCCTAGGGTTGCTTTGAGGATTAAATCAATTAATATATGTACGTCATTTAGTACAGAACCTGAGGCATGGGAAGTTTAACGATTTCCTATCATTGTGATTCTGAGACAGTCCTGGGACCTGGGACGCTTTGCTGCAGTGCTGCAATGCTTGCACCTGGACACACTTCTCCTCCAGCAACCAAATATAAAGAAACTATATGGGACTAAAAATAACTGCATGCATGCACAGTTGGGGCAAAATTATGGACAAAAGATACAAAGAGACCAAAAAACCCAGCTGCCACTTTTGAAGAGCCTGGAGCAAAAGCAGGGGGTCAGGAGCAAAATCAAGGTACTTCGCATGCCCCCTGCACACACCACCACCTAAGGGGTGGGCAAAACACCTAAGCCACTGCTTTGGCCTGACCCCTGGACACACCCCTACCCTCACCCCATATAAGGAACAAGCTCGCCCCCCTCCACTCAGGGAGCGGAGCAAGCAGGGGAACCTGTTGTTGGTTCTAGCTTCCCCAGGCCGCAGCAGGGGCCCTGTAAAGCCTTGCCTGAATTTCTTGTCTGGCCTCTAGTCAATTTCTATTGCTTGGGGAAGGCCAAGAACCCTAGTCATTATCAATTCTAGTGGTTGAATGAATCCACAAGCCATCATTCTGCTTCACTCTGCTCATGAGAAGCCCGGTGGTTGGGAACCGATGCCAAGTGTCTCATCAGAATTGTGATCCTTAACTAACCAACACGCATCAGAAGTGAATACACAGACAGGTGGCAAGATGCAGCTGTATAAACGAAGAGCAAATGGGTGAGAATCTTCGACATCATCATCATCATCAAATATTTATTGAATGCCCGCAAAACCCAGTGTGACATGTAAGGCATCAGAGAAGGGATGCTGAAGACCACGGATGCCCACCTAACCGCACTACCCAAGCCATCCTTGAGAAGGAATCACAGGAAACTTGGAGGTAACTCCTCGTAGCCTTTTCCTTCCTGAGGCACAGCAGATGTGATGAACGGAGAGGTTAAGGGCTGTTCGCACACTGAATTTTTGCCCCGTCTTCTCTCCTCCCAGAGAATGCTTTCTCAGGCTCCTGTCAGCCCCCTAATTACAGAGAGTTGAGGACCAGTTAGAGGAAGGTCTATGTACTACCTCTCGTCTATGGGAGCTCCCAGCAGAGTTAAATATATTGATAAGACTAACTATTACAACAGATCGAGTATAACATTTACAAAGAGTATTCTTTGATACTCTGCTCTTCTGAGAGGTGGAGTGACTTCCCCTCCCTTTGAGCGTGGGCTGGACTGAGCAACTCTCTTCTGAAGAAAAGAACATGGCAGAAGTGAAGGTGTATGACCTCTAAGACCAGGTCAGAAAAAGCACTGTGGCTTCCTCCTTTCTCTCTCTCTCTGGGTGCATTCAGTCTGGGGGAAGCCAACCGCCATGCCATGAGGACACTCACGCAGCCCTACGGAGCCCTCCACCTGGTGAAGAACTGAGGCCTCCCACCAACAGCCATGAGGGTGGATCTTGGAAGTGGATCCTCCTACCTCAGATAAGCCATCAGATGCCTGCAGCCCTGGTCAGTAGCTTGACTGTACTTCATGATAGACCCAGAGCCAGAATCACCCAGTGAAGCTGCTCCCAGATTTTTGACCCTCAGAAATCATGTGAGGTAATGATATTATTGGGTTTTTTTTGGTTGGGGTTTTTTCACCTCACTTTCTCAGCCCTTTCTTGGCTGATACCCTAATCTAAAGTAGCCACTCAGTCACTCTCAAATATATAAGCCCATTGTATTTTTTATGTAATTTTAAATTAATTACTACTTGGGAATTCCCTGGCAGTCCAGTGGTTAGGACTCCGTGCTTTCACTGCCAAGAGCACGGGTTTGATCCCTGGTCAGGGAACTAAGATCACACAAGCTGCAGGGCGTGGCCAAAAAAAAATAATTACTGCTTAATTTTCTTATTTGCTCATTGTTTAAATAACTTCACTATAAGCTCCATGAGAGCTGGCATAGTTTCTGTCTTATTTAGAGATGTGTCTTCATTGCCTAGTTAGTGCCTGCTACATAGGAGGTGCTCATTAAGTGTTTGTTGGGTGAATAAAGTGAATGAAGTATATATTCTTTAATGGAAGGACCTATGTTGATCTTTGGATCTCTATAGTTCTGAGCATAGCAGCTTGAACGTGATTGGAGCCCAACTAACATTAGTGACTGAATTAATATACTTTATAAGACAGTAAAGAAGTGAAAAATGAATAGAATGTGTGTGATATTATTGTTTTATGCCCCTAAATTTGAGGTAACATCACTCAGTAATAGATAACTATTACAAATAGCTAGGGTTTTTTCTTTTTTGCCTAATCGTTTGAAAATAAGTTGCAAACATCATGACCCTTCAGCTCTAAATATTTTAGCAAGTTTCTTTGAAGAACAGTGACACCCAAGAATTTTATTTTGATTTATTAGGAATTATCACATCTGTAAATTTGAATATTGATTAAATGATTTCTAATATACAGTTCATACATTTCTCCAATTGTCCAGTATATCCCAATGGCCCCCCACTTCATACAGAGTAAAAGCCAAATCCTTACCAAGGCCACGAGGCCCTCCGTGATCAGCTCCGCCCACCCCTGTCATCTCTCTGACCTCATCTCCTACCCTCCCCCTTGCTCACTCCTCTCCAGCCTTACCAGCCTCCTCCACATTCCTCCCACATCACGGCCTTTTGCACTTGCTGTTCCCTGGGTGCAGAATTTGCTCTCACCTCCTTCAAGTCTTGGCTCAGAGGGCTCGGATGTCTCTTCCTCCGTGGGGTCTACCATGGGTACCCATTCTGAAATTGCAGTCCCCACCCCTGGCACGCCCATTCCGTTGCCCTGCAGATTTTTCTCCATAAACATACCATCTTCTGACATACTGCGTAATTTACTTGTTGACTTTGTATAACATCCATCTCCCCTATTAGAATGTCAGCTCCAGGGGGGGCAGGGGTTGTCATCTGTGGTCACAGCAGTATCCCCACTGCCTAGAATGACGCCTGGCACAAACATCAGTGGAGCTGGTACATCCATCAGTGGATGTTTGTAGGATGAGTGAATGAACAGAGGAGTGAACTGAGAGAAATGCCTCCCGTGGACACTGGCGAAGGGGACATTGGGTGGTGTCAAGATAAGGAACTGAACACCTGCTGGGGAAGTCTGCCACATTTGGGGCGGAGTCAGCAAAATGAGGGCGAGCCTTGCTAGCCAGAGAGGGACTCTGTGGCGGATTACCTGTGTTCTGGGATACATCCGGCATCTCAGAACATCCCTCTTATCTCAGGACATTGCTATACTCTCCTTTAAGAAAGAGTGAATAATACTAATAATTGCTGGCCTGTCATATTGAAAGCTTACCATGTACCAGTCATGATGTCAAACACTTCAAACCCAGTGTCTCATTTAAGCCTCCCAACAATCCTACAAGGCACATATTACCATAAATCTCATTTTCTAGACAAAGATGATTCAGAGGTTTCACTGACTTTTAAAATTAATGTTTGATTTATTGGAGTTACAATTCACAAACCCTAGTTCTTCCTTAAGCTTCGGCTTACAAATCTTACTCTTATTTGTGGCCAACATATTTTCACAATCACTTTTATAAAGATGTGGAATGTTTGATTCCAGTTAACAAAGTTAAAACTCCCTTAAACATTTTAAATTGCATTTAAACATTTATTGTGTTTGGTTTCCTTTTATGTACTTTAGTGATCTGACTTAACAAACAGAACCTTTCCAAGTATTTAAATTTAAATTATTCTTCCAATAAATTAAACTTATAAATATGTTGAACTTTGAGTTCTCTTAAATGTTCCCATACTCTAAGTTCAAGTTTTCAGTTTAAAATTATAAATCTGAATCAATTCCATTCCTACTGATTTTCCATTGGAAAGTCAAGATTTTTACTCTAAGTAGGCCAAGTCCTATTGAGCTATAAATACGTAAATATCAAATGTGCACAGATTCTTTTACATAAAAACATTATCATGATTTGGGTTCCCTTAAACTTTCTATACTTAATTTTAAATCTATAAATATGCCCACTCACCAAGGAAACTATAATAATTTCACATCGTTTTGAGGGTTGCCTTCTCGACTCTTCTGAGATGACAGAACATCTTCTCTGCCCTGTCATTGCTGTGTCAGTGACCCCATAATTCAAAGGAGGTGCCACATGGCCTAGGACATCTAGATTTAAATGACATGTTATACCCCTACCAGGAAACTCTACTGCCTGATTTTGCACCTTTGGCTTTTAAGATTAGTCAAACCATTTTTTATCTAAAGCTAAAGAGCTTCAAACCAGATGGAATCCTGCATTCTTTCATATTCTGTTGTCTCTTTGGACCATGCAAATGTTAGAGATATTAAACTGATATCTGATTGAATTATGGCCTAGGAATCAGCTCTTTTCCATCTAGAAGTGGAACCCCAGGCATCCGTCAACAATGGGAATGGACTTGGGAGGTTATCAGTTCCTTCCCAGGTCTGTGACATCACACCCTGTACTTCCACACCTACGAGGGCAGCCAGCTCTCAGGGCAGGAAATAGGGAGACTTCCTCCAGGGGGCCTATGTTGGATTCTCTCCTGCCGTAAAGGTTAAAGTTCACACATGAGACTAGAAGACAGAAGCAGCAGAATTGCAGCTAGACTCTCTCCTCTGGAGGAAGCACAGAGGTGCCTGAGTCCTTCTTTACTCATCTCTTTATAAATCACAATAAGCCTGGTGAGGCTAATAAGGCAGGTGGCATTGTTCCCGTGCTTCATTCATTCATTCATTCAGCAAACATTTATTGCCCATGTATTATGGGCAAGGTCATTGCCTTTGAGGTGCTCACAGTCTGCAAGGGAGACCACCAGCCAGAGCTCAGGGCTGAATGAAATTTACAGTTTGGGAAGTGCAGGGGGGCCCAGGGGAGGGAGAGTAATGTCCTTCAGGTGGAGAACATCAGGGAAGGCTTATGAAGGAGGGGGCATTTGACATTCATCTGTGTTTACTGGGTACCCACTGTATGCCAGGCACTACTGGGGGAAGGGTTTGGGGATGAGTAGGACAAAAGTAAACAGTGTAATTTCAGGTTCTGGGGAGCCGTCGTTTGTTGAGTGCTTACAATGTGCTGACACTAAGTGCTTTACATAGATGGACTTGTTTAATCCTCCTGGCCCTTCTGTGAGGCAGGAAAACATTAATATCCCCATTTTGTCAGTGAGGAGACTTATCACTTATCTGTGGCTGCAGAGCAATCCACCCCAAATGTAGTGGTTTAAAACAGCCGTCGTTTTCTTGCGTCACGAGCCGGTGGGGCAGGAATTCAGGCAGGGCTCAGCAGGGAAAGCTCGCTCCTCTCTGCTCCACAGTGTTAGCCGGGCTTGCGGCTGTGGCTGGAGGATCCAGATGGCCTTGTCGCTTGGCTGGAGTGTCAGGCTGCCCGTCAGCTGGGGCAGTCTAGTTGTCCTGTACATGACCCCTCTCTCCAACAGGGTGGCCGGGGCTTCTTTGCTCTTCTTCCCAGAGTGCAAACACAGAAGTGGCAAGTGACATTGCACCATGGCCACCGCGTTCAGCTGGTCCACAAATGTCACAGAGCCAGCCCAGGTTCAAGTGGAAGGGAAACTGACATGGGGGAGTGGCGAAGTCACAATGCAAAGGGCACGCAGGATGGAAGGGATCGCTGTGGCTGTCTTTGGAAACAGTCTCATGCAGACACGGGGTTTAAATAACTTGCGTGTGGTCATACAGCTAACAGTTAGGCTGTGGGGGTCAGTAGGGTAAAGGTCAGACATGCAGAAATATGGAGGACATCTCAGATAAAATGATGCTGTGAGCGAGGGCCCAGAGTCATGAAAACCTGGAGAGTCATTGCTCTGTTTGCTGGAAGAAGTAGGTGGACAAGAATGAAGCCATATAGGGAATTCCCTGGCGGTCCAGTGGTTAGGACTCAGCACTTTCACTTCCATGGCCCGAGTTCAATCCGTGGTTGGGGAACTAAGATCCTGCAAGCCTCGCAGCACGGCTGATAAAAAAAAAAACTGAAGCCGTGTGTGTGTGTGTGTGTGTGTGTGTGTGTGTGTGTGTGTGTAAAGTGGAATATTCCTCAGCCATAAAAAAGAATGAAATAATGCCATTTGCAGCAACATGGATGGATAGAGATTACCATACTAAGTGAAGTAAGTCAAAGACAAATATCATATGATATCACTTATCTGTGGAACTAAAAAAATGATACAAATGAACTTATATACAAAGCAGAAATAGATCACAGACATAGAAGACAAACTTATGGGGAATTCCCTGGCCTTCCAGTGGTTAGGACTCCACATTTTCACTGCTGTGGGCCTGCAGGAAAACTAAGATTCCTGCAAGCCTCTCAGCCAAAACAAAATGAAACCAAAAAAAAAGAGACAACAAATTTAGGGTTACCAAAGGGGAAAGGAGTGGGGAGGGATAAACTAGGAGGTTGGGATTAACATATACACACTGCTGTATATAAAATAGATAACCAACAAGGACCTACTATATAGCATGGGGAGTTATAGTCAATATTTTGTATTGAATATAAGGGAAAAGAATCTGAAAAAGAATATATATATTCTGAATCACTTTGCTGTACACCTAAAACTAACACAACATTGTAAATCAACTATGCGTCAATAAAAAAAATTTTTTTTTAAATAAAAGAATGAAGGACTTCCCTGGTGGCGCAGTGGTTAAGAATCCGCCTGCCAATGCAGGGGACACAGGTTCGAGCCCTGGTCCTGGAAGATCCCACTTGCCGCAGAGCAACTAAGCCCGTGAGCCACAACTACTGAGCCCGTGTGCTGCAACTACTGAAGCCCACGCGCCTGGAGCCCGTGCTCCTCAACAAGAGAAGCCACCACGATGAGGCCCGTGCACCACAACAAAGAGTAGCCCCCGCTCTCCATAACCAGAGAAAGCCTGCACACAGCAACGAAGACCCAACGCAGCCAAAATAAATAAATAAATAAATTTATTAAAAAATAAAATGGTTATGATGATACATGTTAAAAAATAAGTAAATAAAAGAATGAAGCCAAAAAACGTAGGCTGGGGCCAGACCATGGCTGACCTTGAACACCAGGCTGAACTATTTGGACTTGACTCTGTAGGCAGTGGGCAGCTATGGAAAGGTCTGGAGCAGGAGAGTGACTTGATCATTAGGGAGACTAAGCCGGCCCTGCATAGCCATGTGCGGGATGAGTGCAGGCAGCGGATAAGGGAGGAGTCTCCCGCCGGTGATGAAGACCTGACCCGGAGAGCACACGTGGGAGCAGAGGGCTGGGTCTGAAGGCAGGAAACCCCACAGGGGTGCATCTGACACAGCTTGGCATCTTGACATTTTACAGGTGAGGAGACTGGCTCTGAGGGGTTAACGCTCCAGGATCTCCTAGCAAAGCAAACGGCAGAGGCGGAAGGTAAGAGGTCTGTGGGCAAAAGAATAAGAGGAGGGTGTGGCCTGGGATGGGGTCTAGGTCTTTGGACCCCTCGTCCATTAGAGCACAATGGGAGTGTTCGTGGTGGGGGCCAGAAAAGTAGGGGCTCCGGTGACTTCTCTGTAGGGCACGTTGGCATCAGCGACGCGTGGTGTCAATGCCTTGAATTGTCCAATGAGGAGATGACTTGGCTTGAACCAACAGAAAGAGCCCGCCCTGGTGGGGAACCCGCCCTCTTCCCAGGGCCAGGAGCCCACTCATGGGGAGCGAGGCCTGGTCCACTGGGGGGACCGATGGGGGCTGGTGTGGACGGGGAAACAGAGGCTTGAATTGCCATCTCCACCCACACCCTGAGTTGCTTCGAGGGTCTTTCTGAGTAGTACATCTTTAAGAAAGCAGCAGGGAAGAAGGAAGAGGGGACACGATATGCAGTTCTTTCAAAGCTCTTAGTTTTCAAAGACACTGAGGTTTGTTTTTTTTTTTAAAGAGAGCCTGGTTGATCTCATTCTGAGCATCTCTGGCTGAAAGGGGCCTCCCCGCCCCCTCTGTGCTCGTTGCTCCCTGGGATTTGTATCTTTTCTTCTGACATACTTCATGCAGGGAGAGCTCATTTTGGCTTCCTCAAAAATTGGACGCTAAATTTAGAACTGGCCTCAAAACTTCTGGTCTTTGAGCTCAACTTGTCTGGCTCAGCCCAGCCCGCCACAGCCGTCTCTTATCACCATGAATGTTGTTCCTATTTGGTTCTCCAGTTGTCTTAGAAACGTGAGTTGGTATGATCGGTCACGGCCAAGAAAGGGAAGCCAGAGCCCACCAGTCTATCCGGGTAGGACACTGTCTCTGCTCTTCCCTTGCAAATAATGTTCTCTCCGAGCAGAAAATATTTGCCCCTCGTTTATGAGAGCCGGGCCCCTTGGGCCCATTCCAAATTCCTCTGGTCTCCCTTCCATCTGTTGCAAGTTCCTTCCCTAACTTCTCATCCCTGGAACCACCAGAAAGGGGAGGAAGCAGGCCTTCGTTTGTGCCTGGGCCCATCTGCTTGCCATCTGGACTCAGGCCTATTAACCCCTGACCTTCAGCCATAATCCCTCCTCTCAGCTCCTTCTATAAATTCACTTTGGGAGAAGGAGCCAAGAGCTGAGGGACCTCTCAGTCCCCACCGAGTGGTCCTTCGCATGCCCAGTTCTAACGAAGGAGACGTCATCTCCCTTGGAGCCTAACGGCTGGTTCTGAGCTCTGGGCTCTGCCCCTTACTTCGTATGTCCTTGGGCAAGTCACTTGACTTTCTAGCCAAGCCTGTTTTCCCATCTATAAAACGAAGAGTGGAATAAGTGGGCCTCTAACCTTAGGGTGCATCCCGCTGTAAAACATGCCATGCCTCTATGACCACGACCAGTTCTTACTGGAGAAAGCGTCCTTTTAGCATTAAAGAGAGGAGTGTCATACAGTGTCACCCACTACCTCCCCGCAGAGCACCACCCCAGAAGGGCACTGGAGAGTGCCAGCATCCCTCGCTGAAATGCAGTCATAACCGCCCCTACAACTCAACTCAGAACGATTCTGCAGGAGGCCGTGGCCAGCTGGATCTCATCTGTGATAGTTCAGAAGGTCCACAGCATTCTAAAGATAAAAGCTAAGTTCTCCAGAGCAGTGTTTCTCGAATTGCTTTCCATGGAACACCGGGATCCCATGCGGGCTTGGGCTTTGCCAACCTGTTGTCCAATAAGTTTCGGGAAAGCTGGATTTCTTTACCGCAGGGTTTCTCAGAGCCTTGAACTCACAGCCACCACTACAGACATTCTGCTTATCCTTCAGAAGAGCCTCTGTTTCTGCCCTTTTGCTAGTTCCATTTCACAGATGGGAATATGAGGCTCAGAGAGGTGAAATGATCTGCCCGGAGTCCTGCAGCTGGACGGTTGGGATCTGAACCTACAGCCGTGTTCCTAACATGAGGCTATATTTTCATCCCACGTTACGGGCCCTGAGAGGCTGCCTTTGTTCCAGCTGAAACCCCTCAGAAAAAACAGAGCAAAGGGCAGCTTTCTGGGGAAGGAGACGAGACAGGGGGCGTGTTACGGGTGTATTAAAGCCTCTGGTATGGGGACCCTTAGCTGTTTCCTGGGGACAGTTCACTGGGTGGGGGGGGGAGTCACAGACTTGTCTGCTGCTCCTCACATCTGTAACTGTCTCTGGAGAAAGTCAGGGGAAGGAGTGTCATCCCCTTTACAAGAAAGTTTCGCAGAGATTTGTGTTGATCCAGAGATGCCGGTTCTAGAAGTATCCATTGTTCCATGCGGATTAGTACCACACAACTCCCCTCGCCGACATACCTGATTTCACGGGGTCAGCAACAGCTCCCAGGTGGCCCGGCTGCTGCCAGGGGATCCTGAGAGCCTGAGTGAGTTACTAGTCACCTGTTCATTCTTCCGCATCTCTAACGAGCACTTCCTGAGCACGCTGCTGTGCGTGGGAGACGCAGTGGTGAACAAGTTCAATGTCCCTGTTCTCCAGGAGAGACAGACCTTACACACACACAAAGGCCCCGAGGGGTGTAGTTACAACCGAAGTGAGTTCTCCAAAAGGAACATCGTTCTGTGACAATAGGTATCACGGGAGCGTGACCTAGTTTAGGAAGGCATGTGTGGCCGTGAGGGGCACCACTCACATGTCCCTTCAAGAGACCCTCTTCCGAGGAAGCTGGTTGGCTGACAGCTCCCGCACCTTCAGGTGTTCACACCAAGGCCACTCCCTCCCCAAGTAGCTTGTAGCCAATGGCAGCACAGCAGAGACGCCACAGCTGGGCCACTCCCCCAGGCGGGCAGAGCTTCCACCAAGCTGAGCTGCCCTGCGGTCTTGTTTTTAACACAAGGAAAATTAGAAATTAAATATTTTGAGCTGAATGATCAATGAAAATATAATCTATCAAAACTTGTAGTATACAGCTAAAGGAGTGCTTAAAGGAAAATATTAAGCTTATTAGAAAAGAAGAAAGATATAAAATCAATGATCTAATACTCCATTTCAATAAGCTAGAACAAGAAGAGCCAAGTAAACCCAAAGTAAGGAGAAGGAAGGAAATAATAGTGAGACGAGCAAATATCTGCGACATAGAAAACATACAAACAGAAAATTAACAAAGCCAAAAGTCGGTCCATTGGAAATATAAACAAAATTGGTAAATTCGTAGCTAGACTGATCAAAGAGACAGGGAAAGGAGGAGAATAAGTTGAGTACAAGGAATAAAAAAGGAGATATCACCACAGAGCCTGCAGACATTAAAAAAGAATAATAAAAATAATAAGACAATTAAAAGAATAATAAAATATTATAAACAACTTTATGCCAATCAATTTGACAACATAGATGAAATGGACAAATTGCTTGACAAATCGCAGCTTACCAAAATTGACACAAGGTGAAATTGAGAATCCAAGGAGTTTTATCTATTAAAGAATTAGAATTCATTATCAAAACCCTTCCCTCCAAACAAACTTCAAGCCCAGATACTTTAACCAGTGAATTCTATCAAACATTTAAGGAAGAAATAGCACCAATACACACATTTTCAGAAAATAGATGGGGGGGAAACCTTTCCCACTTCATTTTATGAGGTCAGCAGTACCCTGATACCAAAACAACAAAGACATTATAAGCAGATTGAACCCAGATCTCAGCACCATAATTAACAAGACTTATTTCTTAGTAGGCCACATGTCCAGAATGGGTCATAAGGAAGACTGTGCTTGTCACAGACACTCAGGGACCAGGCTGATGAAGCTTCTGTCTCAACAGAAGCTTCCACTGTGATTAAGGCAGAGAAAGGAGACGTAGCGAATTGCATACTGACCCTTAAAGCTTCTGCCCTGAAGGGACATGTGTCACTTCTGCTCATGTTCATGACCATGTCCCAGGGGGATGGGGGTGTCCTAACATACTTTTGGAAGGAGAGGAGAATAGATAGTGATTATCCCAGGAGTCATAGATGTATATATAGTAACAGAAGAGCCGAAATAAGTAACATGAATGACCTGCCCAGTGAGAATACAGAGTGGACCAGGGGGCCCTGGGGGCCTGGGCTTCGGAAATCCCACCAGCCCGAGAGAGGGGGAGAGCCTGGGAAGGAGGCTGAGCTGCAGCAACCAGAGGGAGGGGAAAAAACGGCTGAGTCCACGAAGGGACTGGCCAACGGTGTCTCATGTGATTGAGCGGTCGTGTAAGAGGAGGATGCGGACCACCAGGATGTCACTGGTACCCCAGGCAAGATTATGTCAGTGGAGTGATGGTGGTAGAAGCCAGAATGAAATGAGTAAGAACTGAGTGTGGGGTGAAGGAGAGCAGAATATGGACACGTTTTAAAGAAGTTGGTTGTGAAGGGAAGGAAGGCAGTCACTGGAAGAGGACGTGTTAAGAGAAGGTTTGGTGATTTCAGTGGGTGAGCCCAGAGGATGTTTAAATGTTGATGGGAACCATCTAGTTTGGAGGAAGGGATTAGATGTATAAGAGAAGGGAGTCAGGGACAGTAGAAGGTTCCTGGAAGGTGGGACTTGAAAGTCGGCAATGAAGGATGCCGTGAGGTGGACCTGGGGGGCTGTGGCTGAGCTAGTGTGAGTGGAAGCAGGCAGTAGGGGAGCCAGAGGGAGAGGAAAGCGAGCAGAGCAAACACATGGTGGGGCAGAGAACCGAGAGGGAGAAAGCCTGCAGCGGAGTCTTGCTGGTCCTTTTACTTTTTTTTTTTTTCTTTTTTTAAAAATTGAGGTATAATTGACTTACAATGTTGTGTCAGTTTCAGGTGTACAGCAAAGTGATTCAGTTATACATACATATATATATATATCTTTTTGAGATTCTTACCCCTACAGGTTATTATAAAATATGGAGTAGAGTTCCCTGCGCTATACAGTAGGTCCTTGTTGGTTATCTGTTATATATATAGTAGTGTGTATGTATTAATCCCAAACTCCTGATTTATCCCTCCCCCACCTTCCCTTTTGGTAACCATAAGTTTGTTTTCTATGTCTGTGGGTCTATTTCTGTTTTGTAAATAACTTCACTTGCATCATTTGTCTTACATTCCACATATAAGCGATATCATATGATATTTGTCTTTCTCTGTCTGACTTACTCCACTTAGTATGATAATCTCTAGGTCCATCCATGCTGCTGCAAATGACATGATTTCATTCCTTTTTATGCCTGGGTAATATTCCATTGTATTTATATACCACATCTTCTTTATCCATTCATCTGTCCTTTTTCTTGAAAAGATTTCATTCATTCAACAAATATTTATGGAGCGCCTGCTGTGTGCCAAACCAGGTCCTGAGCACCGTGGGTAGAGCACTCAACAGGACCAATGCCATCCTCATTCTCAGAATCCATGCCTGTATCCAAAGAAGCCGAGTGGCAACAACCTCTTTGGCCAGGCAGGTGCCCTCAATTTGGACCAATTTCTTGAATAGCAGCAGATAGACACAACAGATATGGGGGTCAGAGGAAAACAGACTTCCCATAATAGGAAGGGGCTGTTGGATAAGGCTTGTCCTCTGGAATGTCTTAGGGACTTTGGGGAAGGGAGGTGTGTGTGTCCAGATACATCTCTGGAGCAACTTGATGCAGAGAACCCCTCTGTGCTTTGAGTGTGTTGGGATGTGTTGGTGGTTGACTCTGTATGTGTTTGGAAGAGAAAGAGCCAGACCAACAAGGTGGCACCCTGCTAGGAAACTTGCCCATTCTGGTTCTTTGTTGTTTTTTACTTTTTGTTGTAGAAATTTGAAAGCAGATGCAAAAATGGAGAGAATAGTACAGTGAACCTCCATGGACCGTCATTCTCACCACCACTGACCTCTTCCTCCTCCAAACACCTCTGACTTGTCCGTGCCTCCCATTTGGCAGTTAATAATGTACTTTCTCATGAAATCTGAGTTTCGGCTCCTCCTGAAACCGGCACTGTTTCTGGGCTTTTTCTGTTATGTGAGCCAATGCATTTCTTTCTAGACTTCATTTTGAAGTGATTTTTTTTTTTTTTTTTCCTCTTGTGATGGAAAGAATCCTGTCTACTCTAGAGACCCAACCTTCTTCGCCCGGCTCCCTGGGCCCAGGTACCCTTACAAGGGCATCCAGTGCTGTGTTAGTTATCTATGGCTGCATAAGAAGTGACCCCAAACTTAGTGAGTGTGGTAACCAGCCTCTAAGAAAGCCCTTAAAGATCCTCGCCTCCTGGTATTTGTGCCCTGAGCAGTCTCCTCCTATATCCTATTGAGGTTACTCTGTGAGACCAACAGAATGTAATGGAAGTGATGTGACTTCCAGGTCATAAGAGACTTGAACTTGGCACCTTGCTTCCCCCAGGCATGTCCCACTGCATTGTTGTGTCCGAGGGGCACACAGGAGGGTCCCTGGCCTAGCCCTGGGGAGCCAGGGAGGGCTTCCTGGTGGAAGCGATCGCTGAACTTCATCCTAAAACCTCATCTCCCCTCTGACTGCTCAGTGGACGCAGGCCTCTGAAGGCGCATCCAAGGGTGACCTCACCCCTTTAGGACAGGCTCTCACGCCTCCCAGGACATCAGGGGACATGTCTGGATGTATGCATCCTCGAGGGGAGCAAGACAGACAAAGCCCCCAGACCCTATTTCCCAGCTGGGCCTCACAGGAGCACTTTCTCAGGGGCCGCCCGCCTCCAGTGCCCCAGCCTCTGCAGTGCGGTCAGTGCAGATAAAGGCGGGAGCCGCAGTCCCCACAGGCAAGGCGGTCAGTGCAGATAAAGGCGGGAGCCGCAGTCCCCACAGGCAAGGCGGGGCGGGTGGTGGAGGTGAGGGTTGGAGAGGAGGTGTTGAGCCCCTGCAGACACGCAGGCACACGTCCTGAGCTGCGCTGTCGGTCGGGGGAGGCTGGCTACTGGCTGGTGCTTGGGCCCCCAGCCCCTCTGCGGACCAGCTGTCTCCACGCCCCGCCTGTGCCTTCCCCAAGGGGCGCGGGGAGCAAGCGGGACACCCCTCCCCTTCCATCAGCAGCTCCTGTTCTCCCGCCCGCGCACTTCCCACTCCCACAGAACCCCTTCCTGGCAGAGCGCCTTCACCAGGCCTGCCTTCTCCCCCAGCTTCCCGTTTGTGCTTCATTGTTCTTCTTCTCTCCCCTTTTGCTAAAGGTCCTTGCTTATGTGATGTGGCAATGGGTGGGCATTAGCGTGGGTCTCTGTGAACGTTCCTGTGTGTGTGTGTGTCTGTGTGTGTGTGTGTGGGTGGGTGTTCACCACTGGATATCGGTGTGTAAGCTGGACCTGGCACAGGGCACATATGCTGGGGGCGTCACAGGCTCAGATGTGAGAGGAGGCGGGGAGACAGGCAGAGGTCCAGACTCTTTAGCACTTCCTGGAAAAGACCCCCAGCTGCTCTAGCCCCTGCCTTCCTCCCAGCCTTAGCACTCACCACCCCTACAGAACTCACCCAGCTCCTGCCCTCTCTCTCCCCTCAGCCTAGGGTTTCTGTTCCCAATCCCCATCCACTACTAGGCAAACTACTGCTTGACCCTTCAGGCTCTGCTCAAGCGTCCCCTCCTCGCAGGAGCCTCCTTGAGCCCCTGGGTCTGGGCTGGACGCCCCGGCAGCAGTGGCCACCGCCTCTCCTCTGCCCAGGGCCGCTGCTGGAGGCCAGGACCTTGCCTGCGCTGGCCGTCTTCCCTCAGCATCCCGCCTGATACCAGGCCCCGTGTGGGAGCTCCCTGCAGAGGGGTGAATGAAAAGAAAATTATGTATATGTGTATATAACCATAGCCAGAGAGAGAGAGAGAGAGAGAGAACTTTCTTCCCCCAGCTAAGCAGTCTAGACTGAACTTTTCTCCTGGTGGCTTAAGTAAGGTTCAGGCGTATTGTAGGGATGTTGGGGAATGTGGGTTCATTTTATCTTTGGAACTGGGGGTGGTGTGTGCCCCACACCCTGCTACCCACATACACGCTGGTGCCACACCAGGCTGCTTTCCGAAAAGAATGTGTGCTGTCACTCAACTTCTAATCTCGCTGGTTTAAAGCCAGCGTCAAACACCCTCAGCCATCATCCTGCCCACCAGAAACAAACTTTGAAGTCAGTCTGGGCCTTAGAGGGGGCAGAAGCCTTCTAAGGGAGGGAGGCCCCGCCCCCTCAGCCCCCACCCCTGCTCCCCCCAGCCAATCACTGAGCCCGTTCGGTTTCCGGAGCAAGGGTTGGGGGCGGGAGGCAGGGAGCCGGGCTGGAAGGGCTTTTGGAGCCCCGCAGGCTGCGTGCTCCAGGGGCTGACGCAACTGGAGAATTTGGCTTCTTTTTATCACATATATCATTTTGCCATATATGGTCACCGAGAGCTACTGGCAGCGAGGCTCGGGCCCAGATGGTGGGCTCCCAGAGTGAAGTGAGCTACATACCAGCCCAGAACAAGCAGACCATCGCTCACCCGCCGGACAGGTGGGTGGGCCAGCAGGGGGATTATATATAGTTCTGTTCACATTCCTTCACTAATGCATGTTGGCCCCCAAAGGCGCAAACAATCTCCATTTCTGGCTCTTTTTACTGAATTTGCTAATTGCTATTCTTCTATAACCAAGGGAACGAAAAGAATTCCAGGAGGAATGTGGGGAAAGAGATGTGCTGGCCATTTCCCTTCCTTCATCCTCTGACCCTCCCCTCCCCTCCCCTCCTCCCGCTGCCCCTTACCCCGCAGCCCCCCTGAAGTCTTTCCCATTCCGGCCGCCCCCAGAGGGCCTTTTCTGCTGACTCGCCTCATTTCTCCCCTTGCGCCAGAATCCCCTCCTCGCCTGCAGCCCTTCAGCCCAGGTGAAGCTGGCCGGGTGCAGATGAGCCCCTGAGGCCGGGCGGGATCCAAAGAAGTGTAGGGTCACAGCAGACAAGATGCCCCAGCTCCCAGAACCTGTCCCGGCCAGATCCTGGCCTGGCCAAGCAGGAGATGCTGCCCGAGCCTTCCCAGGGGCCTGAGGTGGCAAGAATGGCAACACAGGAAGCCAACCGCTAAGACTCTCTGAGGCCCAAATAAATATCGGCGATCCCCCAAGGCCATTGTCAGGACCTCACTTTACATCACCAGCCTGAGGCAGTCAAGATTTCTGAGGTTTACACCTCCAGCCCAGAATTTCTTCAGAGCTTCAGAATCACAGGTCGGAGGTGGCACTGTTACACGTCAGGGGGGTGGCTCAGTCCTAAAGCAAAGACAGATGGAGCAAGGTTAGACCCGGTCTGGAGTGGCGGGTGCAAGCTTAAGGATGTTCATAGGAGCAGCTGAGCCTCTGACGTCAAGGGCGAGGAAGGCAGGCGGCCAGCCTCTCGCATGGTGTCCAGAAGCATCCTTAGGGAGTACACCCTTGGTGAAATGCGGCTTTGGTGATCCCTGTCTTCTAATTCGCTTCAAATAACAGGGACTGATTCTTCCAGCAGTGTACCCCCTGTGCCTCTAGCACAGAGCAGGAGCTTGACCCTGCTACACAGAGAAACACAAGGGAGCTTTTACAAGCTACTGTTGTCTGGGCCCGGTACATTCTGACCTAACGGCCTGGGGTAGGTCTCGGGTGTGTGATGTGTTATATGTCAGTCCCTCCCAGCTTCCCTGGTGATCTGATGTGTGCACAGCTGCAAACAGGGTGGCTCTTCCTGGAGTGTCTGACATGAGCCCACCAGCTCCTGATCCCCCTACCTGGGTCAGCCTCAGGTCCCCCAAGCAAAGCCCCTTCCCAGGGAGCTGCGTGGTCCAGCTGGCCGGTAAGGATGAGCCGTGGCCTGGAAGTCAGAAGCTGACTCCCACCTGGCTCTGCCCTGAATTGCCAGAGCCCCCTCCTCAACGCTCCGAATGTCTTAAAACCCCCGTTTCTTCCACCGCAAAATCAGGAGGTAGAGAAGTTCCAGAAGGACCAGTGAGATTGTTTACATAGTAGTAATGCTACTAAATAATTACTGTGTACCCCACCATGCTGGGTGCTGAAGGCATGCTATTTCATTTGGTTCTACTACTCTGCCCACTTTAAAGATGAGAGAATTGAGGCTAAATTGTCTGGCCAAGGTCCCACCACCACTAACTGGCGGGGTGGGCGAGGGGGAGCTGGAACACGATTCCAGAGCTTGCAGGTCTCAGCACCGCCACTGGTTTACACACCAGACGAATATGAAGGGACTTTTCACTGGCTGTGTTTCGCAGGATGTCAAGGCTAAACCTGGCAAGACGGACTCTGGGAGGATGCTTCAGGTCATGAAGAGCAATGCCCTCGGCAGGCTCCTGATTCTGGCACAAGCAGTGTGCTGCTTCCCCTGCCCTCCATCGTAGGCTGCCAAGGAGTGGGTTTCAAAGCCGGCCTCTTCATCGACTAAGAGCACAAAATAATGGTTGGCCCAAATATGAAGGGACATCAGTCAGCTGAGAGAGTACGGCAACCCCTCTCTGCCCAGCAGGAGGGAAAGAAAAAAACAAAATGAAAACAGGAGGAGGGTGGCTGAGTGAACAGCGGACCCGTCTCCAGGAAGCCGGTAGCGTGCAGGTTCTGGTCCCCTCCATCTCACCTCCACCTTCCACCTTCTTTTGAGCAAAATCAGAAGGAAGAGGAATTTGAGCTTAGAAGAAGGTCGAAGATGATGTTAGTGCCATGAAACTGGGCTGTGGTGACTGGAATTGGCAAGTCCAGGAAAAGCCAAGAGGCCGAGAGAGAGAGGTCAGAGAAATGGCTTTGTCCTTGTGTGATCTTTGTCGACTTAATGGAAGCTGGACTTGAGACGTGCGAGTTCAAGAGGTGGTCGATTGCCTCCGAGGTACTTTGCCTGAATTTAGGGGAAGCTGCCACTGGTGGGATGTTTGTCAAGGTGTTTGAACAGTCTGACTACAGTCAGAGCGTGGATAGCTATACAGTTGGCATTCTTCTCTTCTCATCGTTTTTATTAAAGACACACACGTACAACTCCTAAGTTAAAAATCAAGAAAACCGAGTTTGAAAAATGATAACTTTATAAGACAAAATAGAGAGAAACCAGTTTCCGGGTGCTTTCCTTTCCACTAAGGCTGGACTCCGGTGGTTCTGGCTCTTCTTCTCAGATGGTTTCGGTGAGAAAACCTTGCCTTTGTGTTTCACCTGCTTGATTGGATGCCACACTCCCCCTCCCCTGAGAGGTGTTTGGGGCTAAGCTCTACAGCCTCATCCAGGGCTCTTCGTGCCCACGGGGCCACGTAGGCAAGGTTTGAAGGTCGGGAGGGGAGACGCCCCCTGAAGCTCTGACGACGAGGCTTCCTGCTCCAGCGCTGATTTTAGAAAATGTGGAGTGTCAGTGGCAAAGCATCCCTCCGGATCTAGTTTTCCACTTCCCTGCGAGGCAGAAGGAGCAGGTAAGGGACTTACAGGGAAAGCTGGTGTAAAGCCTCTTGATCCAATCAGGTACATCCAGAGAAAATAAACCACCAAAGGGAGATGCTGATAAGGCCCAAGTGAGGCTGGGTCAGGAAAACCGACTTGAGAGGAGCCTGGGTCTTCAAACCCTTACGATGGTATCATTCTTTTAAGGTGTTTTCCTTATTGAAATTCTCAAACATATACCAAAGTGGACAAAATGGTACAAAGAACCCCCTCGTACCCATCTCCCAGTTTCAAAAGTTGGCAACACCCTGCCATTCTTGCTTCATCGTTTCCTCCCACATTTCTTTTTCTGGAATATTTAAAAGCAAATTTCAGATACGTTATGTCACCCCGAATACATCAGTATTTATCTCTAACAGATAAGGACTTTGTGTTTTTAACACAACAATATCACTTCCAACAAAAACTAATGATTCCTTAATATAAAATAGTTTGTGTTTGGTTTTCTCTCATGGTCTCAGAAATGCCTATTTTTAGTTTGTTCAAATCGGGATCCAAACAAGTCCACGCATTGAATTTGGGTGTTATGTTTCAAGTCTTTTCGTTTATAACACGTTCCACTCTCCTGCTGTTTTTCATGTCATTTATTTGTTGAAGAAACTGGGTCATTTGTCCTTTAGAATTAGTCACATCGGCTGACAGAATCCTCTTCGATGGTTTAACTGTTGTTCAAGGATAAAGTCATATGTTAAGATTCAAGACCTGGATATTCTCAACCCTGGCTGCACATCAGTATCACCTGGGGAGATCTTAAACATTTCAGAATTCCTGGCCTTGCCCCTAGTGATTCTGATTCAGCCAAATCCAGGGTAGAGCCCAGGAGTCTATTTTTTTTAAGCTGCCAAAGCGATTCTGCTGTGCATCCCCCATTTGAGAACCACTGACCCCGATAGTTGGGCTTTTCTCAAAAGGGCTACTGATTATCCACAAGGAGGAGAGGAAACAGGGGGAGAAGGGGGAGGAGAAGAAGAAGGGGGAGAAGGGGGAGGGGGAGAAAGAGGAGGAAGAGGAGTTGTTGACAAATACTTATTGAGCCCCAAGCACTAACTTAGATTGGGATGGTGTTGAGAGAGAAATAAAAGAGGTTCAACTTACTGGTTTAAAAGTTTAGACCAGGGAACCAACTCTGACTGAAAAATGCAACAGACTTCAAGCCTGAGACCTAGCTCATGTTTTAACTCCCTCTCCCAATAGCCTGTACACCCAAAGACCCATTTACAAAGATGCTCTTTCATTCATCCATTTATTCAGTGAATATTTATTGAGTGCCTACTGTGTACCAGACACAGTTTTAGGCATGGCAAGAACAGAGCAGGAAATGTTTTTCTTTAAAGAAGTTCTAGTGGGAGCAGACAGAACAATAAACAAATGAACAACCTAACAAATGACTAAATAGGATAAAGTCAGGCAGTAATAAATGCTATGAAAATTGTTTAATGCAGCATAATAATGAAGAAAATTTGGAACCCATTTACCTGCCCCTAAATAGGAAATAATTTTAAATATATAAATATAAATTATATAAATATATATATATATATATATATATATATCCGTACTATGGACTATTATATAGCATTTAAATAGGATGAGATAGGTCTGTGTGTACTGACGTGGTAAATTCTCCAAGACATAAATTTGCTAAGTAAAAACAGAACCAAAAAACCCACAAAACACAAAACCTTGCAATTCAGTATGTGGAATTTAATCCCATTTCTGTAAAAAAAAAGAAAAGTGCCAAATTATATAGATGTACGTGTATATATGGAAATGAAAAGGTTTAGAAGATAATGTGGTCAATTCTAGGCAGGGGATTAGGATTTGAAGGGAGAGTCAGAGAGAATTTTTGCTTTTTCTGTATGGTTTGAATTTTTTTTACGATGAGAATGTTTTTATAAATGCCTCACATATTCAAAGGAACAAAATAACTGTTACAGAACATAGAAGATGGAAAGCTTCCCAATTCAATTTATAGAACTAGCATAACCCTGATATTAGAACCTGACAATGTTAGCACAAATAAAGAGGACTGGAGATCAGTGTCACTTATGAATATGGTTGGAAAATTCCTATGTAGAACATTAGCAAATAGAATCCAGCAGTATATAAAAAACCATGGCTCAGCAGGGTTTATTCCAGAATCACAAGGATGGATGGATATCAGGAAGTCTATAATATAATTTATCAAGACAATCAGTACTGCCCTTGGACCTGGGCAGCAGGGCCACCTACCTTGGCCCCCCTCCAGCCCCGCTTCTCCCAAAGGGTAAAGGATTCCTCTGGGCCAGGAAGACTTGGCTTGTGTTCCTCCTTCCTAATAGACCACACTGTCAGGACCAGGACTCCAAAACTGCCTGCCCAAATGGCCCCAAGTCCACTTCCAGGGCCTACACTGACCTCTCCCCTGGTTCCAGCCCATCAAGGGTGGATCTTGCCACCAGAATAGGACACACCCCAAGGCCTCAGGGACGATGGCCAAGGTGAGGCTGTTTGTGTGGTAGGGTAGAGCTCAGATACCTGGGCTGGGGTGTCCATAGGTGTGCATATGAGGTTCCGGGTATGGGATGGAGCTGGGGGCGGGAAGAAAAGGATGGTGGGCTGCAGCCCGGGGTTGGGGATGGGCAGCCTGTCTCTAAGCTTCCCTATTCTAGCACGATATTCCAAGGAGTGCGAGTATTCTAAATTCAAACCTGGCCTGCCAGGTTGTTATGAAGGTAAATGTCAAGGTAGGAAACAAGAACGTATTTTACTTAACAGTTTGCCATTTTGGTTTGCAGTTTCTAAATATTTACAAATATAACAGGCCCCACAGTTGTTAAGGGCAACTCGGCAATAATAGAACCCAGGAGAAAGAAGCATGATACCAAACACAGAAAAGACACTGGAAAGATGAATGGAGACGAAGAAGAGACAGAGTAGTGGGAAGATGGAAATGGAGATGTTCTGAAAGGCAGTCACTTGGTCCTTAATATGTGCCTTCCTCTGCTAGGTGGTATAAGGAGTGGAGAAGAGATCACGTGGATTTTGAAACTTGCAGGGGATGAGAGTGGTGGCTGTAATTTAAAAGTTGGGAATAATTTTCTGTCACTAAAGATGGAGTTTTATATGTATCTTTAAGGCCAGCTGTTTTTTTTTTTTATTTTTTTTTAATTTATGGCTGTGTTGGGTCTTCGTTTCTGTGCGAGGGCTTTCTCTAGTTGCGGCAAGTGGGGGCCACTCTTCATCGCGGTGCGCGGGCCTCTCACTGTCGCGGCCTCTCCCGTTGCGGAGCACAGGCTCCAGACGCGCAGGCTCAGTAGTTGTGGCTCACGGGCCCAGTTGCTCCGCGGCATGTGGGATCTTCCCAGACCAGGGTTCGAACCCGTGTCCCATGCATTGGCAGGCAGATTCTCAACCACTGCGCCACCAGGGAAGCCCAGGCCAGCTGTTTTTATCATTGTTTGTCCCAGGCCCCAACAGTGAAAGCATGAGTCCTAACCATTGGATCCCCCAGGGAACTCCTGATGGTTTTTAAACAAACTGTGAAGTCAAGACAACCTGAATGCTTGTGTTAATTGTAATGATTTCCTCATGCCGGTCTCAGTGTCTGCTGTATCAGAGTGTATAAGAATGTGCCACTACTCCAGCTTTTTCTGTGGAGAGGTGGTTTTGTGGTTATTTTTTAAGGGAGGTTTGACTTCTGGAGACGAGAATCCAAGGAAAAAAGCACAAGAGAAGGCACTCCAGGTTTTCTAAATTTCTATCTTTAACTTTGCCCCCTACCCCAGAATGACTTTTTTCTTTTTAAATAGCTTTGTTAAGGCATAATTTACATGTCATAAAATTCAACTATTTTAAAGGTACAGTTAGACAAGTTCTAGTAAATTTATACAGTTGTACAACCATCACCAGAATCCAGTTTTAGAATATTTCCATCACCCCGAAGATTTCCTTTGTGCCTCTTTGCAGTCCATCCTTGCTTCCGCCCCCCAGCCCCAGGTAACCACTGATCTGCTTTCTGTCTCTATGGTTTTGTCTTTTCTGGAAATTTCGTATAGATATAATTATACAAAATTTAGTCTTTTGTATTCTGGCTTCTCTGAGTTAGCCTAATATTTTTGAGATTTCACCCATGTTTTAGAGTATATCAGTCAGTCACACTGATACTGTATTCTTACTACTACTGAACAGTATTCCACTCTGTTGATACATCACCCTTTGTTTATCCGTCCATCAGTTGATGGACGCCTGGGTTGTTTCCAGTTTGGGGCTCTTACGAAAAATGTTGCTGTGAACATTGGGTACGAGTCTTTGTGTGGACAAAGACTTTGTATGTTTTAATTTCTCTTGAGTATATACCTAAGGATAGAATTGCTGAGTCCTATGGTAAGTTTATGTTAAAAATTTTAAGGATCAGCCAAACTGTTTTCTAAGGTGGCTGCTTTATGTAAATTCCCACCAGCAGTGACTGAGGGTTCCAGTTTCTTCACATCCTTGCCAACACTTAGTACTGTCAGTCTATTTGATGATAGCCATTTTAGTGGGATATTTCATTCTTGTTTTAATTTGTATTTTCCTAATGTCTGATGATGTTGATTGAGCATGCTTTCATGTGCTTATTTGCCAGCCAAATATCTGCTCCGGGGAATTGTCTATTTAAATCTTCTGCTGATTTTTAAAACTGGGTTATTTATCTTCTTATTAAGAATGCTCTGTTAAAAACGTCAGTTGAGGGACTTCCCTGGTGGCGCAGTGGTTAAGAATCCACCTGCCAATGCAGGGGACAGGGGTTTGAGCCCTGGTCCAGGGAGGTCCCACGTGACGCAGAGCAGCTAAGCCCGTGCGCCACAACTACTGAGCCTGCGCTGTAGAGCCCACGAGCCACAACTGCTGAAGCCCGCATGCCACAGCTACTGAAGCCCATGTGCCTAGAGCCCGTGCTCTGCAGCAAGAGAAGCCACCGCAATGAGAAGCCCACGCACCGCAACAAAGAGTAGCCCCCGCTCGCCGCAACCAGAGAAAAGCCCGCGTGCAGCAACGAAGACCCAACGCAGCCACAAATAAATAAATAAATTTATTTTAAAAAGTCAGGTGACTCAGATTACCTTCTTTGCTGAACACTTTTCAGTGATTACACATTTACCTCCCCCACCACCACCACTTCTTCTCCAGGTTAATTCCCACTCATCGTCCTCCCTCAGCTCACATGTCTCTTCTTTAAACTAGTGTCAGGAACCTGCAGTATGATATGCTTTGTCATGGCCTCCTGGATGTCTACTTCCTAGCACTTGCTACCATTGTAATTAAATACTTAAAGGTGTAATTTAAATCTTTGTCTCCCGTGTCCTTCAACAGGGCGTGGGTGCCATCTTGTTGTCCCCCTGCCTCCTCAGTGTTGAGCCAGTGCCGGGCACACGGTGGGCATCTCAGACACATTTGTTAAATAAGTAAGTGAACAAAAAAGTTCCTGCTTCCTTAAGGAGCGAGGTCTCTGAAAGGCCATGTTCATTCCAAGCCAGGGGCTGACAGCAGTGTGAACCCCCAGGGGACTCAGGAGGCCTTAGTGGAGCCCAGTATGGTCGGGGCCACAGACAGGAACTGTGCACTGAAAAAGTAACAGGCCGGGGACAGGGGGCCGGGGGAGTTTGGGATTAACTTACACACACTCCTGTACATAAAATAGATCACCAACAAGGACCTACTGTATAGCACAGGGAGCTATACTCAATGTTTTGTAATAACCTATAAGGGAAAAGAATCGGAAAAAGAATACCACCACCACCGCCGCCCCCCACCAAAAACAAGTAACAGGCTGTGTCTGAAGAGGACTTGTAAAAGGCCAAGTGAAAAGAGCCTGTCCTACGGATGGGCCTCCAACTGGAGAGAATTTGTGCTCCCAGAATTCCTTCCTGGGGAACAATAATTTAGCTCTTGAATTGAGAGATGAGGAATGACAGTGGATGTGATAAGGAAAAAGCTCTGCTGTAGAAGAAGCTATGGGGAAAGGCCTCTGTGACTCCACGTTGAAAGGAGAAAGTCCCTCTTTCCGCCCCAGGTTGTTTTTTTTTAAAAGGGAACTTTATTTATTTATTTATCTATTTATTTATTTATTTATTATTATTATTTTGGGGCTGCGTTGGGTCTTCGTTGCTGCGCACGGGGTTTCTCTAGTTGCGGCGAGCGGGGGCTACTCTTCATTGTGGCGTGTGGGCTTCTCATTGCCGTGGATTCTCTTGCTGCAGAGCACGGGCTCTAGGCACGCAGGCTTCAGTAGTTGTGGCACGAGGGCTCAGTAGTTGTGGCTCGCGGGCTCTAGAGCGCAGGCTCAGTAGTTGGGGCGCATAGGCTTATTAGTTGCTCCGCGGCATGTGGGATCTTCCCGGACCAGGGCTCAAACCCGTGTCCCCTGCACTGGCAGGCGGATTCTTAACCACTGCGCCACCAGGGAAGCCCCCAGGTTTGAGTATAAGACATTAACTGGAGACCAGTATTTCCAGGAGACACAACAGTTCCCCTCCCCCACCCCCATGGTGCCTGGCCTCTGCTTGAAATTTTGTCTCAGCCTTTTTCTCTTCCTCACAGTCCTCGTGTCTCTCTTTAGTTCTCTGTCTTTACTTAGAATGGAAATGTATTCATTGGTGAATGTATTTGTTTGAAGTAAACCAATGTTAATCAAGCTTTGGAAGCATTGAACATTTTGAAGCATCACCCTCAAAGAAAATCTAAATGTCCCCAAATGAGGTTCTGACATATTATATGTTTCCCATGGGTGGGTGGCTTGGATGGGTGAGCTATTTGAGCAAGAATCATTTTATTTCTGCAAAGCTGTGTGACTTCTGTTTTTCATTTTTACCTTTTGTAATTCCCTTTTTTGTTTTTTTAAAATTTATTTTTCTTTTTATAAATTTATTTTATTTATTTATTTAGGCTGTGTTGGGTCTTTGTCGCTGCGCTCAGGCTTTCTCTAGTTGCGGCGAGCAGGGGCTACTCTTCTTCGCATTGCACAGGCTTCTCATTGCGGTAGCTTCTCTTGTTGAGGAGCACAGGCTCTAGGCGTGCGGGCTTCAGTAGTTGTGGCTCGCGGGCTCTAGAGCGCAGGCTCAGTAGTTGTGGCGCATGGGCTTAGCTGCTCCGCGGCATGTGGGATCTTCCCGGACCAGGGCTCGAACCTGAGTCCCCTGCATTGGCAGGCAGATCCTTAACCACTGTGCCACCAGGGAAGTCCCTCTTCTTTGTTTTTTAATTGAAGTGTACTTGATTTACAATGTTGTGTTAATTACTGCTGTACAGCACAGTGATTCAGTTATACATATATATACATTCTTTTTTTACATATTCTTTTCCATTATGGTTTATCATAGGATATTGAATATGGTTCCCTGTGCTATACAGTAGGACCTTGTTGTTTATCCATTCTCTATATAAAAGCTTACATCTGCTCACCCCAACCCCCCCATTCCACCCCTCCCCCAACCCCCTCCCCCCCCATTCCACCCCTCCCCCAACCCCCTCCCCCTTAAAGCCGTATCACTTTTGATGAGAGAAGAGAGAAAGAGGACAAAGAATGCAAGTTGCCGTCCTGGTAAGGTGAGCCATGAGAACGGGGCCTCTGCACCCCCAGACTGGGCATCCCCAAGAGCTATGGGGATGAGGGGCAAGGTACCCAGAGCAGGGTCTGGAGCCCTGGCAAGGTTTCAAGATCCTCTAGCAAATTGTGATTCAGAGATCCCTGTATTATAGAGTTCCTCTTAAGTTGTGGCCATTGGATTATTCCTTCTTATATATACATTAGAAAGAAAATCTCTAAAGAATACATCAGGCTACATGGCTACCTGTTATTGGGGAGGGGTAGCCAGATGGGGGTCAGGGAATCAAGGCAAAATTTTTACTAGGTAATTTAAAACAAGTTTTAAATTTTGAAACAATCTCAAATTTATGCAAAAGCTGCAAGTATGGTAAAAATACCTTTTCCGCCACCCCCCCCCGAACCGTTTGAGAGTCAGTCGCTGATAGGATGCCTGATCACCCCTGAGTACTTTAGTGTGGATTTCCTGCAAGAAGGACCTCCTCTGACAGAACCACAATATAATCAACAAAATCAGGAAATTAACACTGATACATTTCCACCATTCAAGTGTCCCAATAATATCCTTTATAGAAACAAAAAGATCCAATTCATAATCATGTGTTGCCTTTAGTTGTCATGTCTCTTTCAGTCTCCTTCATTCTGGAACAGTTTCTTAGTATTTCCCCAGCCCTCATGATCATATAGATTATAGGCCAGTAATCTTTTAGTTGATTTACAATGTTGTGTTAGTTTCTGGTGTACAAAAAAGTGATTCAGTTATATATATATATGTCCTTTTTCATATTCTTTTCCATTGTAGGTTATTACAAGATATTGAATATAGTTCCCTGTGCTATATACACTTGGACCTTGTTGTTTATTTTTTATATAGTAGTTTGCATTTGCTAATCCCAAACTCTTAATTTATCCCTCCACCCCCTCCTTCTCCTTTGGTAACCATAATTTTGTTTTCTATGTCTGAGAATAGGGTTCTGTTTTGTAAATAGGGTCATTTGTATCATATTTTAGATTCCACATGTAAGTGATACCATATGATGTTTGTCTTTCTCTGACTTACTTTGCTTAGTATGATAATCTCTGGGTCCATCTATGTTGCTGCAAATGGCATTATTTCATTCTTTTTTAAAAAAATATTTAGTTGTTTATTTGGTTGCATTGGGTGTTAGTTGCAGCAGGCGGGCTCCTTAGTTGTGGTATGTGAACTCTTAGTTGCGGCACATGGGATCTAGTTCCCTGACCAGGGGTCAAACCTGGGCCCCCTGCATTCGGAGTACAGAGTCTTACCCACTGCGCCACCAGGGAAGTCCCTTCATTCTTTTTTACGGCTGAGTAGTTCCATTGTGTGTGTGTGCGTGTACATATATACATATATATATATGTATATATATACACATATATGCCACATCTTCTTTTCCATTCATTTGTCAATGAACATTTAGGTTGCTTACATGTCTTGGCTTTATTGTGAATAGTGCTACCATGAACATTGGAGTGCATGTATCTTTTCGAATTAGAGTTTTCTCCGGATAAATGCCCAGGAGTGGGATTGCTGAATCATATGGTAGCTCTATTTTTAGTTTTTTAAGGAACCTTCATATATTCTCCATAGTGGCTGCACCAATTTACATTCCCACCAACAGTGGAGGAGGGTTCCCTTTTCTCCACACCCTCTCCAGCATTTATTATTTGTAGACTTTTCGATGATGCAGGCCTGTAATCTTATAGAATGTCTTTCAATTTAGGTTTGTCTGATGTTTCCTTTTTTCTTTTTTTTACTGGAGTATAATCACTTTACAATGCTGCGTCAGTTTCTGCTGCACAGCGAAGTGAATCAACCATATGCATACACACATCCCCTCCGTCTTGGACCTCCCTCCCTCCGTCTGACGTTTCCTTGATTAAATTCAGGTTATGAATCTTGGACAGGAATATCACAGAAGTGATGTATAATCTTCTCATTGCTGTCTCTCCGGTGGCACATGATTTCGATTTGTCCCCTTACTGATGACATTAACTTTGATCACTTTTTTAAGGTGGTGTCTGCCAGGATTCTCCACTGTAAAGTTACTCTTTTCCCCTTTGTAATGAATGAGGATTTTGTACTTTGAGACTATGTAAATACCCTGTGCTGTCTCAAATTTTGCATTTACTCATTTTTTAATTTATAGACTCATAATTTCCTATTTTATTACTATTTCCCTTCTTTACTTTTTTTTGGAACCATGTGAATGGATTACTTATTTTAAAAACTAATTTTTAAAAAGAAAGGACCTGAAGTCCAAAACCTCCGCTGATCATGAGCCTTCACTGATTCACCATTATCCTTTGGCCAAGCTTAGGGCATGTACCACCCAAGGTGCCTGGGGGTGTGTATGGTGGGGACAGAGAGGGTGTTATCAACCCCAGGGGAACTCAGGACTGAGTGGGGAGAGAGATTTCTCCACATGGAGATGGGTGGCCGTTACCAAAAGCAGGGAGAATGGAAACTAGGCGGCGAAGACAGTAGTGGATACGAAAACAACAAAACACAAAAAAGAAGCTATGACCAGAGGGCCTTGGGAGTCTTGTGCTGGGAAATAGGGGATGTGTTGGCGTGGAAATGGCTACCAGCAAGTAACAAAACAAGCCCCAGGGCCAGAGGGTGATCCCAGGGCAGGAGGGCCCTGCTCGCTGGCGTTCCGAGTTGGAAGCCAGGCCACTTTCCGTGGACTTGGGACCCAAGTGGGGAGAGTTGGCAGCACCTGGCTGAGGGAGCTATTCAGAGGCAGAGGATTGGCTCCTAGGAAGGCCTGACCGCGTCTCCAAAAACATAATGTGTCTTGGTGGGAGAGTTTAGATGAAAGAACGGCCCTGGGAATTTGCTAGTCGTTCTTCCTAGAGGTGGCCTTGAGCCCAGCATTTGAACTTTGGCAGCGTTGCTGGGATGGAGAAAGTTGTTGGCAGCCGTTGAACTCTTTGTAGACTCTTGTTTTTCAAACACAGGAAGGATCTGCCACATTACGTGAATTATGCTTAATGCCATTCACTCTGTGCCTCTCAGCCAGGCTTTTCTCTCTCCACTTCTCAGCCACAAGCCCATGGAGTCTGCTTATCATTCCTGCGTTCACAGGATATTTTAAGAAACGGTTTGTACGTTGCCAGTTGCCCCTGGCCTGACCAGAGCACACCTCCGCAGACAGACTCATTCTGCAGATTTCTAACAAAGCAAATATGTTGATTTTGGCATACGTTAGCCCCAACTTATCAGACTAGATTGCTCGATTGGCTAGGAAAAAATATCTAGGGAAAACACATTTTATGATTTTAATTGTTATTATAGGCGCTCTCAAAAAATAAATCTGTGACCTGCCATATATTTCAGTGAAAGAACTCACATCTGGTTCTGATTAACTCTGGAGTCTGTTGGCTGACTTAGCACGGGAGTCTTTTCTGGAAGTCAGCTCTGTGTCTCAGGGATTTTTGTTTTCACCCAGAGAGACACAGCGGAGACCTTGTTCCAGCACAAAGGCATCAACTGTGAGCGTGACCCTTCGCAAACATGGCGATGCTCATCAAAGACCTCAGAATCCCTCCTGGAGGTCTGACACAGACAAGGCTGAAGGCAAGGGCGGATGGATGGAGAGAGAGAGTTCCAGGCTAGCTCAACAGACTAGGCTTTAGGCGTTGCCATTTTAACCCCTCGTCACAAGGAGGACCCGTAGAAGCTTTGAGAAAGGCATTGTCAACCCTCACCCTCTCTCTGGGAAAGAGGAAAGAAGAAATAATAAGCACTATGCTACATTCACTTTTGTGATGAACAAGATGGTAAAATCTGTAACAGACATCCTGGGATAGCCCACTTTCTTCTCTCAAGATATAGGAGCTAAAAAAAAAAAAAAAAAAAGATATAAGAGCTATAATAAACACACATCTCGGACTTCCCTGGTGGCACAGTGGTTAAGAATCAGCCTGCCAGTGCAGGGGACACGGGTTCGAGCCTTGGTCCGGGAAGATCCCACGTGCCACGGAGCAACTAAGCCCGTGCGCCACAACTACTGAGCCTGTGCTCTAGAGCCCGTGAGCCACAACTGCTGAGCCCACGTGCCGCAACTACTAAAGCCTGCAAGCCTAGAGCCCGTGCTCTGCAACAAGAGGAGCCACCACAATGAGAAGCCCGCGCACCGCAACAAAGAATGGCCCCCCTCTCGCCGCAACTAGAGAAAGCCCGTGCGCAGCAACAAAGACTCAACACAGCCACAAACAAAACAAAACGAAACAAAAAACCACACATCTCACTTTCTTTATGGGCAAGATGGCAGGATGAATGGTAAAAATGTGAAATGAAGCCAGCACAGCCAATAGGTGCACTTGGTCCATAGAAGTCAAGGAGTCCACTAAGCATTGTCCAGGCTGAAATGCCTTTGACCTGAAGCCTCATGATTTTTTCTTTTTTTTTTTGACCTGGCCGTGCGGCTTGCAGGATCTTAGTTCCTGACCAGGGATTAAACGCGTGCCCTCAGCAGTGAAAGCGCAGAGTCCTAACCACTGGACCGCCAGGGAATTCCCTGAACTCTCATGATTTTAAAATCCGCTGGCAATAGCTGATTCTGGCTAATGGGGAGTCACAGCTCCTCCTGCAGCCTTCTCTGTGGATGGGAAGAACAAGATAGCTTCAACCTCTAGTTCCTGCCTCTTAACTCACATTCTCTCTGTGGACGATGGGAACCATGTGGAAAAAGAGCATCCTGCCCTGCTCCTGGGACGTGAGTGGGTCTCGCTTGGGGTGGCCTCCCCTTACTCTCCATCTGCGTGGCCCTTCCTCCCCAGTCACACCCTACACACCCCAAGAACTCTTTGCCTAACTGCATGTGCATTGCCTCTCAAAGGAAACAGAGAGACCAGTTGTTCCCAGGTACACCAAGGAACAGAGAGAGTAAATGATAGCCTTGAACAAACCTGACTTAATAGGGGCAGGACAGTTTCTTTCCCGAGTGCATACCTGTAATAGACTTTATCCTTCAAAAAGCCTTTGATGAGTTCCCCACATACAGCTCCATGAGTCACTGGATGACTGGTCGCTTTTGTCACAAGTAAGGAGCTACCTTAGGGGCAGGGATAAATGGGTTCTTCTCTTCATGGAAATGCATGAATACTAATTTTTTTTAAATCAAAAAAATTATTTTTTTTAATTTACTTATTTTGGCTGCGCTGGGTCTTATTTGCAGCACACGGGATCTTTAGTTGCAACATGCGAACTCTTAGTTGCAGCATGCTTGCGGGATCTAATTCCCTGACCAGGGATCGAACCCGGGCTCCCTGCATTGGGAGCGCGCAGTCTTACCCACTGGACCACCAGGGAAGTCCCTGAATACTAATTTTTAAAATAGCCAACAGTTATTAAGCACCTACTGTGTGCCAGGTGTTGCCCTAAGCACATCCCAACTATTAACTCACATCATCCTCACCACAACCTTCTAAGGGAGGTACCATGACAATACCAATTTTACAGGCAAGGAAACAGTTACAGAGAGATTAAGGGCCTTGATTGAGGCAGCTCAGCTGGCTCTAGAACAATCATCAGTGACATTATAATAATTCATTTAGATTTTACAGTAAAATCTCATTGTAATATTTGTGAATGACACAAAACACTTAAGCATATTGAAAATTCAATGAGACTAAATTGCAGAAAGATCCTTTTAGTTTTAGCTCTGTCTGCCCGCAGTCTCCTGATAATTCTAACCCTGCGTCATCCTGCAGCAATGTCCCTTCCTTTCCAAGCCCCAGTCACCACCCTTATTCAGGCCTTTACTCTGTCTGCCTTGAACTTTATAATGGCCTCTTAACTAGTCTCCTGTCTTTCTGTTGCTTCCCGGCTCCAATGCAGTTATCGCATCACTGCCAGATTAAATGAACACAGTACAGCTCTGTCTCAGCCCAAGCCAGCTCCAAGCCCACCCATATCTGTGTTCAAAGCCGTCCACGGCATGCCATGGCCAGCTTTGCCAGCGTTGCCGGAGTTATGCTGTTTGACTCAAGACGTTTTTGCTAAGTAGCAACCTTGAGCCAAAGTACTGTGTAGGTTATGGGAAGTTGGAACGTCATAGCCCTTGTCCTCAAACTGTTTTTCGTGGTGAGAAGACAGACTTGTAAACAAATGCAAAATCATAAGTTAATTGTTCCAAGGTAGGAGTGTACAAAGTACAGCAGGAGAAGAAGTACCCACATCTGCCCAGGGGCAACAGGGATCTGTGAGCTGAGAGAAAAAGCCAAAGGCCCAAGTGGACCACAGGCGAGAGTTCCAGGAGGAGGACACAGGGCACAGGGACACAGTGGAAGGACAAGCAGCTGAGTCCAGTGGTAATACAGAGTTTGACGGGAAGTCGAAGAAGTTTTAGAAAATGGGGGGCCAGATAAAGGCCTTTCATGAGTTGAGTTAGTGTACGGATGTAAGTCCAACTCCAAACTACAAAATGACCTTAAAGTTTGTCTGGAAAAAATAAGTGTGAGAATTGCCAGGATTTTTTTTTTAAAGAAATAATAGTGAGGAAAGAAAAAAATATTACTCTACTAAATATTAAAATATAAGATCACAATGGTCGGAACTGTGTGGTCCTGGTGGGAATTAGAAAGATAAGGAATACAATAGGAAATACGGAAATGGATCCAGGTGTATATTACAAGTCTTATAAAATATTTTATTCCCTTTTTTTATTTTTTAGTTTTATTTTTTTGGCCATGCCATGCGGCACGTGGGATCTTAGTTCCCCGACCAGGGATCCAACCCGCACCCCCTGCACAGGAAGCGCACAGTCTTAACCACTGGGCTGCCAGGGAAGTCCCTAGACTTATAAATATTTTAAACGTGACATCTCAAATCAGGCTCAAAACGGTGGATTATCCAAAAGATGTTTTTGGAACAACTACCTGAAGTATTTTGAAGAAAAAGTTGGGTTCCCTACCCTTCCGCATCATTCACAGAATGAATTCTAGATCAGTGCGGTCCAATAGAATTTTCTTTGATGATGGAAATAGTCTAGATCTGTGCCATTCATGATGGTAGCCACTGGCCACATGTGGTTATGGAGCACTTGAAGCGGGGCTAGTGCGTTGAGAAACTGAATTTTATATTTTAATTGATTGAAATGTAAGTAGCCATTTGTGGCTGGTGGCTACCAAATTGAATGGCACTGTTCTAGAGGGACTAAAAGTGTAAATATAGGAAAAAGAAACAAAGGACACCAATAGGAAAATCACAAAAGAAGAAATACAAATGTCCACTAAATATGAAGAAAAACTTCAACCTCACCTATAATCACAGATTCACCAATCAGGACAACTATGAGAAAATTCATCAATCTGACAGTGCCTTAAAAAATGTTGCTTTATAAAAACTTTTAGAGGAAAACCTAGGAAAAACACTCTTCGACATAAACCACAGCAAGATCTGTTTTGACCTATCTCCTAGAGTAACAGAAATAAAAACAAAAATAAACAAATGGGACTTAATTAAACTTAAAAGCTTCTGCACAGCAAAGGAAACCATAAACAAGACAAAAAGACAACCCTCAGAACGGGAGGAGATATTTGCAAATGAAACAACAGACAAAGGATTAATCTCCAAAATATACAAACAGCTCATGGAGCTCAATATCAAAAAAAACAAACAGTCCAGTTAAAAAATGGGCGGAAGACCTAAATAGACATTTCACCAAGGAAGACATACAGGTGGCCAAGAGGCACATGTAAAGATGCTCAACATCGCTAATTATTAGAGAAATGCAAATCAGAACTACAATGAGGTATCACCTCATTGGTCAGAATGGCCATTATCAAAAAAGCTAGAAACAGTAAATGCTGGAAGGGGTGTGGTGAAAAGGGAACCCTCCTACACTGTTGGTGGAAATGTAAATTGATACAACCACTATGGAAAACTGTATGGAAGTTCCTTAAAAAACTAAAAATAGAACTACCATATGACCCAGCAATCCCACTACCGGGCATATACCCTGAGAAAACCATAATTCAAAAAGAGACATGCACCACAATGTTCACTGCAGCACTATTTACAATAGCCAGGACATGGAAGCAACCTAAATGTCTATCAACAGATGAATGGATAAAGATGTGGCACATATATACAGTGGAATATTAGCCATAAAAAGAAACGAAATTGAGTTATTTGTAGTGAGGCGGATGGACCTAGAGTCTGTCATACAGAGTGAAGTAAGTCAGAAAGACAAAAAAAATATTGTATGCTAATGCATATATATGGAATCTAAAAAAAAAAAAAAATGGTACTGATGAACCTAGTTGCAGGGCAGGAATAAAGATGTAGGCATAGAGAATGGACTTGATGACATGGGGTGGGAGGGCGAAGCTGGGACGAAGTGAGAGAGTAGCACCGACATATATACACTACCAGATGTGAAATAGCTAGTTAGTGGGAAGCAGCCGCATAACACAGGGAGATCGGCTCAGTGATTTGCGATGGATGACCTAGAGGGGTGGGATAGGGAGGGTGGGAGGGAGGCTCAAGAGGGAGGGGATATGCGGACATGTGTATGCACATGGCTGATTCGCTTTGTTGTGCAACGGAAATGAACATGGTATTGTGAAGCAATTATACTCCAATAAAGATCTATTAAAAAAAAAATGTTGCTATAGACATTGTTCAGGAAGGGGCAGGGAAGTAGGCATTTTCCTACATCGTGTGAGGAGGTGTAAATTGATGCAACCTTTTTGGAAAGCAATTTAGCAAAATATATCAGATTACACATTCTTGAGTCAAATTTCAGGTATTCTTATATCCCCATGTTTATTTTACACGAAAACCCACCAGTTAAGACCCCTCCCCCTCGCAGTCATTATTATTATTACTTTTGTTTGTGTGTGGAGTACATTTTTATTTAATTGAATCAATTATTTCTGGATGGCCGTTGTTTGCTCTATGATGGCGGCAGTCCAGGTCCCATGCTGGTGTACTTGGTGGCATCCCTTGGGGCAAAGGGGAGCCGGGGAGAGGAGAGCTCAGGAAATGATCATCACTGCCATTCACTGAGCATTCAGCTCGGTGCCAACCACTTGGCCCCCAGCCTCTCACCACAACCTGGTGAAGTAGATATTATCATTCCCATTGTACGGATGGGGAAATAGCTCCAGAGGGGTTCAGCGTTCCCATCCCACAGACGGAAAGCCAGGGTTTGGAGCCAGGTCTGTGACTCCGGTGGCTGGCAAGGACTCCAGGACCACATGCGACATTGAGGCCCTCTTGGGGCGAGGCCGTGGCGGGTAAGACACCCCCCCCCCCCCCCCCGCACACAGAGAAGCTACAACCCTGGGCCCTCCAGATGGGGAGCGGGGACCTCACCAGCGAAGCCAGGCAGACATCTCTACCCCACTACCCCGGAGACACAACATCCCTGGTGATCTATCCATCTCTTAGCTCCCCCACGCTCCTGGGACCTGAAGTAAGAAAATTGGTGTATATGTGGGTGAGGAGTAGCTGGGTTTTAACTCGTTTTGAAAAGACTCTAACTTGCGGAGGCTGGGATGGGATAGAGCTCTCAGAAAAGGAATTTGGGGAATGGAGTGTCCTCAGATTTTTCCATCTGCTCTGACAAGGCCCTGCCAGTGATGCCAGAATGCTGTGTGTGTGCCCAGCCTCGTCGTGGCTCATCCATCTCCCGCGACGGGCTGGGGCCGCAGGTTCTGCAGCTGCGGTGGGGAGGGGGGGGAGGGGCATGGGATGGGGGGCGGATGGCGGTTCCCGGGGAGGGAGAGCCCGGAGGCTGCCAGCTCCCCCTTGCAGCATAGTTAAAGCCTGAGATAGTTGTGTGCTCACAAGGAAGTGGGGCGGGGAAGCAGAGCCAGACTCCATTTGGTCTCCATCACTGCTCAGAAAGCAACTTGGGTCAAGGCTGCAGTCAGAGCTGGGTCTGTAGCAGGGAGCTGGCGGCGGGGAAATTTTCCGGGCGGCTAGACCTGCCCAAAAGAACAGGAGAAGGGTGGTCTCCGCAGGGCAGGGAGGGATGGACTTTAAGGTTTGCAGGGATGATCCATTTTTATTTAAAAACTGACCGACCTGCATCTTTCCCGGAGGAAAGCAGTATTTTGGTTTTGTGTCTGTTCTTAAATGGTTAGAAAACGTAACCGTGTGAACCTGGACGATCACTTCAGCTCTGTTGAGCCTCATCTGCAATATCTGGAACAGGAAACTAAACCAGCGGATGTTCTGTTAAGGTCCCTTTGAGTGCAAAGGTCAAAGATATTCAAACATTCCCAAGTTCTGCCCCAGACCCACTGAGTTAGAATCTCCGGGGAAAGGGGCCTGAGAACCTATATTTTATTTTATTTTATATTTACTTGTTTTTTTTAATAGATGAGGATACTGAAGCACACGTTTTCTTTAGTCTTACTGAGATGTAATTAACATACAACACTGTATAAGTTCAAGGTGTACAGCATAATGACTTGACATACATATATACTGTGAAATGATTACCACAATAAGTTTAGTTACCATCCATCACCTTATATAATTACAAAAAAAATTTTTTTTCCTTTTGCTGAAAACTTTTAGGATCTACTCTTTTAGCAACTTTCAAATATACCAATACAGTCTTTTTTTTTTTTACTATAGTCATAATGTTGTACATTACATCCCCAGGACTTATGTGTCTTTTTCTTGAGGAGGGGGTTCTTTTTTTTTTTCGTCTGTGCCATGTGGCATGCGGGATCTTAGTTCCCCAACCAGGGATCGAACCCGTGCCCCCTGCACTGGGATCGCGGATTCTTAACCACTGGACTGCCAGGGAAGTCCCAGGACTTATGTGTCTTATAACTGGAAGTTTGTACCTTTACCCAATTCCCCCACCCCCACTCCCTTCCTCTGGCAAACCTCAAATGTGATCTCTTTCTTTATGTTTGTTTTGTTTTGTTTGATTCCACACATGAGTGAGATTATACAGCATTTGTCTTTCTCTGACTTACTTCATTTGAAGCTGTATTTTAATGGTACCCCAGATGAGTCTTACACCAGGAAAAGTCCGGAATTGCTGTAGGGAATGGGATATCTCTAACCACCCCCAGCCCTGTTTTGGAGAAAGGAAGAGAGAAAGGAGATGGAAGCTGGGAACGCTGGCATTAAGGACTCTGAGATGTCAGGAACTGAGTTCCTGAGTGCTTCTGCCCCCCTTGGTGTCCCCACCTGCCATCCAGCAGCCCTGGAGCTCTGAATTTCTTCCATGAACTTGCCCACACGCTGGCACCCAGGAGAGGCAGCAGGAGATCAGCACAGGGGTTGGGGGACACATTCCAGATCAGGGTTTAGGAACTTGGGGCGCGGGGGCGGGGGTCTGGCCCCACTCTGCCACTGATATTGGCAGAGTAGCTTTGTGAGGCCTTGAGCCAGGGCTTGACTTTTCAGAGCCCCAGTTTCTTCATCAGTAGAATGGGGACAATTAATAAGCTCATTGATTGTCAAATAGTCAATAAGTATTACTGAGGTCTAACTGTCAGGGTCTGTCTTTAGGCTGCCGGCAGCATCCAGTGAGGTATTGATAGAAGAAGTGCTTTGAGCAGAACGAAGCTCTTTATCAGCATTTCCCGAGTGTGCACTAAGGATGTGGGCTATTAATAGCACTCCGTGAAAATAAAAAGGGTCTGTATTCAGTGGAGGAAGTGCTTGATTAAATCGAATCAAACCGTCTTTGATTTAGGACTTCTCGGAGTCTTTTATTGAATGTGCACTGACTTGCCGGGGCTGAGGCTGTGTGTGAGGGGGGCTGGAAGGGGTAGAATTCAGATCTTGGACTGGTTTGTTTGGTGATACCACTGATAAGTGGAGTATCTCTTTTGTGTGTGTGTGTGTGTGTGTGTGTGTGTGTGTGTGTGTGTGTGGTGAAATATACATACCACAGACTTACCCCACCATCCATCTCTAGAACCTTTCCATCTGTTCTCAAATGGAAACTCTGTACCTATTAAACAGTAACTCCCCATTCCCTCTCCCCCTAGCCCCTGGCAACCACCACCCTACGTTCTGTCTCTATGAATATGACTACTCTAGATACACCATATAGGGACTTCCCTGGTGGTGCAGTGGTTAAGAATCCGCCTGCCAATGCAGGGGACGAGGGTTTGATCCCAGGACCAGGAGGATCCCACATGCCGAGGAGCCACTAAGCCCGTGAGCCACAACTACTGAGCCTGCGAGCCACAGCTACTGAAGCCCACGCGCCTAGAGCCCGTGCTCCGCAACAAAAGAAGCCACCGCAATGATAAGCCCATGTACCACAACGAAGACCAACGCAGCCAAATAAAAAAATAAATAGATAGATAGATAGATAGATAGATAGATAGATAGATAGATACACCATATAAGTGCAATCACACAGTATTTGTCCTTTTGTGACCGGCTTATTTCACTTAACATATTCGCTTAGCATTCATCCGTGTCGTAGCAGGTGTCAGACCTTTTCAAGTTGAATATTACCCTGTTGTATGTATAGACTGTATGTATATGCATTTTGTTTATCCATTCATCTATCTGTGGACACTGGGGTTATTTCCACCTTTTGGCCGTTGTGAACAGGGGTGTGCAAATATCCGTTTGAGTCCTTGCTTTCAGTTCCGTGGGGTAGATACCCAGATGTGGAATTGCCGGAGCATCTCTTGGACTGGTGTTCTGTGGAAGACACTTTTGAAACATTGCTCTTTATAGCTCTGAGGGAGCACTGTTTAAGTGAGAAAATTCCCGAAGTTTCCAGGGATGTTCCTGCCGTGGCTGATGGCAGTGGGAAAACATCCTGGGTTAGGAGTTCGAACTCACATTCCTCCCTGATGAGGACCTCTGTGGGCCTTAGATTCTGCAGCGGTTAATTGAGTACGATGAACTGGACGATCTCTTGAAGTCTCAGATTCTCTGACCTAACTTGGTCTCCCTCCCATGTGATCTGGCACCAGGATGGGGGGTGGGGGGCGGGGGAAGGGCCCGGTCCGGAAAAGAGATGGTGTGCAGCTACGGACAATTAAATGTCTTTGTCCTTCAATCTCAACATTTTAATCTTTTTTAAACCTGTTTCCTTTGGTGGGGGGAAAAGGATATTTAGCTCTTTCCTCACCTTCTTGCTTCAGGGTCTCTGTCTCCGAGTTGTCCTTTCCGTCTCTAGAGCTGGTGTCACAGCTGTGGTCTTCCTCTGCTCTTTCAACTCAATCAACCAAACTGCTAGGAGGGAAGCGAGAGCTGCCCGTATTTCCTCTTCACTTTCCTATTGGAAGAGTGGCTTTCCTTTTCTTCTACCATGAGAAACAGAAAAGAAAGAGTAGTCACAGAAATGTGTCTGTAGGCTACAAATGATGAACCTCAGAAGCTCCCCTGTCCCACGAGAGAGGAGCAATTTTCCACTTTCTTCTTCAAAAACAGTCTTCCCTCTCCCATGAGGAATCTCTGGCTGCTACTTGAATTTTAAATATAATAGCCAGGTTTATACATTAAGCAAGCTTTGCCTGGTTTGCTTAGCAACGGCTCTAACTTTTATAGCTCGTTCTAAAGGAACTTGCAGATTTCATGATAATAACATCCATCTCACTGATCCAGAAGGGAAGAAATCTTAACCTTTCAGAATGATGAAAATCTAAAATTAAGCCACAAAGCAAAACAAAACCCTCCAAGCCTCTGGAATAACCTTCACAAAATCCCACACTAAAGACAAGAGCTTTATTTGTGAGAAAAGCCTTTAGACCTGGAAATTCTATTCACTCTTTTTTAGCAGATCCTTCTCCACAGCGAGTCAAGACCTGGGAGGGAACCGCTACAGACAGACGTGTTAGCAGCAGTGTTAAACCATCTGGTAGCTCGAGGACAAAGGAGACGGAAACCTAAAAAAAGCAGACATGGAACTGTGCTGTGACATTTTTGACAGATTCCAATCAAAATGACTAAAGTCAACAAAGTATTGATTTTTGTAAAGATAAGCTTCAGTTATCTGGAAAACTCATTTGTTTTTGAAGAATTTGGTGCCAGCAGAGCTGCATAATTGAAGTATCACTGTGTTTTGAACCAAAAAAAAACCTAGCAAGATGTTCAGAGATTTAAAATCTATCCATTGGATGAGTCACTAGTGGTGTGTACAGGGCTGGAGGATTGGGTGAGGTCTCGGCTAAGACCAAACTCCTAGATTTTTTGAAAGTTTGGTGGTTCTGTGTAGGAAAACCCAATGCTTTAAATGCACAAGCTGTCCTCTTGTTTAAGTAGAGGCTGGGATTTTGGCCTTGATTTAGAGGAAAGCCTTTAATAGGCCTTTGATTCTGTAAAGGTAAAGTAGCCGTGTTACCCTGTTCTGGCTGGGGAGGTTTGCTTCTCTGTACGATAATGTAAATGAGTGTCTTCCCGTGGGCGGAGCTGCATCACGGATGTTTCTAAAATTATTGTTTCTTCTGGAAAGATGTGTGATGGGGTCTTGTCCAAGATTAAGAGCAGTTATCGGAAGGTCCAGGAAAGCTGCCTGGAGCCTTATCTTCACTGCAGGCTGACTGAGTCCCCTAAAGGCAGCTAGATGGGCACGGCCTGAGGCCACCTGGACGCTCCCACAGATATTCCCTCAGGCCAGGTTATTCTAGAACAACCATGCAACCTAAGACCTTAGGAAATGTGCTGACTCCAGAGTATTGTTCTGATGCCCTTTTGGGGGCAAAGGGCAAGACCACATTCTTCTGGGTGTGGGTGGGGTTTCCCCTGCAAAGAATGGTTGTTCCCCTGATCAGTCATCCTGGGATCCAAAATAGGGACTTGGGGGCTTCCCTGGTGGCGCAGTGGTTAAGAATCCGCCTGCCAATGCAGGGGACACGGGGTTGATCCCCGGTCCGGGAAGATCCCACATGCCGTGGAGCAACTAAGCCCGTGCGCCACAACTACTGAGCCCATGCACCACAACTACTGAAGCCCGTGCACCTAGAGTCTGTGCTCCGCAACAAGAGAAGCCACCGCAATGAGAAGCCCGCGCCCCGCAAGGAAGAGTAGCCCCTGCTTGTCGCAACTAGAGAAAGCCAGCGCGCAGCAACAAAGACCCCACGCAGCCAAAAATAAATAAAGAAAATTAATTTATTAAAAAAAAAAATAGGGACTTGGGAGGAACTTTAGACTCTCCTAGGGGAAAACTGCTCCTTGTGCATTGAGCTTTGAGGAAGGAAAAGCCTAGACCCTGGAAAGGGAGGGTTTATTCAGGATACTCCCATGGTGGGAGGGAAGTCAAATTCTGCGATGGACAACACGTCAAGGTCAACTGAAAGACACCAGAAGGCAGCAGGGTTGCCAGATAAAATGCTGGATGCCTGCTTAAATTTGCATTTCAGATAAACAGCAAATACTATCTTAGCGTAAGTATGTCTCAACTATTGCATGGTTCTTAATATTGCACAAGACATACTGACACTAAAAAATTACTTGTTGTTTATCTGAAATTGAAAGTTAACTGGCGCAGCCTATATTTTTCTAAATCTGGCAACCCTAAGCAAGGAACCTCTGTGAAGACCCTCCATGCTATCTTTCCTGTTACCTCCAAGTTTCCGGTATTACATATGAAATAAGTCTGGCTCAGGCTTGCTAGGCGCACTTGAGGAAGAGGTCTGTGCCCTGCTGGGGTGAGCCAAACGGGCTGAGAGAGTTCGTCATTGCCAGAAGAGTCAGGCTCTAGAGGGGGGAGGCGGGGAGGGGGTCCTTGGGGAGAGGGGAGTGAGGGAGTTTCCAGGATCTCAGGGCTGATGGAGGTGAAAGTGGAGTCAGGACAGATGTGTAGGTCTTGTGGGCATTTCATCTGGAGTTCTAGAAAACTTGCATAGGATCCTGGTAAAAGTGTGTGGTCAAGGAGGCTAGGGCCCTGGCTACTGTGATTGGGACAGCATGAGTACATCAGCTGATGACGTCTGGGATACTTGGGTTACAAATTCAACTTGAGGCATCAGGGTTGGAGTCTGTGATGTTGTGATTCATAGAAAGAAATGTGTATTTGGTCTTTGATTCCATTTGTGGCACAGAGCTCCTAAAACCCTTAGCATTGCCTGTGAATAGCATGATCAGGTGTCTCTTGTTATGTTAATGGGGAGACTCTTGGAAAACACCTAGAGCTGGGGCTGGTTGCTGGGAGAACCAGCCACGTGATTAGAGGGTTGGAACTTTCAGTCCCACCCCCGTGACCTCCGGAGAAGGGCGGGGCTGGTGAAGCCGTCACCAGAGGCCGGTGGTTGAATCAATCAAGCTTCTGTAATGAAGCCTCCATAAGATCCCAAAAGGAGAGGCTTTGGGGAGCTTTCGGGTTGGTGAACAGGTGGAGGGTCTGGGAGAGTGGTGCCTGGAGAGGGCGCGGAAGCTCCCCACACACCTTCCCGCACACCTCGCCCTCTACATCTCTTCCTTCCATCTGGCTGTTCCTGAGTTATAGCTGTCAAATGAAAAAAAAAAAACGTACAACCTAAAGCTGAGGATTATGCTTTATTCGGCGGACTTTCTGAGGACTTAAGTCCGGGAGGCAGCCTCTGAGTTAGCTGTGAGGGACCGCTCCGAAGAGGTAAGGGGGGAGCCAGGATACGTAGGAGTTTTTGCAACAAAAACCCAAGTAGTTGGAACATCAAAAGATTACTGTTAACGAAAGAAAGCAGACATCAAGTTAACGCATTTAGCGCCTTTCTGTGTATGGGAAGATGCAGGAGTCTGGGCTCCTTGAAATCATTCCTTTGATATGCACCTTAACTATCTAGGGTCAGTATCCTGCTTTTCTCCTTGGGCGGCTGCAGGGGCTGGTGGCTTGATCGCCTGCCACATACTTTGTTTACTGATATGGCAGGTGACATTTCTCATCCACATACCTTTTATAATAAACTGGTAATCTCGTAAGTAAAATGTTTCTGTTCTGGGAGCCGCTCCAGCAACTTAATCAAACCCAAGGAGGAGGTCATTGGAACCTCCAATCTATAGCTGGTCGATCAGAAGCACAGAGCTGATAACCTGGGCTTTCGATTGGCGTCTGAAGTTGTGAGGGAGGGGGCGGTCTTGTGGGACTGAGCCCTTAACCTGTGGAATTGGACGCTGTCTCCATGTAGATAGTGTCAGAATTGAGTAGATTTGTAGGGCGCCCAGCTGGTGTCGGAGAACTGCTTGTTGGTGTGGGGAGCCCCTCCCGCCCCGCAAACACACCCACGCTGGAACTGGGTACAGAACCCTTATAGAAACATTTCTATGCAAGGGTGTCCTTTAACATCCCAAGTGATTATACACTTGGTGTTAACGTGCAACTTCTCCTGTTGTCTATGTTTCAGCTGAGGCCCCCGCGATGAGAACAGAGGATGTTAGGCGCCCACGTATTCTCAGGAAAGGCTCCAGATCATCTGTGCAGAACTCAGCAAAGTGATTCCCCCAAACTGATCAGGGCCCCAGAGCATCAGCCACTGGAGGCTGTGCAAGGGGGGGGCTGAAGTGTCCACAAGGAGACTGGAAAGGAAAGGTTTCCCCAAAATTACGGGGTACAAAGGTGAGGAGGGGGTGCCCTTCCCTTTCCCAAGCCGAGGTGCCTGGCCCGTGTCCCCCTGGAGTGGCCTCACACTGGAACCTGCCACACCTGGAAAATAAAGGTGGAGCAGCTCAGGGCAGCTTCCTGGGAACGGGCTGCACTCGCGTTGTGTGTCAGGACGCGGGTGAGTGGACTTTCCCACGGGCCCTGTGCACCTGTGGGCAGTGGCCAGGCTTCAGTTCTCTGCAAGAGGAACTCCGTGATGAAGCTCAAGAGAATGATGCCGCGTGAAAGCAGCCCAACCAAAAAAACAAGAGTACATACTGTATGATGCCATTTATATAAAGTTCTAGAGAATGCAAATTTACCTCTAGTGCCGGAAAGCAGATGAGCGTTGCCTGGGGGTGGGGGAGGGACGGGAGCGAGGAATCCCTGAGGGCCTCAAGGAAACTTCTGGGAACCATGGAATGTTCATTATCTTGATTTCTGGTACAGTGGGCCTCTTCAAAAGTCAAAACTTAGCGGTAGTACACTTTAAGTATGTATAGTTTATTGTAGGCCAACTATATCTCAGTAAAGCCGTATTCCGTGTGAGTGGGTCTTCCGCCCCCAGCAGGAAGAGGTTGGATGCAGAAACTGGTCCTAAGTGGTTAGCCAGGTAGTATATTACCTGGGCCGGAAAGTGGTGCCCACTTTCAGATATGACTCTGGGGAATTCATAAGCATTTGACCACCTGCCACGCCCAGAGGGCACTAAAGCCGAGTAAGGCTTCTTCTGTCTCTTATCCTTCCCATCCCATCCCTCCCCAACCCTAATTCTGCAAGAGCCTGAGGCAGTCAGTTGAGTGTGGAGAGGGTGAAGAAGGAAAATCAGGCAGCCACCCCTGACCCCCTTCCCTGTTGCAAATCTCCAAATGTGGGACAGGAGAGAAGCTTTCCAGTGGTTGAGAGATTGGAGTTTTGATCTCAGTTTTAAAATCTCTAATGACGAAATCATTTAATTCCTGAAAGACGATGGTGTGGAACAAAGCTGTTTCCTGCTCTGCATACCAGTGAGTCCAGCTCACTCAATAACCAGTTATGTTTTTTTGTCTATCGACCTAGTCTCTTCTACCTACTGGGGATCAAGTGATCTGCTGTTTATTCTTTTTTTTTTGTTTTTTTTTTTTTTTTTTTAATTAATAGCTACTTTATTTATTTATTTATTTTTAGCTGTGTTGGGTCTTCGTTTCGTGCGAGGGCTTTCTCTAGTTGCGGCAAGCGGGGACCACTCTTCATCGTGGTGCAGGGGCCACCCTTCATCGCGGTGCGCGGGCCTCTCACTATCGCGGCCCTTCCCGTTGCAGGGCACAGGCTCTAGACGCGCAGGTTCAGCAGTTGTGGCTCACGGGCCCAGTTGCTCCGCGGCATGTGGGATCTTCCCAGACCAGGGCTCGAACCCGTGTCCCCTGCATTAGCAGGCAGATTCTCAACCACTGTGCCACCAGGGAAGCCCTGCTGTTTATTCTTAATTACCTCCATGGGAAACGAAGAACAACAGAGCATACACGGGGATCTTGCCAGCTAAAGGAGTGTTGAAAGAAACAACAAGGCATTTTCGGGCAAAGTGCACAATCTCTGGGTGCCTTGATTCCCTCATTTGTGAAAGGGGGATGAGGTTAATAGCTTAGGCTAAGTTGTGCTGTAATGACAAGCAGCTCCAAAGACTAAGTGGCCTACGCTAACAAAGGTTTATTTCTCGCTCATATCACATGTCTGTCACAGGTTGGCTTTGGCTCCTCCCCCTGGGACCATACTGAAGGAGCAGCCCTCTTCTGAGACATGGCTGGTGTGAGGGCAGCAGGAAAAGAGTGGTTGATGGTGGATCCATGCAATGGCTCTTAAGGCTTGTTTTTTTTTTTTTTGGCCGCACCCGCGAGGCTTGTGGGATCTTAGTTCCCCGACCAGGGATTGAACGCAGGCCCTCGGCAGTGAGAGCACAGAGTCCTAACCACTGGACCACCAGGGAATTCCCAAGGCTTGTTCTTAAAAATGGCATCTGTCGCCTCTGTTTACATTTCCTTGGCTGAGCATGATGTCAACAGGGTGGGGAGAGATAATTCTCCCATAAGGAAGGGCAGAGAATATTTGGGACAATAATACCGTCTACTGCAGTACCTACCTACCTATACAAACTGCTTAAAATAGTGCTTGACCAGGCCATGGAAGTGCTCTATAAGGACTGTTCTTAGTACTTTCTTTTCCTCTTGAATTTTTGGGGACTTTTGCTAAGGAGGCCAGTTGCTCGCAGACCCTGATTTAGGAAGAGTCCCTACATCAGCTGCCCAATTCAGCAAGAACTATCAAAACACCAGAGAGGAACCCTAACAAAGAGATTGCTGGAACCCAGGCCCCAAAGCCTGATTGGGTGTCTGAAACATTCTAATGAAGAGGAATAAGTAAAGCTGTGTTTTTACTGGGCTATTTCTGAAAGTCTCTCCCAAAAGACAGGCGTCAGGGTATTGGGCGATCATTCCTCAGCTATTTCAGGATGACTAGGACACTGCAGTGTTATTCTTGTCTCCAAGCAGACTGCAATAGCTCCGCTTCTGTCAAGTGCTGAGACCACGGAGGGAGCGAGGCCGGGCTCTGGGCCAGCCGGGCTGTTTCCTCTTAGTATTGGGATCAGTATTATCTGGGCTGGTCACTGGCCGCCAGTTTTCCGTGCAGCACCTTGGGGACCCAGACTGCCCCAGCGGGAGACAGGAGGTCTTCCTGGTGTGTGGTGGATTTGGGGTTTTAGATCGGGCAGTCAGAGTCTGTGGCTGGAGGCTGTCATGGAATCATAGGGAGGGGGATTTTCCACTGTCCTGGAGCCTCGAGGCCACTGCAGCCACTGGACAGGGGCCATTCTTGGGTCTCAAAGACTCTTCTCGGCCCCTCCGAGCCGTTCAAAGCCCTCTGATCTAGAGCATGCAAGAGACCAAAACTCTGATTGTTGCAAGTGGGGCGCTGAGGCAGAGGAGCTGCAGAAGAGGAATCGCAAGACTTGTGATCACCTTTCAGTTCTTATTAGGACAGATTTAACTTTATTCTCTTTCTTTTAATGGCTTAAAAGCCATTCCAGCATGCGCCCTACAGCTACTCTCTCCCTTATCGCTCTTCTCCTTATCAGTTCAATTCAAAATGACAGACATTTATAGGTTATTTTCTGACGAGTGAAACAGGCACTGCCCGAGGTCTTTGGATGGTACAGACAGAATCCTAGTCCTGTTGTTCACGAGTGGCAGTACGTTTACAAGGGTCTGTACTGCAGGGCCAAATGTGATAAGGCTTCACAGAGCTCGGGAGTACTAGGCATTCATGCTGTAGGCAGATGATGAGGGCTTCCTGCAAGAAGTGGCACTTGAGCTGGGCTTTGAAGGGTGATGTTCCCCGAAAAGATTTATTCATGTTCTAACCCCCATACCTGTGAATGTGACCTTATTTGGAAATTGGGTCTTTGCAGGTGTGATCAAGTTATGATTTGGGATCATATTGAATTAGGTTGGGTCCCCATCCAGTCACTGGTGTCCTCTTGGGAAATTTGGACACAGACACAGACGGGGAGGATGTTCTGCGACACCAGAGGCAGAGATTGGAGTGATGGGCTACAAGCCAAGGAATGCCGATGATTATTGCAGCTACCGGAAGCTAGAAAGAGGCAAGGAAGCATCCTCCCCTAGAGCCTTCAGAGGGAGCGTGGCCCCGCTGCCACCCTGATTTCAGACGTATAGCCAGCCTCCAGAAGCATGAGAGAATAAATTTCTGTCGGTTTAAGCCACCCAGTTTGTAGTAATTTATTATGACAGCCCCAGGAAACCAATATAGATGGGTAGGACTTTGAAATGGAGGAAAGGGCTATGTGTAGACAGAGCCACTATGAGTGAACGTAACAACTTTGGAAAGCCTATGATGTCCTTGGGGAATAATCAGTAATTCGATATGGCTGGGGCAAAGGAGGTAGAGAAGAGGAAAGAGCCAAATTTAGTGGGAGGTAATGGAAATACAGACTGGCGCCCTGAATGCCTGGCTAAGGAGTTTGGCCTTTATCTTGTATGGGATGGGAAGCCATTAGCGCTTTTTTTTTTTTTTTTAAATTTTTGGCTGTGTTGGGTCTTCGTTGCCACGCGTGGGCCTTCTCTAGTTGTGGCGAGCGGGGGCTACCCTTCGTTGCCGTGTATGGGCTTCTCATTGCAGTGGCTTCTCTTGTTGAGGAGCACGGGCTCTAGGTGCGCGGGCTTCAGTACTTGTGGCACACGGGCTTCAGTAGTTGTGGCTCGTGGGCTCTAGAGCTCAGGCTCAGTAGTTGTGGCGCATGGGCTTAGTTGCTCCGTGGCATGTGGGATCTTCCCGGACCAGGGCTTGAACCCGTGTCCCCTTCATTAGCAGGCGGATTCTTAACCACTGCACCACCAGGGAAGCTGCCGTTAGCATTTTTGATCAGAGTCTGAACTGTGCTTGAGATAAATTACTTTCATTAATCAGGGGTAAGAAATTGCCTTCCCATTATGGCTTTGGGTTTCTTCTTGTCCTTCTCACTGGTTTTGGCCACAGTGATGTTAGGTGATGCTGGGTTTAGTGCCACAGAATGGATGACTCAAAGGTAGGGACATGCAGAAAAGGCATTTGACAAAATTCAATGTCCATTTATGATGAAAACTCTCAACAAGGTGGGTAAAGAGAGAAAGTACCTCAACATAATTCAGTGCAATCCCTAGAAAAATTCCAATGGTATTTTTCAAAGAAAAGAGCAAATAATCCTATATGGAACCACACACACACACACACACACACACACACACACACACACACACACACACACACAAACCCAAACAGCCAAAGCAATCTTGAGAAAGTAGAACAAAGTTGGAGGCATCATGCTCCCTGATTTCAAACCACATTTAAAGTGATAGTAATTAAAACAGTATGGCATTGGCATACAAACAGATACATAGATCAATGGAACAGAATAGGGAGCCCAGAAATAAACCCAAACATATATGGTCAGTTAATTTATGACACAGGAGCTAAAAATATACAGTGGAGAAAGAATAGTGTCTTCAATAAATGGTGCTGGGAAAACTGGACAGCCACATGCAAAAGAATGAAACTCCACCACTATCTTATACCATACACAAAAATTAACTCAAAAATGGATTAAAGAGTTGAATGTAAGACCTGAAACCATAAAACTCCTAGAAGAAAACATAGGTGGTAATCTCTTGCACATAGATATTGACAATTATTTTTTTAATCTGATACCAAAAGCAAAAGCAACAAAAGTAAAAATAAATAAGTGGGACTACATCATACTAAAAAGCTTCGGCACAGCAAAGGAAACAGTCAACAAAATGAAAAGGCAACCTACTGAATGGGAGAAAATATTTGTAAATCATATACTGATAAGGAACTAATATCCAAAATATGTAAATAACTCATACAACTCAATAGCAAAAAACAAACAAGCAAACAATTAAAAATGGGAAGAAGATCTGAATAGACATTTTTCCAGAGAAGACATGCAGATGGCCAACAGGTACATGAAAAGATGCTCAACATCATTAATCATCAAGGAAATACAAACCAAAACCACAATGAGATATCACCTCACACCTGTCAAAGTGGCTATTTTCAAAAAGACAAGAAATAATAAGTATTGACAAGGATGTGGAAAAAAGGGAACCCTTGTGCACTGTTGGTGGGAATGTAAATTGGTGCAGCCACTGTGGAAAACAGTATGGAGGTTCCTCAAAAAATTAAAAATAGAACTACTTATATGATCCAGCAATTCCACTTCTGGGTATTTATCAAGAGGAAATGAAAACACTTAAGTCGAAAATATATCTGCACCCCCAGATACTTGCAGCATTGTTTACAATAGCCAAGATATGGAAACAACCTAAGTAAACAACTCAATGGGTGAATGGATGAAAAAAATTGTGGTGCATATATATATAATGAAATATTATTCAGCCGTAAAAAAGAAGAATGAGGGGCTTCCCTGGTGGCGCAGTGGTTGAGAATCTGCCTGCCAATGCAGGGGACACGGGTTCGAGCCCTGGTCTGGGAAGATCCCACATGCCGCGGAGCAACTAGGCCCGTGAGCCACAATTACTGAGCCTGCGCGTCTGGAGCCTGTGCTCCGCAACAAGAGAGGCCGCGATAATGAGAAGCCTGCGCACCTCGATGAAGAGTGGACCCCACTTGCCACAACTAGAGAAAGCCCTTGCACAGAAACGAAGACCCAACACAGCCATAAATAAATAAATAAATAAAAATTAAACTTTAAAAAAAAAAGAAAAAACCTCAGTAACATTCAGCAATAAACATTTATTAAAAACAAACAAACAAAAAAAAAAAAAAAAAAAAAAAAAAAAAAAAGAAGAATGAAATCTTGCCATCTGACACAACATGGATGGACGTTGAGGGCATTGTGCTAAGTGAAATAAGACAGAGAAAGGTAAACACGGTGTGATCGCTCTTATATGTAGAATCTAAAAACAAACAAAACCCACAAACTCATAGTTAACAGAGAACAGATTGGTGGTTGGGGTAGAGGGGCCCAGAAGGATGGGGTGGGAAGAAAGAAAAAAAGCAACGCTGGGGATAGTTTGACTGATTTATCACTAAACTGTGCTTTCCGTAGTTGATGAGCGCACAATATTTGCTGAATGAAGTGAATGAATTGGCTAGTCAACTTTTGGTTTAGGAAACAACAATCCAAAAAAACAAAAAAACCCTCTATTATATACTTTATGTTAAATATGGGGAGTGGGATTGAATGCTGCAAAAATAACCTAAGAAAAACCTATTTAAAAAAAAAAAGATAAGAACAGGGTCTAATTTGCATTTGCATCCTTAGCGCATAGACTAGGTAATACGTGTTATTCAGGACTTTAGCTGTAAGTAATAGAAAACATTTTGCTTAAGCAACCAGGGAATTCATTGGCTCACAAAACAGGGAAAAAATGAGAAGGTATATTAGTTTCCTAGGGCTGCTGTGATATTGTGATTTATAATAAGAAGTATATATTTGGTCTCCATCCCAGTTCCTGGCCCAGAGCTCCTAAAACCCTTGGAATTTCCTAAGCGATGAGAGCTATAAAAGGTGTCTTGTTGCGTTAATGAGGTGACATTTGGAAAGCCCCTAAGTCACCTAAGGATGGGGGCTGGTTGACAGGGGAACCAACTGTGTGACTAGAAGTTTGGAACTTTCCATCCCACCCCTGACCTCCAAGGAGGAGAGAGGAGCTAGAGATTGAGTCCTGTCACCAATGGCTGATGATTTAATCACTCATGCCTACATAATGAAGCCTCCATAAAATCCTGGAAGGACGGGGTTTGGAAAACTGGGTTGGTGAACACGTGAAGTTTCTGGTAGTGTGGCTTCCTAGAGAAGGCATGGAAGCTCTGAGCCCTTTCCCCACTTGCCTTGTGCGTCTCTTCCATCTGGCTGTTCCTGAGTTATGTCCTTTTATAATAAACCAGTAATCTAGGAGGTAAAATGTTTAAGTTCTGTGAGCCACTCTAGCAAATTAATCTAACTCAAGGAGGGAGTCATTGGAACCTCTGGCCTATGGCCACTTGGTTAGAAGCTCAGGTGACAGCCTGGACTTGAAATTGGTATCCGAAGTCGGGGTGGGGACAGTCTTGTAGGACTGAGCCCTTAACCTGTGGAATCTGATGCTTTCTCCAGGTAGGCAGTGTCAGAATTGAGTTGAATTGTAGGACACCTCGCTGGTGTCAGAGAATTGCTTGGTGTGGGGAAGCCCTCACGCATCAGGGGTCAGAAGTATCGTGAGTTTGGCAGAAGTGTGAGAGTAAAGGAGAAACATAGGAATAGTGTAGGTTTCCTTCTCAGCTGCCCTAAGGAATCACCACAATCTGGGTGGCATAAAACAACAGAAACATTCCCTCACAGTTCTGGAGGTTAGAAGTCTGAAATCAAGGTATCAACAAGGTTACTTCCTTCTGGAAGCTCTCTCCCTCTCTGGAGGCTCTAGGGGAAATTCTCTTCTATTCTTTTCTCAGCTTCTGGTGTCACCAGCAATCCTTGGCTTGTAGACACATCACTCCAATCTCTGCCTCCATCATCACATGGCATCCTCCCTATGTGTCTGTCTCTAGATCTCTTCTCCTCTTCCTGTAAGGACTCCCATCTTCTTACAAGGACACCCATACAACCTCATCTTAACTTGATTATATCTGCAAAGAACCTATGTCCAAATAAAGTCACATTCACAGGTGCCAGGGGTTAGGACTTCAACGTTTCTTTTTTTCTTTTTTTAAGGAATTGTTTAATTATTATCATTTTTTAAATTTTTATTTATTTATTTGGTTGCACCAGGGCTTAGTTGCGGCCGGCGAGCTCCTTAGTTATGGCTTCCCGTCTCCTTAGTTGCAGTATGCATGTGGGATCTAGTTCCCTGGCCAGGGATCGAACCCAGGCCCCCTGCATTGGGAGCTTGGAGTCTTAACCACTGCGCCACCAGGGAAGTCCCAGGACTTCAACATTTCTTTTTGGAGGACACCGTTCAACCCACAACAGAGATATAGCTGGCTTCAGGTATGGCTGGCTTCAGGAGCTCAAGCAATATCATCAGGGCTCTGTCTCTTTACTGTTCAGATGGGCTTTCTGCCTGATGGCCAACAGCAGGCAAAGGATGTAAATATGCGGTGGTGGTACGGGTGGGCTTGGGCAGGGAAGTGGCGTTAAACAGCTCTTGTGTTTCATGCTCATGGATGCTAGGAGGGATAGGGAACCAGGAAAGACGACAGTTAGGCGTGATGGGTGAGGAAGGGCAAATCAGAGACAAATGGAAGGTGGTTTGGATAAGGAGCAGAGATGGGGGAGGGGACAGAGCTAGTGGAGTGGAGCTATCATGGGCCCGGATGCCATGTTACCTGGTTGGCACAGATCTCTTTGTTTGTTTGTTTGTTTGTTTGTTTTTTGGCTGCACCACACGGCTTGCAGGATCTTAGTACCCCGACCAGGGATCAAACCCAGGCCCCTGGCAGTGGAGGCGTGGAGTCCTAACCACTGGACCGCCAGGGAATTCCCAGCACAGTTCTCTTTAAAAGGGTCCAGTAAAGAACAGGTACCTAAAACTAAGCTTGAGGAAAAGCACTCCTTTTCTGGGGAGGTTGGTCGCTCCTCCCAGGATGGGTGGGGTGGGATCTGTTGTCTTCCCTCTCCAACTTCCATTCTGCATTCCTTGGTTAACAGCCCTGTCATTTTCCTTTAGGATAATTCCCTCCACCACTGCCTCCAGCTCTAGCTCCTGGGGTCTCTTGGAAACCCAGGACTGGACAATCAGGACGGTCCATCCCTTTGGCTAGAGCCAAAGTGATTGGCTCAGGGAAAGGGCTCCTCTGTGCCTAGTGAGTCCTCATCCCTAGACTCTTTCTGGAACTATTGGGAAAAAAGAAGCACCCTTTTCGGTGGAGGGTGCGAAACTGGTAGGGTGTAGGTGTGAAGCTGCTAGGGGCCATCTGTGCCACCAGCTGGCGAAGCTGCCTCCGAAAGAAACCAAGACAGAAGAAAACAGAGCTGAGCAATGGAGAGAGGACCTGAGGCCCGGTGACGTGGTTCTAGCAAATGTATCTGACCCATTCACCCATTTATCCTCCTGTTTGTCCAACAAATATTTATTAAGGATCTACCAAGAGCTGAGTTCTTCGCTAGTTTCAGTCATAAGTAAATAAGACTTCGTGAACTCTGCCTCCCAGGAGTCCCTGGTCTATGAGGAAGTGCAAGAATGGTTTTAAATTATAATGTTAAAAAGGCAGAGAAGGGTACATTTTATGAGAGCCCCAGGTCAAATGATGTGGAAATTCAGGAGAGAGATTATTTCCACTGGGGAAATTGACATTCTTGGATGTCTTTGGAAGGCAAGGAGGATGTGGACATACATGGATGTGATGAAGGGCGTTCCAGGAGGAGGAACTGTATGAACAAAATAAAAATTATGGGGTGTCGAGGGGGTGGACCAAAGCTTGAATTTGGCTGGAACTTAAGAAATAGGAGGAATAGGAGAACTTGGAAAGTTGAGTTCAGAGAGCGATCTTAGAAGGCCAGTGGAGGCAGGCTAAAGAGATTGGGCCATATTCTGTTGACAATAACTTTCTTTTTTTTTTTTAAACAGGACTCCTACAGCTTCTTCAAGAAAACAAACTGAGTGGTGTAGAGCATGATTGGAATGGCAGGAGACTGAACGTAGGAGTCAGTTTTCCAGGTAAGGTCCCAAGCAGGGTAATGTTGTGGTAATGTATTGCTGCATTAACAAATCACCCTGAAACTTAATGGCTTCAAGTGACAACAGTAGTATCACATCTTACAATCATGGAGATCAGGAATTTGGACTCAGCTACAATTGTGTGGACCAGCCCAGGGCTCAGCTGAATAATTTTTCTGTTCGGCAGAACACCCAGTAGACTCACTCAACAGTATTCAGCTGGTAGGCTGAGATGGTCTAGAGGGTCCAAGAGAGCATTGCTCTTACGTCTGGCTCCTTGGCAGAAATGGCTGGAAGGCTGGTCTCAGTTGGGCCTTTCTCCCTCTCCATGTAGTCTCTCAGGGCCTGTCCAGCAGCCCAGGGCTGTAAGCGTGAGAGTTTCAAGAGACAGGAAGTGGAAATTGCCAGCCTCTTAATTCCTGGGCCTGGAGAGTGGCACTCCATCACTTCTACCATATGCTATAGGTTCAAGTAGTCACAGAATCCACCGAGGTTCAGGAGTTGAGGACATACACCCCACATCTCAGCGGGAGCGTTGTCCAAGAATGGTGGCTCTCTTTAAACCACCATGGGTACTAACAATGGGAATGAGGGGATGACAGGTCGAAGCTAAATTACAGAGGGAGAAGTCAGAGGACTTGGCAAGTACTTAGAATCATTCACTGATGAAATATTTATTGAGCAGCTACTATGTGTTAGGCAGCGTTGCAGACACTGAGGACACGGCAGTGGACAAGACAGATCTCTGTCCCCTTGGAGCTCATGTGCTAGTGGTCTGGAGAGTGAAAGATGGTTTCCAGTGTGTGGACCTGGCTGCGTGGAGGTGCCACTATCAGACAGAGGAAACCCAGGGGGCCAATTTGAATTGAGTTTGATAGTATAACCGAAAAACTAAATGCTCAATTCTCCCAGCACTTCAGCTGTAATCATAATAGCAGTAAAAGCCCTCTGACTCCAAGCTGTTGAGGAAATCCAGGATTTTGCCTCCAACCTCAGGCAGCGCCTATAAGATTACAAAGAGAAAGACCGGCACTTTAACAGCCTCGTAGATGTCCTGCCTTCCTCCGGCAGGAAGAGCCTTGGAATCATGCAGATCCTCTGCCAATTATACTCCGGTAACAAGGAGGGCGCTAATGTTGGAATTCACACTCTGACCCACTCAGCTTACTTCCCGCATGAATTTTTTTTCCGGAGAACTTCTCCATTGACCCACATTTTAAAGAAACAGAAGTCTCTGGCCTTAGGAAACTATTCTGGGGCCTTTGGGAACTCAGATTGGTTTTATTTCAAAGAGACTCAAATGCCCATGATACATTATTGAGTTTTTTTAAAAAAGCAAATTGAAGAGTAATATGTATAATATTCATGGAAAAAACTATTTTATACATGCACAACGAAAGGCTTGGAAGGATATTGTATCAGTCAGGATGGGTGAGGTTGTGTCCCAGTGCTAAATCACTGTAAAAATCTCAGTGTCTGCCACGATAAAGTTTTGCTTATGTACACCAGGGTGTCATGGGCTGGTTGTGGCTTTGTTGTCTTCACTCTGGGATCGAACTTTCTGGAACATCGTGGCAGAAGAGAAAACCATGTTCTGGCTCTTAAAGAATCTCTGTTCTTTGGTCCAGCAAGTTCCATGGCTAAGCCTGAGTACAACAGGGTGAGGAAGCATACTCCCGCCTCAGAGTAGCATAGTGACAATGTCTGAGCAGTAACACAAAATCTTTTTTTAATATTTATCCATTTATTTATTTTGGTTGTGTCGGGTCTTAGCTGCGGCACGCGGGATCTTCGTCGCGGCATGCAGACTTCTTAGTTGCGGCATGCATGTGGGATCTAGTTCCCTGACCAGGGATCGAACCCGGGACCCCTGCTTTGGGAGCGTGGAGTCTTACCCACTGGACCACCAGGGAAGTCCTAGTAACACAGAATCTTACCACAGAATCTACTGAACCATTGGTAGTGATTACTGCTGAGGTCAAGGGCCAGGGGTTAAGGAGATTTTATCTTTCACTTTCTACACTCCTGTATTATTTTAATGTTTTTCAAAAAGCATGCACTATTTTTGTAATTAAAACCACGTTTTAATCTTACTTATTTTTAAGTTTTTATTATGGAAAATTCAAACATGAGCAAAAGAGAGAAGAGTTTGAGGACACCCCCGACCATGACCTGTCACCCAGCTTCCAACAGTTAACTCATAGACTGTCTTGTTTCAACAGTAATGCTACTCACTCCTCCCAGATTATTTTGAATGACTCCCAACATCATATTATTTTGTTTTGAATATATCAGCATGTATCTCTAGATAGGGATTCTTTAAAAAAAAAACCAAAAAACCACAATATCATTATCACAACAAAAAAATTAACAATAATTCCTTAATATTACCAAACATCTAATGAGTATTCAAATCCCCCAATTGTTCTACCTGTATATAATTTTTTAAACAGTTTGTTTGAATCAAATTCCAAATCAGGTCCATATATTGTTTGCTGATATATGTTTTGTCTCTTGATCTTGATCCACAGTTCTCTCTTCCACTCTCTTTCTCCCTTCTTTTTAATTTCTTTGCAATTTACTGTTGAAGAAATCAAGTTGTTTGTCCTTTAAAATTTCCTGCAATCTGAATTTTTCAGATTGCTTTCCTATGGCTATGTTTCACATGTTTCTCTGTCCTCTGTATTTCTGATAAATTAGTAGTGAGATCTAGAGGCTCAGTCAGATTTAGGTTTGATTTCTTTTTTTTTTTTTTTTTTTTGGACAACTCAGAGGTTGCATTCTGTACTTCCACCAGGAGAACCATGTCAGGTTGGTTTTCTTTTTATGATGTTAGTATCCACTGACAATTATTGTCTAGATCCAATATTTGCAGAGGGTTGTAAAGCAACAACATTCCAATTCTACCATTCCTTTGTCATTTATTAACTGTCATTTATTAAAGGAAAAAACTTTTCCCTCATCAATTCTTTGGCTCTCCTGCAGTTACAGTTTATATAGGAAAGGCAAGATAAATGCTTGTTTTTTTTGAACATCTATTTACTTGTTTTCTAAGTCATGAGATTGTTCCCTTGCCCTCTTCAAAGGTAGCCCATGAATTTGCTTTTTGTTTTAATCACTGTGAACTCATGTATTTAAACATATTTAACATGTTTCAATTCATTGCCATTGTTATCATTATGATACTCAAGCTGTGGCTCCCATATTTGGCCAGAGGGAGCCTCTTCAAATTAGCTCCTACATCCTTTTGTCATAACTTAGTAGTTTTTGATATTTTGTTTCCTTGCTTTCTGTTATGATAAGATATTCCAAGCTCATCTTGTATATTTCCTGTCTCAGACCTGGACTCAGCCATTTCCCTGAGGAGCCTAGTTTTGATAGCATTTGTAGACCACACTATAGAGCCACCAGGGATGTTCATTGCTCTAGGGGTGCCCACTGTTTCTAGGCTTCTTCCATGGGCAGAGCTAGGAAATACTCTTTTTAATGACAGAATATTTTTATCAATTCTTGCTTAAATTCTGGTTCAAATGCAGTGCTGCAAAGTGTTTACTTAACCTCATCTATCTTACCTCCTTTCTCCTATACTGAAACGCCTGGTTCCTGACAGTATAACAGAATTACTCATCAGGTTTAACCCACAGAGTACACGTAACAGTGTCAGAATAGCAATATCAACCCTATCACCAGCAATATGATTACTGAAGATGGTTCAAGATTTCTTCCCCGCCCCCCCCACCTTTGTTCCTTCCTTCCTTCCTTCTAACAGTTCTCTTTGTCCTTAGGATTATCCCACTAGGAATGTGCACTCAAGTTCCTGTGCTTTCAGGTCCCTTGGAATACTTTTTCTCTGTGTGGTTATGCCTCAAATTGGATAAAGAGTTGGGTTCATTTTTTTTTTTTCACTTACTTTAGATTTTCAGTGAAGACCCTTTTTTTAAAAAAAATTAATTAGTTTGTTTTTTGGCTGCGTTGGGTCTTCGTTGCTGCACGGGCTTTCTCTAGTTGCGATGAGCGGGGGCTACTCTTTGTTGCAGTGCGCGGGCTTCTCACTGCAGTGGCTCCTCTTGTTGTGGAGCACGGGCTCTAGGCACGCAGGCTTCAGTAGTTGTGGTACATGGGCTCAGTAGTTGTGGCTTGTGGGCTCTTGAGCGTAGGCTCAGTACTTGTGGCGCACGGGCTTAGTTGCTCCGCGGCATGTGGGATCTTCCTGGACCAGGGCTCAAACCCGTGTCCCTTGCACTGGCAGGCAGTTTTTTTTTTTTTTTTTTTTGGCTGTGTTGGGTCTTCGTTTCTGTGCAAGGGCTTTCTCTAGTTGCGGCAAGCGGGGGCCACTCTTCATCGCGGTGCGCGGGCCTCTCACTATCGCAGCCTCTCTTGTTGGGAGCACAGGCTCCAGATGCGCAGGCTCAGTAGTTGTGGCTCACGGGCCTAGTTGCTCCGCGGCATGTGGGATCTTCCCAGACCAGGGCTCGAACCCGCGTCCCCTGCATTGGCAGGCAGATTCTCAACCACTGCGCCACCAGGGAAGCCCCCAAGACCCTTTTTTTAAACTTTAATTTTGTGTTAGTAAAAATTAAAATAAAATATAAAATATTTACATGGTTCCAAAGTCATATCTACCAAACAAGGTATATTTAGAGAAGTCCAGCTTCTATCCTTGGGTCTCTATTTCCTTTCTCTCCCTATAGATACTTTAAAAAAAAAAAAATAAAGTATGGCTTAACTTTTGTGATTAAAAAAAAAAGATACATCCTTTCTTACATTCTGTACATACTTTTCTCCACCTTGCTCTTTTCATTGGAGATGACTCCAAAGCAGAACTTTCCTTAGAACTCAGTAAAAGAATTCCCACCCTGGGCCCCTGCTCCAGAATCCGTGCTTTAGGGGGCTCCACGTATCACAAACACAAACAATACACTCGTTAAAGAGTGTACAAATGCAATAGTACTCTTACATAATAAAACATGGTTCCCCGGTAATGCAGAGTGTACCTGTTTCTCCACCAACCTTGCCAAGAGTGTGTTGTAAAACTTTTGAGTTTGGGCCAATCTGATAGGTTGGAAATAATATCTGTGTAGTTTTCATTTATGTTGTTCTTATTATGAGTGAGTTTGGGCATTTTTTCATATGATTAAGGACTGTTTTCATTTCTTTTTTCTGTGAATTATCTATTCATATCTCTAGCTCATTTTTCTGTGGTGTTACTGGTTATTTTCTTCTCCATTTTTAGAAGCTCGTAATATACTAGGGATGTGAATCTTTTGTCTGTGAACAACTACAGTCTTTCTCTGTAGTAGACTCTGGATTAGATTTGGCGGGGGGGTGGTTCAACAAAATATAAGGCGTCATCTATGCCCTCACAGGAGCTTACAAGATTAAATAACAACAAGGGATATAAGTAATTTTATGAAACAATAAGAAAAGAGAGATCGCAAAGGAAAAGGATGAGTGACAACCAATTGGCCACAGTCCTGGGCAGTGACTAAATGCCGTGAGGGTCAGAAGAGCCCAGTGCCTTGTGCTTTCCTAATCCAAGCCGTGAGCATCCCCTGCCTGGACCCACACTTTTCCCAGCAGGAGCTGGCGTTGGTCTGGCACACAGATTCCTTGGCTGTGTTTCTTTGACAATTATAACTGAGGAATTCAGCTTATTTTGGGTGAAATCCCTGGAAGTCCAAGTTCAGATCTCAGTCTGGGCAATGCAGCCACATTTTCCAATGAGTAACTCCTTCCAATATAACTCCTGGCAAACGACCCTATCAGTCGTGGAGAGAATGTGCCGTCATGTGCGGTAAATAGTAAGACCACTGTGTGGGGCTTGACTCATCTGTCAGAGAAGGGGTATTTTGAAACCTTGACCTCATTTGCAAACATGTGTTTGCACATACCTTTCGTCAGATGCAAATTTTCCATTCCCAGTTTAGCTCTTCCAGATTTTCCCCGAAATGAAAGATGTGGCCATGAAGAGAGAGAAACTTTTAATAGGTCTGGACTCCAGGTATGTTCCGGGGAGCTCATTTGTCTCTAGGCCAACTTCCTGTTGACTCAGCAGCCAGGACGAGGGAGACAGAGGAGCAAAGTACCAGAATAGCAGCTGCCATTTACTAAGCGGTTACCTGTGTGCCAGGCACCGTGCTTATCACTTTATGTACGGCAGCTCCTGAACTCATGCCATGACCCTGACAAGTAGGAAGGACTTGACTTCGTCCAAGGTCAAGTCACTACTGAGCTGGGATTTGAACTCAGGCTGTGTCTCCAAAACATCTCTGTTTAATCATTACGCTGGGTGTTATCTAGATATTACCTGCTTGGCCTTGAGCCAAGAGCCTCTGGCCCGTCAGCTGGGGACCTGGGAAAAGTATTAGGCATTTTCACAGGCTGTCAGGCATTGCACGGAAGAGAAGGTAACTGGATGTCTCCATGATTTGTGAATAGATGCTTTGGGGGAAGATTGGGCATCCCTTTACTTAAATCTCCCTCAGGCTTCTAGACCTATCTCCCCATTATCTTGATACCCTGTGCCATCCTCTCCCCTCTTCTGTCCAAGCTGAGAACCAGCCCTATTTCCATGAGTTCTTCCCCACTCCTCCCCCACTCCCTGCCTAAACACACGAGCATCTTCTGAATTCTACAACCCTTTCTGAGATGCTCTGTATTATTTTTCTCTGCACACAGTAGGAGTGCTGCACACAGTAGGTGCACCACAAAATTGCCGTGGCTGAAAATGATGACACACAGAAAATTCCTGTATGGAGAGTGGGCAGCTGACTTAGGGCTGAGTCCTAGCTCTGCACTGATTTGCTCTGTGCTATTGGGCAAGTCCCTGACTCGGTATCTCATCTGTGAAATGATGACTAGGCAGCTTCTACAGGCTCTTCCATCCATAAAGGTCTAGATTCTGTGATTCCCACATGTCTATCTGAAGGGCAGATGCAGGTCTGGAGCTCCTTTGAGAAAGCTGGGTTCCTGGGCAGCTCCTCTGCTTCCCGCCAGCCAACTCTCAAATACCTGGTATGGAAAATAGTGTTATTACCAGTGGGCTCACACCCATCAGTGTTTTCAATAGAAGGAAATTGGGAAATCTCCTTTCATGAGAACACTCACGGGCAGAGCAGGAACCACCCTTTCCGAATATGCCAAAAACGCTGCACAACTATGAAACTTGAGTCTAAAATTGAGGAGAACAGGGGCCTTTGCTTGAGCTCCCCAGTGGTGTTTCTCACACTGAAGAGCTTCAGCAAGGCTCCCTGACACGAGTCCTCCTGGGAGGACTTTCCAGGTGGATTTGTGGAGAAAGGGCCCTCCAATGGAACATATAATAGCATAAGCAAAGGGGAGAAGATGGCCAGAAAAAAAAAGCAAGACAGATGGAGAAGGCCAAGGAGAGGTGATTATTAGGAGAAACAGCTGTAATGAAGGAGCAGGAGACAGGAATTTGAGAAGGTAGGTTGAGATCATAATATGCAAGATTGTGAAAATCAAGCTGAGGAATTGTTTTTTTTCTTTTTTGGCTGTGCTGCGCAGCTTGTGGGATCTTAGTTCCCCAACCAGTGATTGAACCCTGGCCCTCGGCAGTGAAAGCACGGAGTCACAACCACTGGACAGCCAGGGAGTTCCCTGAGGAATTTCTTATTTTTTCTAGGATTTCATTTCCTTTCCCTTGGAATCTAGCCCTTCCAGTAGAAATCATATCAACAAAAATAATTTTTGAATTTTATGTTATTGGAGAATTTCAAAGATATGCAAAAGTAGAGAGACCAGTAATGCAATGGAATGAATGTTATTTTGGGGGGACCAAAATCCATATGTTGAAATCCTAACCCCTAATGTGATGGTGTTAGGAGGTGGGGCCTTTGGGAGATGAGTAGGTCATGAGGGTGGAGTCCTCATGAATGGGATTAGTGCCCTTGTAAAAGAGACCCTGGAGAGCTCCTTCCCTCTTCTGCCACATAAGGACACAGTCAAAAGACAGCCATCTATAAACCAGGAATCGGGCCCTCACCAGACACTGAATGTGCCAGCACCTTGATCTTGGACTTCCCAGCCTCCAGAACTGTGGGAAATGAATTTCTGTTGTTTATAAGCTATCGATTATATGGACTTCTTTTATAGCAGCCTGACTGACTAAGACAAGTGATAATAAACTCCCCTATACCCATCACCCAACTTCAACAATTCATGGCCAAACTCCTTTCATCTGTACCCTCTCCACTTCCTCTCTTTTATGCCATTTTAAAATAAATCCCATGGACTTCCCTGGAAGTCCAGTGGTTAAGACTCCATGCTTCCACTACAGGGGGCATGGGTTTGATCCATGGTCTGGGAACTAAGATCCCGTTATGCCCTGCGGTGTGGGGCGGGGTGGGGGACATTTATATATATATGTATATTAAATCCCAGACACTGTATTCTTTCATCTGTAAATATTTCAGTGTAAATTTCAAAAATAAAAGGACTCTTTAGTATCACATAAGCACAATACCATAACCACACATAAAAAAATTAGCAATAATTCATAATTATCCAATATTCAGTCAACATTCAAATTTCTATTTGTTTCATAAATTTTATTTTATATACACACACACACATTATTATAATTTGTTTTATTGCTTGAATGAGGATCCAAAAAAGGTTTCATTGCATTAGGATCCAAAAAAGGTTTCATTGCAATTGGTTGATGTGTTTTTTAAATCTCTTTTAACCTACAGCAGAGCCTCATCTTTTTGTTGTTGTTTATTTTTTCCTTGCAATTTATTTGTTGAAGAAACCAGGTTGTTTGTCCTGTGGTGTTTCCCACAGTCTGGATTTTGCTGATTGCATTCCTCTGGTGTGGTTTAACATGTTCCTCTGTCCTGTATAGTTTCGGTAAATTGGTAGTTGGGTCCAGAGACTTGATCTGATCCCAGTTTGAGCACTTAAGGATAGCTAGATTCTATCGACAAGACTTTCTAGGATTCAAATGCTGGGCCAAGCCTTTGCAAATATTATCTTATTTAATCCTTAAAATAATCCCGTGGGGGCTTCCCTGGTGGCGCAGTGGTTGAGAATCTGCCTGCCAATGCAGGGGACATGGGTTCGAGCCCTGGTCTGGGAAGATCCCACATGCCACGGAGCAACTGGGCCCGTGAGCCACAATTACTGAGCCTGCGCGTCTGGAGCCTGTGCTCCGCAATAGGAGAGGCCACGATGGTGAGAGGCCCGCGCACCGCGATGAAGGGTGGCCCCCACTTGCCACAGTTAGAGAAAGCCCTCGCACAGAAACGAAGACCCAACACAGCCATAAATAAATAAATTAATTAATTTTTTAAAAAAAGTTAGAAAAAATTCTATAAAAAAAATAATAATCCCATGGAATCTGTGCTATCATCATCATCATCACCATTATACAGATGAAAACACTGAGGCTTTGAGAGATTGTATCACTTGGCCAAGGTCACATAGTTGTAAGTGGTAGAGCCAATTTAATTGATTGCTGAGTCCAGACGTTTATCTGCGGTACCATACTACCTACTGTGAGAGGCCCTGTGTGACACTGAGATGCACTTCGAATACTGAGATTATCCCTTCACATTTCTCTTGCTTAGATGTACAGAGCAAATGCTCCTAAGTGTAGAGGTACCTGTATGTCTATCAGAGAGGACCTTTATAGGTAAGCTATTTGTGAGGTCTATGTGTGTACATATAACTTCCAGTTAGCATTGTTTGTCTACCTTTTTCTTTTCTTTAATCTTTCAGCCGCACTGCATGGCATGTGGGATCTTAGTTTCCTGACCACACCCCCTGCACTGGCAGCGCAGAGTCTTAATCACTGGACCGCTGGGGAAGTCCCCACCTCATTTTTTTTTTTTTTTGACATTTTTGGGAGGGATTTATTTATTTATTTATTTATTTATTTATTTATTTAGAAATTTATTTATTTTTATTTTTGGCTGCATTGGGTCTTCATTGCTGTGCGCCAGCTTTCTCTAGTTGCCACGAGCGGGGACCACTCTTCCTTGCGGTGCACAGGCTTCTCATTGCGGTGGCTTCCCTTGTTGCGGAGCACGGGCTCTAGGCGCGTGGGCCTCAGTAGCTGCGGCAGGCAGGCTCAGCAGTTGTGGCGCACTGGGCCTAGTCGCTCCACAGCATGTGGGATCTTCCCGGGCTCGAACCCGTGTCCCCTGCATTGGCAGGCGGACTCTCAACCACTGTGCCACCAGGGAAGCCCCCCACCTCATATTTTCAATTTAGTTGTTATAAGAACTTTGATAGCCGTAAATGATTTTTTTCTACAGGTTATGCATTCTTCATTTAAACCTCTAAGCCAGGGACAATACTCTTAATATACATCTAGAGAAAATAATGGAAGAACACTATACGCTTCCTCTGAAAGGCTGTGTATAAGTCCTTTCAAAAGGGTAATGATACTGCTGATGAATAGCATAGTAATGATAAAGAGGAACGCTACTGACTGCTAATTTGTGCCAAGACCTTTACAAGTGTTACCTCACTGTATCTAAGCCTGGTAGCCACCCTACTAAGTAGGTATTGTTATCCCTGTTTTGCACAAGAGTAAATCAAGGCACAGAGAGGTTAAGGACATACCCACTATCAGGCAGGATTTTTTTTTTGGCTGCACCGTGAGACTTGTGGGATGTTAGTTCCCTGACCGGGCATCGAACCCAGGCCCTCGGCAGTGAAAGTGTGGAGTCCTAACCACTGGACCGCCAGGGAATTCCCAGGCAGGATGTTTTACTTTTTTTTTTTTAAATTAATTAATTAATTAATTAATTATTTGGTTGCACCGGGTCTTAGTTGTGGCATGCGAACTCTTAGTTGCGACATACATGTGGGATCTAGTTCCCTGGCCAGGGATCGAACCTGGGGCCCCTGCAGTGGGAGCATGGAGTCTTAACCACTGTGCCAACAGGGAAGTCCCCCAGGCAGGATGTTTTAAACCAGGGGTCCCCAACCCCCAGGCCGCGGACCGGTACCAGTCCTGTTAGGAACCTGTTAGGAACCCAGCCGCACAGCAGGAGGCGAGCAAAGCTTCATCTGTCGCTCCCCATCGCTTGCATTACCACCTGAACTATCCCCCACCCCGCTCCCCCATGGAAAAATTGTTTTCCATGAAACCGGTCCCTGGTGTCGAAAAGGTTGGGGACCACTATTTTAAACAACAACAAAAAAAGCCTTTGATAAAATATATCTTTCAAGAATAGACTGATTTGGATTTTTAAAACAACCTCCAATGAGATGCCCGCACACTATTTTTTTTTTTTTTTCCCGAAGAGTCATATCCATTTTTAGCAAATCCAGGGCAATTTCTTGATTTTCTCTTCACCTAGTGAGTAGGACCAATGCAAACCAGGCCTGGCTCCTTAAGGCCGAGGTGGCAATAATGCTGCGTCATATAATAGCAATCAGGCTTGATTTCAAACTGGGGTTTTCTGCACCAAAATGGGACTCCCCCCTCTTCCCACCAGGTCTGATCCACCAGGGACCACAGATACTCTGAGACCAATGACCCTGTTTTCATCTCTAACCATTGACCAGACTTCAGACTTCTCCAGTGACCTGTTCCTCTTTCCATCAAGACAACCTGGACCCTCTAAGAAATTTGCTTATTGTGTGTTATTTGCCAACATTCACACCAGCAGTTGTTATCACTTTGCTAACATTTCCCTTTCTTTTTGCTTCCTTGTCTCTTTCCTGCTGCCTCGTCCTCTCACCTTTCTTTTCATTTGTTCCTTAAATATTTACTGATGGAAATTACACTGGAAGCTTGGGAATCCCCAGATGTGTATAGGGTTCAGTGTCAGCTTCCAGGAACCTCCAGTATTACTTCTCACCTTCTTTTCTGCAGCAAGTATTCCGTTCTTTAGTCAAATGCTGTTACTTCCCACCGTTTCCTGGTATCACTTTTCCCTGCTCCTGCTTCGGTTCCTTGCATCCTTGCCCTTGCAGCGTATTATCATCCACCGTTGCAGTCCTGATGGGGATTCAGGCTCAGCTGAAATGACACCTGGAAAGCGGGAAGGGATCTCCTCATGCATCCATCCACCCATCCATCCATCCTTCCATCTTTCCATCTTTCTATTCAACAAGCATTTATTAAGCATCTGTTCTGTATCAAGCACTGAGCTAGTTCCTGGGGATACAGCTGAAAACATTGACTTTGCCTGCAAGGAGTTTACAGTCTGGCACTGTGGGGTCCACTGTGGTAGCCACCAGCCACGTGTAGCTCTTGAGCACTTAAAATGTGGCCAGTCTGAAATGAGATGTGCTGTAGGTCCAAAACACACATCAGATTTTGAACACTTAGCACAAGAAAAAGAATGCGAAATAGCCTATTAGTGATTTTTTTTTACATGTTGAAATGTAATATTCTTTTTATATTGGGTTAATATGTTATTAAAATTAATTTCAGTTATTTTGCTTTACTTTTAAAATGTAGCCCCTAGAAAGTTTAAACTTAGATATGTGGCTTGCATTGGTGGCTCCCATTCTGTTTCTCTTGGACAGCACTCGGTTCGAAGGAGGATACAGGGATGGAGATAAAAAAACATACAAGGAGTTTTTATAGGTGCTTTGATAAATGTGTGTACAGGGTACAGTGAGGGATTATATTTATTCAAGAGGGCATGAGAAAGTGGAGGAAGGGAATCAGCTTATACTCTGCTAGGCACTTGCAGATATCCTCATGCACGTTCGAGGCACTTTAACATCTTCATACGTTGGCTTGGCACTTTAAATATCTCAGTTAATCTTTGCAATTGCCATCACTACAACCTGACCACATCTTTTCCAGGCTGCTTAGACCAAGTCACCATCATCTCTCAGTTGGACTGTTTGTGGCAGCAGCCTCTTAACTGGCCTACCCTGACCCCCACTTTCATCCATTCTCTATATTATGACCAGAGGGATGCTTCCAAAACACAAACCTGGTCATTTTACTCTTCAGTTGAAAACTCTCCCATAGTTCCCCCGCTGTCCTCCAGATAAAATCTAAATTCCGCCTCATGGTTTACACGTACGATCCAGCCCCTGCCTACCTCCTCAGTCCCTTATTTCACACTCCTCCACGTTTGTTCACTTTGCGGTAGCTTTGCTCTGAACTTCTTTCTGAGCTTGGAAAGCCCTGTACTCTCTCTTCTATGTATTATTTTTCTCTGAAAGTATTTTCTTCCTCGGTTTGTCTGGTTAATGCCTTATTTTTCAGATTATATTTTCAAAATGACTTTCTCTAAGAAGACTTTCTGGAACTTCCCCCACCCCCACTCCTGCCACCATTCTGGGTTAGGTGTCCCTTATGTGTCCCTGGATCTTGCTGTACTTCCCATCATGTGGTACTTATCATGCCATGTTGCATTCTTTTTTTTTTTTTTTGGCTGCATTGGGTCTTTGTTGCCGCGCGCGGGCTTTCTCTAGTTGCGGCGAGTGAGGGCTACTCTTCGTTGCGGTGCACGGGCTTCTCATTGCGGTGGCTCCTCTTGTTGCAGAGCATGGGCTGTAGGCACGTGGGCTTCAGTAGTTGTGGCACACGGGCTCAGTAGTTGTGGCTCACGGGCTTAGTTGCTCCGCAGCATGTGGGATCTTCCCAGACTAGGGCTCGAACCCGTGTCCCCTGCACTGGCAGGCGGATTCTTAACCACTGCGCCACCAGGGAAGCCCCATATCGCATTCTTGCAATCTTTTTGGATCAGAGTCCTCTATGAGAATCTACGAAAAACTGTACAGCTTCTCCCCAGAGGGGGAAGAAAAAAGAACAATACATTTTGCATACAATTTCAGAGGTTTTATAAAACCCCTAAAACTCTTTAGGTTTCCACAGACTCCAGATTAAAAACCCCTGCTCTCTTCCTAGACGCAGAAGACAGTAAGCATTTTTCACAGGTACAAGTTGCTCTAAGACATTAGGATGCAAGGACTATCATGCTTTTGTTTTTCTAAATCAAATTAAATCTGAGTTAGCCTCATCCTGCGTGGCTGGTGAGAAGTCTTAAATTAGTCATTTTCAGGAAACTCTTCTGTTTTTTTCTTTTCCCCCCAAAACTCCAGAGCTTAAGGGGCCCAAGAAAATTCTGGAAGGTTCCTTCTTTCTCAGCTCATTAGAAGTTTTCTGTTTGTTTTTAACTGTTCTTCCTTCTGTTTCAAAATGCCACAGTTGAGCTGTGGAAAGCGGGAAGGGATCTCCTCATGCATCCATCCACCCATCCATCCATCCTTCCATCTTTCCATCTTTCCATCTTTCTATTCAGCAAGCATTTATTAAGCATCTGTCAGTCAGGAATTATTTCCCCGGGGTGGGCTGTGAGGTGGTCAGTACAGTAGCCTCTGCCCCAAAGTCCTGCCACTTCCAGGAATCTTGTTGAAAGGGGGCCCCTTCTCAGGGACACCCCAAATCTCCTACTCCTTCACCACTGTCAGGGAAATAGCTCTTTAACTCAAAAATACCACCCTTTCTCTTATCTCTCTGGAATGATCTGACATGAAATCCCTTGACAGGCATGACAGAGACTGAAAACGCAAATAGATGCCTAAAAAGACCAGGAAAAGAATGTCAATGAATAAAGCAGGCTGGCTTCAAGAGACAACAGGGAGTAGTGGTGACTGAGGCACGCTCTAGAACACAAGCTTTGTCTAAAAATGAGCAGCAGCTAAGGCATCAGCGAATTGGCGCTGAATTTCCAGATCTTCTGTGTTTTCAAGGGAAGCCAGAAATCTGGATTTTCATGAGAGAACTCTTTTTTCTATATTTTTAAAACATTACTTATTAAAGTATATTTTTAAAATCATGTAATTCACAGTATAATATTCAGTGACTTTTTAGTAACTTTATCCAGTTGTGTAACCATCACCATAAATCAATTTTAGAACATTTTCATCATCACAATAAGATCCCACATGTATATTTACTGTTAATCCCTGTGCTGTCCTCCTCCTCCTCACCGCAGCCCTTACCTCAGGCAACTATTATTGTACTTTCTGTCTCTATAGCTTTGCCTTTTGGGGATATTTCATGTAAGTGGAATCATACAATATGTGGTCTCTCTGTCTGACTTCTTTCACTGAACATAATGTTTTCAAGGTTCATCTGTGTTGCTGCATGAATCTGTAGTTTGTTCCTTTTTATTGCTGAATAGTATTCCATTGTACGGATATACCACATTTTGTCTACCCATTCACCAGTTGATGGACATTCCTTTTTTTTCTGCTATTATGAATAATGCTGCTATGAACATTTGTGTGCAAGTTTTTGTATCCATATATATCATACTATTTTTGTTGTTTTTTGGTAGATACTGAAGGATAGAATTGTGAGTTACATGGTACATTCATGTTTAACTTTTAAGAAACTGGCAAACTATTTTCCAGAGTGACTACACCATTTTCCTGCCAGAAATGACTGAGGGTTCCTGTTTCTCTACATCCTCGCCAACATTTGTTATTGTCTGCCTTTTTGATTATAGTCATCTTAGTGGGTGTGAAGTGGTATCTCATTATGGTTTCGATTTGCATTTCCCTAATGGCTAATGATGTTGGATAGCTCTTGACTTAAATGTTGGAATTCACTCAAATTTATTAAAAAAAAATGCTTCATATCAGCTCTGTACAGACGGAACAAAACAGCTTAGAACAAAACAGGTTCATGGGCTGGAACTGCCCTGAGGGAATGAGTTTGGACTTGTGAACTAGACTCTGCAAAACAGTGGTCTGTGACCTTTTTCTTCTGGGGGTAAAAGCAGCCTAGACTGCCAGCAAAAATTACTATGGAGAGAGGACAAAGATTTCTCACTCTTTTGTAATGAAATTGTAGATTAGGAAAAAAAGGACAATTTTCAATCTGTATATTCATAATGCCATTTTTTCCCCCAGTAAATCATCCTGTTACATATTTGTTGAATGAGTCCTTCAGGTGTATATTTGTATCCTCTTTTTTTTTTTAATTTATTTAATTTTGGCTGCCTTTGGTCTTCCTTGCTGTGGGCGGGCTTTCTCTAGTTGCGGCGAGGGGGGCTACTCTTTGTTGCGGTGCGCAGGCTTCTCACTGCAGTGGCTTCTCTTGTTGCGGAGCATGGACTCTAGGTGCGCGGGTTTCAGTAGTTGTGGCATGCGGGCTCAGTAGTTGTGGCACACGGGCTTAGTTGCTCTGCGGCATGTGGGATCTTCCCGGAGCAGGGATTGAACCTGTGTCCCCTGCATTGGCAGGTGGATTCTTAACCACTGAGCCACCAGGGAAGTCCTGTATCCTCTTTTTAGAGATGAGGTTAAGGAATCTGTCAAAGATTAAAGCTCTAGTAAGTGGCAGAGATGGATTCAAAGCCAGGTCTATGTGGTCCTAAATCCTGCGTTTTCCTGATCAAAATGGCAAGAGGTTCAGGGATGGAGCTACATGGGGTGAGACTGGAGTCAGAATTCTGAGCCTGGCTGGCTAGATGACTGAGGTGGAGGGGGACATGATGTGGGAGCAAGGGAGAGGAAGGAATCAAAGAGGTTTCAAGGCTGGTTTCATTAACAGACAAAGGGAAGTTGGGAAGAAAGAGTTTGGGTGGAGGGATGAAGTGGAAGTGGGAAGAAAATAGGTTTGGGGCTTCCTGCTTTTGCAGTTGTCCTCCCATCCAGGTTGGAACCTCTAGCAGACAGTTGAAAATGTAGGGCCCAAGGGCTGCAGAGATGTCATGGCTAGAGATGCATTTGGGGACAGTTTCTCTATTTCTGGGGCCACGCCACACAGCTTGCGGGATCTAAGTTACCCGGACCAGGGATCGAACCTGGGCCTCCGCAGTGAAAGCGCCAGAGCCCTAACCACTGGACTGCCAGGGAATTCCTGGGGACAGTCTCTTTATTATTGATTTCTCTTCAGGACTGACATCTTTGTGATGTTGAATTCTGGTGAGCTTCCTGCCCTCCTCTTCTGATGGTCCACTGAGTTTGTTTTAAAATTATGGGAAACCACAGACTTGGTGGCTGATGGGGCTGTTAGTGCGTGAATGCTCTAAGCATTCAGAAATGACTTCAGTGGCTGGCAAAGCTGAGACTCAGGCGTTAGCGATGGAGTGTTTGGTGTTCTCTAAAAAGTTTTGTTTTTGTTTTTTTTTAATTCAGAAGAGGAATACTGTTCACATGCTATGTACAGTTTAACTTGTACTCCATGGGCAGGCTGCATTAAGAAGGACAGACTTCATGGAGCCGAGTCACGAGACACCTGGACAAGGGGCAGCTTACTCCAGGAGGCTGGTGGGGGTGGGGGGCAAGATGCACTAGGACAAAGGACAGTACAGGACCTGATTCGGACTTCCCCAGGAGGGACTCTGCACTCAGCTGCCTTGAAATCTTCTCTGAATTGCACCACCCCCTCCTTATCGTTTCCTGCCTTGTTTTGTTTTCTGCTTTATTCACATTTTACCAGACCGGAAGTTTCCTAGGCCTAGCCACTTACATCATAAATAATAAAATGCACCCATATTCAACATGAAATAACTACATCTTGCTGTAAAATTTTTTTGAAAAGATTTGGATAAACTTCAGTTTTTGTAAGAATAAATCATTTTATTCTTGTGACTTAAACTTTATTATATTTATATATAATTAATTAAGGGTCATGTTGCAGTTGACTAGATATTGCAGACGTTTCATTAAATATTGATTAACTTTGATTTTTTGGTTCCCTTTCCTTACTTTGGAGCTTTTTTTTTCTTCTTCAGGTCTCAAACGTTTTCTAAGGCCTTTGAAAAGTTAATAGGCCCTGGGGGATAAGACAGCTCTACAGAAACTCCTCAGAGCCCCTCTCAAGTAGGGAGCTCTATTGAATGAATTAAGGAATGAACGAACGAATGAAGGAGGTTAAGTCCTTTTCCCAAGTCTTCTCTCCAAGGGGGGTTCGCTTCTCAATCTTCTGGAATCTCAGCCCAGCCAGGAGTCTGGGTAGGGAGGCGTCTCCCCTTTCAAACATCAAAACCGCAGCAGCGGAGGAAGCTGTCCGGCGGCCGCCGCTCAGCGGGCCTGGGTAGCGTCAGCCCGGGCCCGGGCAGGGTCAGCCCGGAGCCGGGGGTCGCGACAGTGGCGGGAGCGCGGACCGCCGACTGAGGCCGGGGCCCCAGCTGCAGGGCCGGAGCGCATGGGCAGAGCAGCAGCCCGAGACTTGCCTCCCCTCCCCCACTGCAGGTGAGCCGCCGAGCCGCGGCCCCCACCCCCCCCCCCAGCTGCCCCGGGAGTGACGTAAGGCCTCTGGACCGCGCTCCGGCCCCGCCCCTGCAGGCAGCGCCCGCGGCCCGAGGCCCGCGACTCCGCGGTGGAAGCCGGTCCCGCTGCGGGACACGCCGGCTGCGACAGGCAGAGGAGGCGGCGAGGCACTTGACTGGACTGCCCCTGCAGCCCGACACCAGGGCCAGGCGCGTCCAGGCGGAGCTCGGGGTTCCGGCCGTGGCACACCTGGCCCGCGGTCCGCACGGCCGAGGCCGCTGCGGGGTCCGTACCCTCTGCCCCGCGGAATCGCGGGTCGCCCAGCCAGCCGCAGCTGTCCATCTCCGCCCGAGCCAGCCAATCGCCCGCGACTGCCCCGGCCGCACCTCCCGGAATCTCTGACGGGCGTGCGGCTCAGCCTATGAGATGGGGGCCTCGGCGGCCTGGGCTGGGAGCGGGAGCCAATGAGCATCATTTCAGGTGGGTGGAGGGAGCGGACCTCGGGAAGGTAGCTTCTTTCGGGTTGCTAACGTTTTCCCTTGGAGATGGGCGCGCAAACGGACCAGTGGGTCTGGGGGCGGTGATGACGGGCGTGGAGCTGGCCCAATGAGGGTGGGAGGGGGTGGGGCAGCCCGGAGTAGCAGTGCTAAAGGAGCCCGGCGGAGGCAGCGGTGGGTTTTGGACTGAGGCGCCGGATCTGTGGTCGCGGCTGGGGACGTGCGCCGGCGCCACCATCTTCGGCTGAAGGTGAGAGGTGCGGCTTCCCGGGTCCGAGTGCGGCGGCCGGGGACAGGGGGACGGTTTGTGGGGGAGGAGAGGATCCCCGGCTGGGGGCCCGGGCGGCTCTGTAGGGCAGGAACGGAGCCGAAGCGGGAGCTGGGGAAGACAGAAGGGGTTCCGGGCGGAGGGTTTGTGCTGCAGGGGCCGTAGATTCGTGCAAGGAAGGACCTTAGGGTTGGGTAACGGGACCCCGGTGGGTGGAGAGACCCCTGGAGGGGCGGGGAATGAGGTCCTTGAGAGTGAGACCCCTGCAGGGATTAGGGCCTGGGTGTGCGGGAGGACGACCCCTGGGGGGCTGGGGATGGAGATCTGCGGGTGGGCATGGGCTGACCTGGTACTAGGCGTGCGGGGTCTGTGAGGCGCGGGGTTGGGGGGGCCTCGTGCCCTGGTGGGTGTCCCCGGGGGTCCCGCGAGCCTGTGCTTGCCTCCCGGGAGGGGAGGGAGTCCTGGGGCGGGCTGGAAAGTGCCATCCGGGTTGGGGGTGGGGGAGCGCTGGACGGGAAGGGCCACTGGGTGGGTTAGGCCGGGTCCGGCATCCCGAGTGCGGTGAGGGGTTCGCCGAGGGCTCGGAAGGCGGGCGGCGCGCCGGGACCTGCGGGGTGAAGGAACCGGAGGGCAGGGCTGCGCACGGCCCGGGAGGCGCGCGGCGGCGGGTGAGGGTCTCAGCAGCCGGCCGCCGGCTTGGGGAGGGTCGGGCTCCGCTGGTCCCGGGGGAGCTGGGCGGGAGAGCGGGGGGGGCGTCTTCCCAGGCGCTCTGGGGACAGCGGGGGCCGGGGGTGGACGCCCGGTCAGGCCCGGGAGGTTTGGGGGGGCGAGGCGGGAAATGTGGCGGGGGCGCGCTGCAGCAGGGCGGTCGGGGGGGGGAGGGTCAGCCCTCGCCTCGGGATCCCTTTATTGTGTAAGTGATCTGGGCATGGCTCGGCGCGGAGTCTCTTCCTGGCCTTCTGCAGTGGGGGTCACACCCTGATCCCATAAAATCGGCCTGGAATGGGGTCGGAGGGAAGTTGAAGGCGCGGAGTCCCGGCGTCCGCGGGGGCTTTGTGGGCCTGCGGTGGGCGGATGCGGCCCGGGGACCGGTGAGGCCCCCAGCCTGGCCTGCCTGGGAACTAGGGCCTTGGGAAGGAGGTTGGCGACTCTGGTCTGAGCTCGGCTGGTGAGTTTTGGGTAACGTGGCCTCTGCCTGTGACCGTTATCTCTGTTCCTTGGGGCCTCTGCAGTTCCCTTCGAGATCAGTGTGGTGGATGGAAGGGGGTGGGGTGGGGTGGGGTAGGGGAAAGCAGGCAGGGTAGATCCCGACTGCAAATGAAACAAAGACTGCTGTTTTCGCTGAATAATATAATACCAAATATAATACTTCGGCTTTGCTGAGATTTTTGTTTTTTAACGTTGAAGCTGAGGATTCTTTGAGTCAGGTTTAATTATTCTTGATAGTATCTCACTCTGGAAAACTTTAATGTATTTATTGTTTCATTTCCTTCATCAATCCATCTTTATTAATTACTCTTTCAGTTCCATGCTTTTGATGTTTAAGTATGCCCTGTCTGTCACGGACTCTGGAAAAGTGGCCATTTTATGCAGCTCCTTACTTCTGCATCTTAAATTCAGTTCTTCCTCGTCCTTATCTGGAGAAAGCATATGGTGTAATTGTGTGATATAGCATTAGCTTTTGCTGCAAAGGGATGTGACCCGAGAGGTTGGCTTTTTATTTGGGCTCCTTAGGGTAATCCTTTCAATGAAGACAGGCTGGATGGAAGGTGAGATGGAGGAAATTTTTAAGGGCACGTTGTATGGTGAAAGACTATAGGCTTCAGCGGATGATGTACTTACTTGTCATATAGGAAGAATAAAAATTCCTGGTGTCGTCTCCACGTTTCAGAAACATTTAACACGGTGTAAAGATATTCACAGAGGTGGCTTGGGCCATGAATAGCGATAGTGTCCTTTTGCACTTAGTTTGTATTTCTGCTCATTTGGTTAAACAGAATTCTGATAAAGGAACAGACTTGCAGGGCTCTGTAATGTAAGTGACCTCTGTGGTAGCGTTACACAAATTGCGACAATTCTGTTTTAGCTTATCCGTCTTAGAGAGATGCGCTATCATATGGATCCCTTAGCCATCATTTTTGTTTGGCTTTTTATATGCAAGATATTCATAAAACTGTTTTCCTGTGCCTGTACCTATAGTAGGTGCTGGGAGGCAGTCGAGAAGTTTCCTGGGTGATATTTCATTGAGAGTCTAAAATGGTCTTGGAGATGGAGCGCAGGGGTGTGTGTGTCTAAAAGCAAATGAAGGGGATGGGGCTTTGGCTCTGTAGGGAGCTAATTTGTGCACAGATAAATGATTCAACTGTAATTAGGCAGTTATTTCGGTTGACACCAAGAACCTTCAGATTCTGTCTGTTGCAAAGATGTTCCTATTTATTCCTTTTTTTCCCCAATATAGGTATTTTTTTAATATAAAATACAAAGCCTTTGCTAGATTGTGCTAGTGCGTTCATTGGCTGAGCCTGTATTCTTTTTTTTTTTTTTTCTGGCGGCTTGTGGGATCTTAGTTCCCAGACCAGGGATCGAACCCCGGCCCCCGCCAGTGGAAGCGCAGAGTCCTGACCACTGGACCGCCAGGGAATTCCCTGAGCCTGTACTCTTGAAGCCATGATCGATAATTGATCGAGAGGCAGTATGTAGTGTACTACATGCCCTTCAAAATTTTCTCCTTCTCCCCTTCCATCCTTGTAGCATGTGCTCTGGAGCTGAACTGAGTTTACTCCCAGCTCTGCTCCTCATTAGCTCTGTGACCTCCAGCCAGTTATTGGCTTTCTCTGAACCTTGGGTTCCTCATCTGTAAAATGGAGATATTAATAGTACCTACCACGTAGGGCTGTTGTGAGAATTAAGAGTTAATACATACATAAACTGCTTAGAATAGTGCCTGGCCGTGATTAGTGGTATATAACAACAGTATCTGCTGTTTTTCAAATTCTAGTATTATCCTTTCCGAAAGGCAAAGCATTTGGGAGAGGTTTCCCTATTAAATATCAGCATTATCAAGATTAGGTACCAAATGTACGATGGAATGAAAAAAATACAACATATTTGGCAACCACAAGTGAACAGTTAAGATGAACAAAACATCTTCACTGGCCTCAGGGACTCTTGTCAACTAAACAAGGATTTGAGCACCTACTACCTGAGTCCTCTGGTACAAAGGCGAGGGAGGGAAGAAGAATGCCAGGAGAGCGGTACAAAATGTTAGGAGAAGGAGAAGGATTAAATTGCCAGGTTGACCTGAAGAGAACTTCTGAAAGGGTGGCGTTGGGTTAGGATCTGAAGGAATGGTTAGCCTTTGGTGGTGGAGGAGAAGCTGAAACTTACAGTGAGGGTTGGGACCATTCATGTAGTATTGATCAATAGGTATATAGAGGCCCTCCCGTGGACCAGGGGGTAAGCTCACCATATGGCAAAGACAGGAAACCATCCTCATAGTGTTTAGTTAGTTGTAGAAAACTCTGGAAAAGTACAAATTAAAAGTAGTTTGTGATCCCACTACCCAGTGAAGACCCAATGACTATTTGTTTCTTTTAAAACAAAAAGAAAAAAAAGTGTTTATGTAATTTCCCCCCCCCCACACACAAAATCGGAAGCATATTGTAATCACACTATTGTGATCTATTGTGGTTTTTTTCCCTTATATGAAATTATAGGTGGTTCCCCACCTAGAAAAAGTACATACTGATAAATTTAAAATGCATTGATTTGGTCGAATAATTTTTAAATCCATGATTTACTTTAAAAAAAAGAAAAAAGACCTGCCCTAGAAATGATCTGTTAAGTTACTGTGATTTATAGTCATTTGCTAAATCTAAGCATATAATTACATGTCCAGTGTAAAAGTGAAGAAATGTGTGCATACATACAGGCAGCAAGGCAGTTTCTGAAGTGTTGTATGGGGTCTACAGTTTATACCTAATAGGAATAAGAGTAACTTGTTATCGTGTTTTGTGCTAGTTGGATATTTTCTCTTTTAAGAGACTGTCCTTCCTAAGGCAGAGTGTGTGTCCTATTGTCTGTATCCACAGTCATCCAGGATGATTCCCATTTCAGAGCCATCCTCTTCCTAGCAGTGGGTAGTGAGTGTACAGGTTGGGAAGACAGAAAACTTGTTAATAATCTTATTAGTGCAGTCCGGAGAGGTGATGGGTTTTTGAAACCGTTCTTCAGAATGTACATGTGTGCATGAATATTTTCTCTATTGCCCTCTCCCACATGGATGCCTAAGAAGGCAACTGCAAGTATAGTTAGAGAGCATATTAGCAATTCTTTTTTTTTTTTTTTTTTTTAATAGCTACTTTATTTATTTATTTATTTATTTTTGGCTGTGTTGGGTCTTCAGTTCGTGCGAGGGCTTTCTCCAGTTGCGGCAAGTGGGGGCCACTCTTCATCGCGGTGCGCGGGCCTTTCACCATCGCGGCCCCTTCCCGTTGCGGGGCACAGGCTCCAGACGCGCAGGCTCAGTAGTTGTGGCTCACGGGCTCAGCTGCTCCGTGGCATGTGGGATCTTCCCAGACCAGGGCTCGAACCCGTGTCCCCTGCATTAGCAGGCAGATTCTCAACCACTGCGCCACCAGGGAAGCCCCATATTAGCAATTCTATCGGTAGAAGTCTTAATGTTACATGTTTTGTGATTTTTTGTTTGGTTGTTTTATTCTGTTTTGTGATTTTTGTTTTATCCAAGTGTATACTCCTTAAAACGTTAGCATATCCTTTAAATCAGGTTATGAATTAGTCTAAAACATTGGTTTTCAACCTTTTTTTCTACTCCAACACACCTGGTAGTAACAGTGGTTCACCATGGCAACCAGAGAACTGTGGAGGAATGGTTCTTAAAGTGTGGTCCAGCATTATCAGCAGCATCTGGGAGTTTTTGTTAGAAATGCAAATTATCAGGCCCTCCACCCCAGACCTACTGAATCAGAAATTCTGGGAATAGGGCCCAACGATCTGTATTTTAATAAGCCCTTTAGTTGTTGCTGATGCCCTTGCCAAAGTTTGAGAACCATGCTCCAGGGCATGAGTGTTTGTAATCCTTTACATTGTAACAACCAGTTTCTGAAGAATCTTAGCTATTTGATTCTAGTACCTTCTTACTGGGACTGAAAGGGCTAGTATCTTGTACCCACTATCAGTGTTTAATCTTTTAGGACAAAGATAAATAGATCCCTTTAAGAATCTGAAGAAAGTTATACGTGTTCTCCTCAGAAAAGCACAGATATACAAAAACGTTGTACAACGTTTTTAGACCATTTCAGTGATTTCATGGAGCTTGAACTTTGTCTACAGACTCGAGGTTGAGAACCTCTTAACAACTTTGGATGACTTTTATGATTTCCCTTGCAGCCTTCCATTCTCTTGCCTACCAAGAATCCCCATCATTTTGGGGAGAGGGAAAAGTTGGGAGGGTTTGATGGTTACTCACTTGCCTTCTTGCATTGATTTGGTTGAGATTTGTAATAACCTGGAATTCGGAGTAATAACATTAGTATTTAATGATGGTGTTGGATTCCAGAAAGATACTGTCAGGCGGGAATGATGAGTCACATCAGAAAGGTGAGTGACGAATGTAAAATCCTGTCCTTTGATCCAAAAAGTCAATCCCACAAGTGAAAGAGGAGAAGTAGCTTCAAGGACCATGAGTGGAGCTTTCGCTGACAGCTCCTTGTGAACCAACCGTAAATGAGTGCTCAATAAACCACTCAGGTCTTGAGATACTGGTCGTTGTAAAAGTCACAGAAGCAGTGCTTTCCCCAGTGTGGCCTGAGGCTGTGAACAGTTCCTTTTCTTCTGCACTGGTCAGACTGTGTCTGGAATATTCTGTTTGCTTCCAGTCTCCACACTCGAAAGGGGCATGGAGTCTGGGTAGAGGCGAGAGACCAGAGTGGAGGAGTGAGTCCTGATGAAGGACGGGATGCAGGAGAGGAACGGGCGGGGAGCAGCTGCGGGCCTGGGAGTGGAGACCTGAACAGCCCCCATCGCATACCTGAAAGGCTGGGTGTGATGCCAACTTACGCTCATCCCCTGTGGTCTCGTGATCACCGTGAGGCCACATGGGCCATAGCGAAGCTGCCGGGGGCTGGCTTGGGGTAGTTGTAAGGAAGAACGTTGAGCCTGTTGTCTGAAGGTAGGATGGGAGGCCCATTCTAGACCTGAGGGTTGGTCTGCGAGCAGCTACCGGGCGTTTCTGCGGCCATCCGTACGTCCTGGTGGTCCAGCAGCACTCCATGGGCCTTTTGTCATGAAACTTTGTTTTCTTTTTCTTCCTTTTCCTTTCCCTTCTTAAGTCCCTGTTTAGTTTGTGATGAGGGTGAAATAGGAGATGGAGAGGGAAAAAGGGGTGAAACTGGAACTTTGCTTTTCCCTCCTGCTTGTTTTCCAGCCGTCAGTGACAGGCTACATCTTGAGTGGTCCTCAGACGACCAGAGTCATCATTTGTGGTCACCCCTGAAATTTACCTTGGAAACCCAGTTAGTACGGCCATGGAGAGGGCTACCCCAGCTCCTTCACTCAGAGTTCACGCTTTCTGTTTACCAAAGCGTTTGTTTTAAGTTTCTTAGAAGAGTAAAATTTGTGAACCACAGTATATGTTGAAATATCTGACTTTGTCCTCCTCCTCTTCTCTCAGAGGCAATCGCTCTTGGATCCTCCTGTTCACAATGGCACAGAGAACTGGACTTGAAGATCCAGAGAGGTATCTCTTTGTGGACAGGGCAGTCATCTACAACCCTGCCACTCAGGCTGATTGGACGGCTAAAAAGCTAGTGTGGATTCCATCAGAACGCCATGGTTTCGAGGCAGCTAGTATCAAAGAAGAGCGGGGAGATGAAGTTATGGTGGAGTTGGCGGAGAATGGAAAGAAAGCAATGGTCAACAAAGATGATATTCAGAAGATGAACCCACCTAAGTTTTCCAAGGTGGAGGATATGGCAGAATTGACGTGCTTAAATGAAGCTTCTGTTTTGCATAATCTGAAGGATCGTTACTATTCAGGACTCATCTACGTAAGTATGCCCTCTAAATAATCATGTGAAGTGGTGACTGGGAATTAATGGAAATTATACATACTGTCCTAATCAATGTGGAATACTCACATAATCTCTGTTTCACATGTCTATTTCTATTAAAGGTAGAAAGATTGTCCCTTGCTTACCCAAGTCTTGCTTTGCTTTAAATCTTAACACATAATTTTAAATAATCCAGTCTGCAATTAAATATACTAAAATGGTATTTGAGACTTGTGTAGTGGTGCTCTGGAGCCTAATAAGATGGGGGAGAGCGTGTGGCAGAAAGATAAGGGAACTTAATATGGTAATAAGAGTTGCATTAGTGGTAGGATACAGACGGCAGATTGGTAGGAAATCCAGTGTGTATCCAGGGGGTATAAAGTGGCGGGGCTGCAAGCTTAGAGGTTTCAGTGAGAAGCAAGACCAAGGTCATTGGGTACAGGGAAGTGGGAAAGCTGAATGCTGAGGTTTTTAAGAGGAAACCGTTCAGGTTGAGATTGAGGCTGGGGTTGTCCTGTGGTTAGCAGTTGACACATATGTCACAGTCACTGACGGTGTTGTGACCATATAGAAGTTCCCGAAAGTAATAAGGGATCGGGTTGAGAGGAAAATGCAAGCCAGATACTGAAAGAATCTCGAATGCCAAAAGAGGCTTGAAGGGATGGTAGACACGGGTGGCAATGATTTAAAGAAGGCAGGGTAATTAGCAGCAACATGGATGGACCTAGAGATTATCATACTGAGTGAAGCAGGTCAGAAAGAGAAAGACAAATACCATATGATATCACTTATATGTGGAATCCTAAATACGACACAAATGAATTTATCTACAAAACAGAAACAGACTCCCATACATAGAGAACAGACTTGTGGTTGCCAAGGGAAGTGGGGGGGAGGGATGGATTGGGAGTATGGGATTAGTAGATGCAAACTATTATATATAAAATGGATAAACAACAGGGTGCTACTGTATAGCACGGGGAACTATATTCAATGTCCTGTGATAAACCGTAATGAAAAAGAATATGAAAAAGAATGTGTGTGTGTGTGTGTGTGTGTATAACTGAATCACTTTGCTATACAGTAGAAATTAACACAACATTGTAAATCAACTATACTTCAATAAAATAAATTTTAAAAAATAAAGAAGGCAGGGTAGATAGAACATAGATTTAGAATGAAGAGAAGTAGAGGGAAAGGTTGACACTGTAATGGTCTGAATTTGGAAAAGAGAAGTTGAATTTTATGCAAAGACTGTGGTACTAACGTCCATGTATAATTCAGAACTTCAGCAAAGCAGAAGTCGTCTTCCCATAGAATTAGTTTATTTAGTGGATGTTTACTGAGCACCTGCTATGTTCTAGGTGCTGGAGAGAGTGTGGTGAATAGGCCAGGCCAAATCCCTGCCTTTGTGGTACATCCTGTACGGAAATAAAACAGGACTATGGGATGGCTTTCCCCAGCGGGTCAGGGAAGGGCTCTTTGAGAAGGTAGCATCTGAGCTGGAATCTGCCTGATAGCAGGGAGCTAGCCATGGGAACATCTGAGAATGAGTAGTTCATTCATGACCTTTGCCAGAGTAGTCTGAATCAAGCCTGGTGGTCTCTTTTATTTTATGTTTTCTCTATGAGTTAGGATGCAAAGGAAGGGTAAGAGGCACCAGGGTCGGGAAGGTGGCTTGAGGAGAATGAGTAAGGTTTGGAAAGGGGAGGAAGCCAAGGATAAGAAAACAATTGGAGAACAGCATTGGGAATCCAGCTGAGACTGAATAACAGAATGTGTAAGGTGGCCGCATTTCTGTCTGGAGAGAAAGGAGTGGAGAGAGGGAGTGAGAAAACTGGGAAATTAAGAGATTGTGGTCAGATCATTATGTTGACATCTGAGATTTGAGAGGTGGATCAATTTTGGATGATACCTGGTGCGGTGAATTGTGAAGGGCTGGAAATGCAGGGCCGTAACCAAAAAGCTGTGGAGTGCTGCGCTGTGGAAAAGAGCCTGTCTGCCCCCGACCCGACCCCACCCTGCCCTGGAGGGCTGCTGCAGGGAGGAGAGAGGAGGGAAAGAGAAAGGGGAAGGAAGCTGTGGGTACAAGGGAAGGAGGAGGGCAAAAGACGATTTCGTTTACTTGTAGCCAATCCTCATGATAATTCTAAGACTTTGCAAGTATCTTTTATTGAGTTTGTTTGATTTTTTTCAGGCTTAATTCAGGGCCAACAGGAGTGAATTTCTGGGTTTCTTTTCAAAGCATGGCCCCCTGGGCTTTACAGAAGGAGAATCTGAGTTTTTTCTTTTTTTAAAAATTTATTTATTTTAGGCTGCGTTGGGTCTTTGTTGCTGCGCGCGGGCTTTCTCTAGTTGCAGTGAGCGGGGTGGGGGGGGGGCTACTCTTCATTGCGGTGCGCAGGCCTCTCATTGCAGTGGCTTCTCTCGTTGCAGAGCACGGGCTCTAGGCGCGTGGCCTTCAGTAGCTGCAGCACGCGGGCTCAGTAGTTGTGGCTCGCGGGCTCTAGAGCACAGGCTCAGTAGTTGTGATGCATGGGCTTAGTGGCTCCGCGGCATGTAGGATCTTTCTGGAGCAGGGCTCGAACCTGTGTCCCCTGCATTGGCAGGCGGATTCTTAACCACTGCACCACCAGGGAAGTCCCTGAGTTTTGTCTTGAAGTACTAAGGTCACAGCAGAGGTGAGGTTTGGGAGGATCATGCCTTCAGTTAGTGGGGTGGAGAAAGGGTTCCTATGGAAGATTCACGTTGGAGCGCTTGACTCTAAAGAAACCAACTAAGAGAATGGGGCTGTGGGCGGCTGTGGCTGCTGAACATTGAGTGAAGGGTGTAGTATTGGGCTTTGGAATTCACCCAGCACTTGAAATTGATCAATTGAGGTACCATGGTATAGACACTATAATAACTTGGATAGGACCTTTGGGACATATTTCTTTTTTTTTTTTATTTAAATAAATCTATTTATTTTTATTTATTTATTTTTGGCCGTGTTGGGTCTTTGTTGCTGCACATGGGCTTTCTCTAGTTGCGGCAACCAGGGGCTACTCTTCGTCGCGGTGCACCGGCTTCTCATTGTGGTGGCTTGTCTTGTTGTGGCTCGCGGGCTCTACAGCGCAGGCTCAGTAGTTGTGGCTCACAGGCTTCAGAGCGCAGGCTCAGTAGTTGTGGCTCACGGGCCCAGTTGCTCCACGGCATGTGGGATCTTCCTGGACCAGGGCTCGAACCTGTGTCCCTTGCATTGGCAGGCGGATTCTTAACCACTGTGCCACCAGGGAAGTCCATTGGGACATATTTCTATAGATAAGACATAACATATGTTCATTTAGGTAAGTTACTAACAGGTTTGGTTATGTTATTTCCTTATATTTTCTTTGGATTTATTCTCCCCAACTTCCATCTTCTCAGGTCATTAATTTTCATCTTCTTTCTTAATAAAACTACTTAAAAACTGCAGATGTCTTCTCTACTACGTTTTAGCTTACTTCACACGTTTTGACATGTAGTATTTTTAGTGTTCAGTTCTAAATATTTTCTAACTTCTATTATTTCTTATTTAACCTATGAACCGTTTAAAAATATACTTTTAAAATTCCTAAATGTTGTTTTTTAAGTTATCTTTGTGTTATTGATTTTTAAATTAATTGCATTAATATAGTCCATATACTAACACTCCTTGTTTTTGTGAGACTTGCTTCGTGTAGCATATCGTCAGTTTTTATGAGTGTTCTGTATGTTTGTTAAGAATGTGTTTTCTGTTATTGTTGGGTGTGGAGTTCTATATGTGGCCATTAGACTAAGTTTTTTAATTGTGTTTAAACTTTACTAATTTTTGTCTTCTTGGTCTGTTGATTATTGAGAAGTGTCTTAAAATCTCCCAGTGTGTTTTCTCAAACTAAGTATGCATTCCTTAAAAATATAGTTTAGTTTTGCCTGTTGATGAATTTTTATATGAATGCATCTCTTAATACATACCTTTTTGTGTCAGTATTTTTGCTCAGCATTACAATTTTAAGATTCACCCATATTACTTTGTGTTGATGTAATTCAGTTGTTCTCAAAGGGTGCTCTACAGACTCCTAGGGTTTCTTTAAGACCCTTTCATGGGATCCTTGAGGTCAAAACTATTTTCATGATTATCGAAGACTTTATTTGCCCTTTTATTGTTGACATTGGTACTGATGGTGTAAAAGCAATGGTGAGGAAAACTGCTGACACCTTATCGTGGGTAAAAGCAGTGACCCCAAACTGTACTGGTGGTCATACTAATCCAGTTTCACTCCAGAATGTCCTTGGTAAAGCAGGAGGAATGATTGAATTTATTTCAGCTCTTGAGAACACATCTTTTAATATTCTGTGTGATGAAATGATAAGTATGCATAAAGCGCTTCTGCTGCATATTGAACTAGGATGGTTGCTTTGAAAAAAAGCACGTGTGTAGCTATTTGAGTTGCAAACTAAACTTGCTACTTTTTTTTATAGAATACCATTTTTATTCGATAGAATGGCTGATAGATAAGCTATGATTAATTCACACTGGGGTATTTGGCAGACATTTTCTTGAAAATGAACAAAGTGAGCCTGTCATTTTAAAGGAAACAATTGAATGTATTTGTTGACAATGATAAAATTTGAGTTTTCACATGAAAATTAGAATTTGTATCTGCCGCTGTGAACTTGACAGCTTGTCAACACTTAAAACCTTCCTGATGAGATAGATGGCGATATTAATGAATGTGATTTTTTTTTTAATGTCATATAGTGTGAAATGTCATCATTTGGAAGACTTGCACAATTCATTGAACCAGAGTTTTCCAAATGATGTGTACATGATGTTACAAAATCATGCCTCGGTAAAAGATTCATTCACCTGTGCAAACTTAGCTAATGGATTTGATGTATGTAACAGAGTATGAAAAGTTCATTGACAGGGTGTCAGATGCTACATTGCATCTAATCTTTAGGAAATTCTTACTTGTCGAGTTTTGGTGTAGTATCAAAGAGGAATATCTATAATTACATGAAAATGCTGTTAAACTACTCCTCCCTTTTCCAGTTAAATATCAGTGTAAGGCTAATTTCATGTGTTTCAGTCAAAACAACAATAGACTGAATGCTGAAACAGAGTGTTGAGTGTTTTCTATTAAGAAAATTGAGTGTTTTCTGTTAAGCCAGACAATAAAAGATTTGCAAATATAAAACTGTACCACTCTTCTCACTTTTATTTTGGAAAACAGAAGGTTATTTTTCATAAGAAATGTTATTTATTGTTATTTTTAAATGAATAAATACACATTTAAAAACTATGTATGTACGTATATTTGTATAAAAATATATAAAACAAAAGATCTTTAGGATCTTTAACAATTTCTAAGAGTGGTAAAGGGCCCTGAACTGTAAAAGTTTGAGTATTTTGTTCCTTTTTGTGGAATGTAATGTTCCATTGTAAGATTTTTGACCCAATTTATTTATCCTCTCAACTGTCTTTGGACATTTTTTTTTTCCAGTTTGTGGCTATTATTGTACAAACAGTGCTTCAGTGAACAGTTTCGGACATGTCCTGGGGCACATAAGCATGGCTTTCTATAAGGTATATAACTAGGAGTGGTTTCTGGGTGATATAGGACATGCATATCTTTAACTCATATCTTCAGCTTTTCTAGATAATGCCTAAGTTAGTCAGATTCCAGCAGGAAACAGAAGGCCCTCTAACTAGGTATTCTGTGAATTTAATAAGGGGACGATTTACAAACATGTGAATAGAGTTTAGAAAACAGATGCAGAAATGTTGCAGTATCCCAGCACTAGTGATGGCCGAGAGCCCTGGACCCATCTTCATCTTTAAAGGAACAAAGAGCTGTTACCTCAGCTGGGAGAGCATGCTGTGTGCAGAGGGCTTCCTGGTAGGAATTGTGGCCGCCTTTAGAGGGAAGCGGACAACTAGCAGGGAGGGGCCTGGGGGATAAACATCCTGACTTCATTCTCCCCCCACCCTCAATCTCCTGCTGCCTGACTCAGTTTGAAGCCAGAGGAGAAGGGAATTTGGTGATATATTTCTTAGGGTCAGCCTCAGTTCCATTTGGAATTTAATTTTGTGTATGGTATAAGGTAGGGGCAAGGTTAATTTTTTTTTCCCCAAATTGCTCTTCAGTTGACCCAGTGCCATTTACTGAAACATAGCCCTCTCTCCACTGCTCTGAAGTGCCACCTTTGTTGTAAATCAGATGCTCATAAATGTGTGCTTGACTCCCTGTTCTGTTTCATGGGTCTATGTGCCTATCCTTGGGCTGATACCACATTGTCTTGATTATTACAGCTTTATACTATGGCTTGGTATCCAGTATGTGTTCTCTCATTTGTGTTCTTTAGGATTGTTCTGGTTGTTAGGTCCTTTGCATTTCAGTATAATTTTAGAACCCACTTGTCAGTTTTTCATACACACACACACACAACCTTATTGGAATTTTTATTGGGTTTTTGCTGATTCTATAGATCATTTTGGAGGAGAGATGAGATCTTTACAATATCTGTTCATCTAGTTCATTTATTTAGTTCTTAATTTTTCTCAATATGTTTCAGGGTTTTTTTTGTAGAGGCCATGTATATCCTTTGTTGGATTTATTTTTAGGTGTTTGATTTTTTTAATGCTATGTAAGTGGTGGTTTAAGTGGTGTTTTAATTTTTATTTTTTAATAAATTTATTTATTTATTTATTTTTGGCTGTGTTGGGTCTTCGTTGCTGTGCTCGGGCTTTCCCTAGTTGTGTCGAGCAGGGGCTACTCTTCACTGCGGTGCGCGGGCTTCTCGTTGCGGTGGCTTCTCTTGTTGTGGAGCACGGGCTCTAGGCTCGCAGGCTCAGTAGTTGTGGCTCGCGGGCTCTAGAGTGCAGGCTCAGTAGTTGTGGCGCACGGGCTTAGTTGCTGCACGGCCTGTGGGATCTTCCGGGACCAGGGCTGGAACCTGTGTCCCCTGCATTGGCAGGTGGATTCTCTACCACTGTGCCACCAGGGGAGCCCTAAGTGTTGTTTTTAAATTGTTACCATTAGGTAGAAATACAGTTGCCATGTTTTTTTACAGTTAAATTTTGTATATTGACTTTATATTCACCAACCTTACTAAGTTTATTTATTGATTATAATAGTTTAGCTGAAGATTCTTTCGGATGTTGTGTTGAACACACTCATGTTGTCTGCAGATAATGACAGTTTTATTGTTTCCTTTCTAATTCTTGTACATTGCTTTATTGCATTGTCTAAGCAGTTTGGTAAATGTTTGTTGAATAGTAGTGGTTATTGGAGGCATCTTTGTATCATTCCTGATGTCAGAGGGAAAGTTTTCAATATTTCACTATTAAGAATGACTTGTTTTGTTTTGAATATTTTTTTATTAGATTCAGGGAAGTTTCCTTCTGTTCCTAGTTTTTATCCTGCATGGATGAATTTTAAAAAATACTGATTGGTTGTTAATTTATCACATGTTTTTCCAGTTTCTGATCAGATGATAGTGTGATTTTCTGGTTATTTTGTTATTGTGGTGAATTATATACTATATTTTTTAGTGTTAAGACTAAACTGGCAAGGACCAAGTATTCTTTTTATGTATTACTGGATTCCTAGATTTTGTTTGCTGATATTTTGTTTAGAGTTTTTGCATCTATATTCATAAATGAGATTGACTTAAAAATTTCCTTTCTTATGATGTCCTTGTCATATTTTGGTATCAAGATTATGCTGGCTTTATAAAATGAATCATGGAATATTTTATCTTTGTATTTTCTCTGGAAGAGTTTGGATAAGATTGATGTTATTTCATTTTACAATAATGATATAGTTTCCTTTGTGGGGAAGTTTTTCTTTCATAGATATAGAGTTTTTCAGATTAAAAATTTTTGGTATCAGTTTTGATATTGAGTTTTTCTGGAAATTGGTCTATTTCATGTAAATTTTCAAATTTATTGGCATAGTGTTGTTCATAATACCCTCTTTTTTCCTGTAGGATTTGTAGTGATGTTCTCTCTCACTCCTGATACTGATAATCTGCTCTACCCTTTTTAAAATGAGCCTCACCAGAGGTTTATCAATTTTACTAATCTCAATCATGTCTTTTAATTACTTGAGCATATTATTGTCCAAGATAATAATACAAGGCAATAAAAGTAGACTCACAGAGAACCCACATATTATCTTGGATTTTAGTCACAACTGTTGCCTTACGTGCCACTTACTGTATATAAGAAATTGTGAAGTTAATTTGAGGCTCTGCATGACATCAAGCTAGTTCTAGAGTTTTGCTCTGGGCAGGCAGTTAGATTAAGGGGATGGAGCACGTGTAGATCAGTCAGGGATTTACATCCTTCCCAACTGGGCTTTGGGCTGGTCTATTTCTGGTATACTCTAAACTCTCAGGGTGTAGCAGTTAGGGTCCTAGCTGAACGCCTGGGGTATTTACCCTCCTCCGGAGTGGCTTTTTTTTCTTTAAATACCAAGGTCTTTTGTGCTGTTGAATTTCCCATAGTCTGGATTTTGTTGATTGCGTACCTGTGGTGCCTTCTGTAAACTGGTAGTTGGATGCAGCGGCTTGATCTGATTCAGATTCAGGACGCACAGGATGCCAGCTGTCTCTCAGTTTACAATGTTGAGATGGATCAGTGACTCAGTTTGGGCTTCGTCAGCCTGATTTGTTCTTTAGGAGTGCCTGCCTTCACCTAAGGGTTTTTTTGTTTTTTTTGTTTTTTTAATCAGTCATCAGTTTTATACACATCAGTGTATACATATCAATCCCAATTGCCCAATTCAGCACACCACCATCCCCACCCCACCGCGGTTTTCCCCCCTTGGTGTCCATACGTTTGTTCTCTACATCTGTGTCTCAACCTCTGCTCACCTAAGGGTTTTAGTGCCGGTGGTGGGCACTGTCCTGATACATCATTTCGTTAGGAAGCAAAATGGTGATAGTCTAATGTCATCATTCCTTCTGTTATTATTAGCTTGATGAATTTTTTTTTAACTCAATGTGTATTACAGCACCTCCCCACCCCAACCAGGCACAGACAGTTTTCTTCAAGTTTATTTTTGATTACTGTTCTTTTTACAGAATTTTGACCTTTTTTCCTCCCTAAGGAGCAATGATTAATATTTTAGTTATCCTTTCTTTGCTCTCCATGTTCATCTTTCCTCTGTGTATTTTTTAAATTGGTTTTATCTTTGTACCTTCTTTTTCTTTTATTATTTACCTTTGTTTTATCTTTCTTTAAGAGTCCATGTTGTGTTACATTCTGTTGCAGCCATAAATCTGTTCCCTAAAGTTTTCTTTTAGCTTATTTTGTAGAGAATGTCCAGAGGTCATTTCTCTCTCTGAATATTCTGGAAGATGACCTTTTCCTTATTACATAGGGTTGTTGGTTTTTTTTAAATACACACGTGAATTTTATCTAGGTGTGGTGTTTGCAAATGGTGTGAGCGACCTATTCTTTCTTCTCTTCCTTTCCTTTTTGGGCGGAGGTCTGATTTCTTGTGAGAGCTGCGGTCGGGGTGTAGGTTGGGGTGATGCTCCCAGTTCAATCCCCTGTTCCTAATAAGAGACTGTTGTATCTGCTCTATTGCACTGATATCTGTACCTGCCTCTGTTTCCTGGTTCTCTAATCCTTCAAAGCTATGAAGTAATAATGTATATGCATATCCCTGTTTTCTTAGACTGAGGCCTGACCCTAAAGGATGAGTAACATTTCCCAATACTGGATAGGAGATGGGCATTCCGGGCAGAGTGATCAGCGTATGTAGAAGCCTGGAGGCATAAAGCAGCACAGACTGTTGGGAAAATGTCAGGGTGGTTTTGGTGCTAGTATTTTTGTATAATAACTGTTACTTGGTGTCTTAAAGCCTTTGCAGACTTCTTCAAGGCTTTGCAGTTCTTCAGAATGTTCTCATGGCTTTAGGATTCCAGTGTTTCCAACTGTTCAGTAGGCATTCATTCTCCTGGGCTCCCTTATTGTAATGAATCTCCTTTTAACATGCCACAATCTCAATATGTTAAAAGGGGATTCAGTATCTTTCCCCACAAACAATTCCAATGATTTTTCCCGTCCACTCGTTACTTTTCCACCTCTAAAGCTTGACAACCTTGGAGTCATCTTTACCTTGAGTCTTGAATGGTTTTCTCTATTCAGAGTCCTGACTGCTGTTGAATCTCCAGCCCGCTTTCTTCATGGCTCATCCCTGCTCCGTTTTTGTCTTGTTTTTCTCTCCTGCAGGCCTGTTACTGTGCCTGGAGAGATCTCCACCTCCTGCTTCCCACCTCTTGCCCCTTCAGTCTCTTTTCCATATGGCTGCCAGGTTTATGCTGTTTCAGGAATGCCTCTTTCCTTCCATCACTCTTCTCTCCTGAACCTCTGATACCTGATCACCTAGAGTGGACAAAATCTGCCTGTCTGGGCTCTTTTCTCTCACCTTCCACAGAACAAACTATTGTCAGCTAGACTGCGCTTCACTCTGCCGTGGATATACCCTGCCACCAAGTTTTACATTCTTACTATTTTATTTTATTTTTTTTAATTTTAAAATATTTATTGATTTGGCTGCTCCAGGTCTTAGTTGCGGCATGCAGGACCTTCGTTGTGGCATGCGGGCTCTAGTTCCCTGACCAGGGATTGAACCTGGGCCCCCTCCATTTGGAGCACTTAACCACTGGAGCACCAGGGAAGCCCCACATTCTTACTATTTTAATAGGAATTCCTTTATCCCTCCTTTTGACCTAATAGTCTTTAAAAAGAACATCAAAGACCCTCTAGGTCTGGACTCAGTACCTAGTTGTACGGTTTCTGACAAGATGGCCGTGACCTTCAGTGGGGTTTGTCGTGTGTTCCACTGCAGAGTTTCTCTGTTGAAAAGGCTTGTTCATCTTTCTTTTTTTGTACCACTCTCTTTTTAGTGCCTTATATTATGTCTTGTTTGCTTAGTGTATCTTTATTGTCTTCATCCCCTAGAGCGTATAAGAAGTTGCTTAGTATCTTCTGCATGTATTCAAATGCTTCATAATGACATTTACTTTGAACTTAAGGCCTCCAGAGAAACTAACAATACATCGCCCTCCTTCCATGTGACTTGGGGAGGACAAAAGTGGTACAGTACTGGTTCAGTGCAGGAGCCCAACATTTGAGCTAATTTTCAAGATAGAAGCTTAGCTTTTTAAGCACTTCAATTTAGTATTTCCACTTAAACCTCTATTACTGCTCCTCTTTGGCAAGCATAGGACACTGATGATTATTCAACCTTGTTTTTTGATGACTTACTCATATTTGTGAGATTTACTCATCTCTGTAATCTTAGTCCTTAGAAAAGTCCCCAACACATGATAGACACACATGTTGGAATGATTTCTGATTACAAATGTCATCATTAGGATCTGTTACCATGCCGTACATGCTATGGGATGTTAAACTGAATTGGCGTATTTTAACTTCCTTGGAGGTTTTGGGGTTTTTTGTTTTGTTTTGTTTTGGCAGTCTGTAATTATTTTTCTCTTACAAAAGAAAGTGAAATGCAGAATTTGTAGCTTCATGATAGACTATTATCTCATTTTTGAAGAAAAAGTGGAGGTTGTATATATAACAATTCATTGAGATGTGTAGTTATGATTTGTCAAATTTCCTGTGTATAAATTAAACTCAATAAAAAATTAAAATGTTGAGATTGCCTCTCCTTAGTTTTCTCACCCTTAATAAAATCTCTGTTTTTATTGTCTCTCGTTGCCTTTCTCTCCTGTGGGTGGCAGAGAGAGGCTGGCCTACTTAGACTAGAGACTCGGTAGAAGGTGCCAGGCTGCTGGGTGGGTGGCCTGAGAGCCAGCCCGGGTTCTTGGAGGTGTGATGCCGGACATGAGAAAGCCAACGGCTTCAGGCCCAGCAGTCACCCAGGGAGGGGCAAGTAATTACTGTGGCCTCAGGCAAACAGGGACGCTCAGTTCAGAAATCAGGCAAACAGCCCAAATCAGTGAGCTCAGGGCAGGGCCCTTGCTTGCCTTTGTCTTATTCCCAAGCGCTGATCTAGGTAGGAAGTGCATTCCACATCCGAGCCTCCGTTGGGAGGGAAGCAAAGATAAAGGAGAGCAGCTACTGAGGTGGTTCTGATCACTTAAACTTTTTTTGGCCACCTTTCTTCTTCCAGCATCATTAACTGCAGCGCTCAGAATAGAGTGGGCTGGACAGTGCCTCCTGGTGGCCACTGCCAGGGGTTTCAGCCTTTCTGAACACAGCTTGTTGGTTAGAAGCCCCTCGGTACTTCCTGGGGGGAGCTGAGCACCACTGGTCCTCGGCCTTTTCTAGGATCCTCTTGCCTTTAGATTTAGAATCACCCGAAGTAAAGGGTCTGCTTCCCGGTGCAGCTGAGGTGCCTTCAGCCCCGCCAGGACCAGAGCATCTGGCAGCAATCCTAACTGCTCTTGATTTTCCATAATTCCCAGAGTCAGTTCTCAGAAATCATTCCATGTGAGTTAAAAAAACCCCAAAGGCAAAAGTGCTCCTAGTATTAATTCTGAGTAATGATTACCCTACTGATGAGGAAGGTTTTTATCTTCTAGACTAGTGGCTCTTAAAAATTTTTGAGGGCCCCCAAAGAGCTTTTGTGTATATTTCATGATATTTACTGTGTTTAGAAAGTAAAACAAAAATTTTAAATATTTATCAACTCATTTAAAAATAAACCTATAACAAGTTGACATAAATTATTTTTATGAAAAAAACCCCTATATTTTCCAAAGCAAAAAAAATTAGAAGAGTAAAAATGTTTTACACTTAAAAAAAAAAACTCTTTAATAATAACCTTTCCAGATAATTGTGGATATTCTCCTTTGATACTGTACCCAAACTTGGCCACCGGTATCTCCTTAAAGATGAGTTGCAACGTGGAATCTGAAACTACCTTAATGAACTTTTCATACCTCATACACTCATGAGAGAATGAGTGTGAAAAAGCAAATGACATGTTTGAATAATGACCCTGTGAAGCCATGAAGCATATATTATTATTTCCATTTGACAGATGAGGGAATTGAATCTAGGAAGTACCACTTAATAGGCTCTCTGTGGGAGAACTACTTGTGGTTTAGAATTGCCCATTATAGGCGAGATTTAATTTTAGGGATAGATTAATTGTGCAAATGATAAAGGTCCTCTGTTCAAATTACTGTGTGGTTTGTCTCCTGATTGGATCCTGTGGATATATGCAGTTTGTTTGTTTTTTTTAACACTGTATTTTATTTTTATCTATTCTAGACCTATTCTGGACTCTTCTGTGTAGTCATAAATCCTTACAAGAACCTTCCCATTTACTCTGAGAATATTATTGAAATGTACAGAGGGAAGAAACGTCACGAGATGCCTCCACACATCTATGCCATATCTGAATCTGCTTACAGATGCATGCTTCAAGGTAACTGGAAATGTTAGAATACTACTCAGAATTTCTTAAATGTAATTCGGTTTTTTTTAGAATGTCTTCAATCTTTTCTACAGAGGGCTTTACTTTTTTTTTTTTTAAGATTAAAAAGAAAAGTGATAGATGTTTATTGTAGAAAAATTATGAATTCTTAAGATTAGACTAGGCAATATGGCCATTTTCTATAGGCATCCGGTAAGTATGCTTGGTGCTTCATAAATACTTCATGTTAATTTTTCTGTTAAGAAGCATCTAGTTTTTATATATATTTGATCTCTCCACCACAAGCCAGTATAATCAAAGCTGTACTGCATTAGTTTTTAAAACCAACAGGAAGAATAAAAGAAAAGGTGGATGCATCATTGGGGAAAGAAAGATTATAAAATATTTTTTATTTAAATGCATGAAAAAGGACACACCAAAAGTTAAACAGCATGTGTGGAGTTGGTGGATTTCGATTGTTTTCTTTTTGGATCTTGAGTGAAATATAAATTTGAAGAGTCCTTAATTGGAATTATGGCTTCAGACGCAATGATTTATGGAGGAATTTTTTTTGAAAACTAGAATGGAGCAGTTTTGAATGCATTTAACATTATTGTGTAACAAGACTACATTTATTTTTTTTTCCTTTTAAATTTTTTAAAATTTTGATTTTCTTGAAGTATAGTTTGATTAACAACGTTGTGTTAATTTCTGGTGTACAACAAAGTGATTCAGTTTTACATATACGTGTTCTTTTTCTTTTTTTTTTTTCTTTTGGTCACGCCACGTGGCTTGTGGAATCTCAGTTCCCTGACCAGGGATTGAACCTGGGCCCCGGCAGTGACCCCGGTGGCCCCTAGCTACTAGACCACCAGGGAACTCCCTTATATATTCTTTTTCCTATTCTTTTCCCTTATGGTTTATCACAGGATATTGAATATAGTTCTCTGTGTTATACAGTAGGACCTGTCAACAAGACTGCATTTAAACGTGGGACTTCCTAGCACTATGTGAAATCTTCTATAGTAACTCTCCCTCTCTCTCCTTTTATTTTTTTAAAAATGAATTCTGTAAAGTAAAATAAAATCTATGAGGTCTTCAGGAAGCAGAGTATGCTGCATCCACCTGTCATCAAATCTCAGGTCCTGGAAAGGCTGCCTGGGTGCTGGGTCTAAAGGGTAGTGTGAGGGAGTTAATACCCATTTCCTACTCAGGTATCATTTGGATGCTTCTTCCATACCAGGTCCTCGGAGGCAAACAGGAAGTGCTTTAGGACTAGAATAGTGGCATAGATGGGTAAGAAGAGGTTCAGAATCCAAAATGAGCTTAGGCTTAAAAAAGATTCAATTTAATAACCCTTTCTTAGGTTCAGAGCCAAGAATGTTAAGAAATGGCCATGACTGTGATAAATTGCAGTCAGGTGATGGAGAAGGAAAATCTTCAGCGTTTTGTTTTGTGTCTCATTCTGTGTCTCCATTAAGAAGAATGATCTTTACATGCAGAAAAGTATTTGTATGAATGAGCAAACTGCCTTATGTGGGAGAAGAAATTGGCCAAAATACACTCCGCCTCTGATTGAATCCATATTTTCTCTTCTAAACAAATACATTCTCACAACTGAGGTTACCGAACCCCTGTTCTTTGAAGTATTATATAGAACAGGAGTTTCCAGAAGGCTGAGATGGTGTCACATTATATAATTCTAATTTTTAAAAAGAGGAAGAAGCTCCCCTTTATATTAAGCTCAGGAGCTCCCACTCTTGAGCTTACTATACCTGCCAGGAAAGATTCTAGAATCTACTGTTAATAGTCTAGAAACAGCATGAAAATATTCCTCACATTACGTTACACTGAGTAGGAAGGGAAATATAGTAGACAGTGTTATCAGAGAATTAGGACTTCTCCACGGCGTTCCATGATCCCTGTTGATCTCCTCGTGGTTGGATGCTGCGAAGTTGTGCCTGAGATGCTGATTAATGATAGAGGTTGGCCAGGCGTCAGGATGTGCACCAAGGGGTTTGTGCCCTTTCCAACATTCTAATCAATATACTTGAAGACATAGGATGCATGCCTGTAAAATTTATAGATGACATGAAACTGGGAGGAAAAAGAAATACATTTGATGAAAAGAAACAGTTTTCAAAAGCTCTTGACAGGTTGAATGGTGACTTGACTCCAGTTAAGAGGGATAAATGTTAATGCCCCACTACTGGGTTTCCAAACCAGCTATATGAATACAGAGTGAGGAAGATGTGGCTTACCAGTAAATGGTATTATTAATATCATCACTAATGCTAGAATGAACCTGTATTGAATATTATTATGTGCCAGGCACTGGGCTAAATGCTTTATGTGTATTATTTAATCCACAACAATCCTATAAAGTAAATAGAATTACTGTCCCTATTTTGCTGAGGCACAAAAAGTTAAATAACTTGACCAAGAAAATGTAAATAGAAGAGGTATGAACGAGGATTCAAAACCAAGGCAACGTGACACATTCTTATCCACAATCATAAACTGCCACGTGGAAGCTAAAAGAATTAGTTGATAGTTTTTATTACGTAATAATTTAAAACAGACAATAAAAAACAAAAAAACCCCACTCTAACCAATTCCACTGTATTTTTTTCTATAAGTAGGGGGCTACCTGTGGATATAGGATACAACACAGTCGGGTGGGACGTCTGCTAGAGCAGTCAGACAACAGTCAACAACTTGCAACTGCTCATGAAGCTTAGACCAGCTACCAATGCTCATCCATCTAGGTTTTCAATTACAAACGTGAGCAAATAAATAGCTAAACGTCAGTGGGCCTACGAAGAGGACCTGTAGCTTGACAGGGGACCATGTGGAGGATTCAGAGCAGATGGTCCTACTGAACAGAGTTTGTTTTTTTAACACAAAAAACAGAAGAGAGCTTAATTTTTTTTCTTAACTTTAGATTCTAGGGGATATTGCGTCAATAAAATGCAGAGGGACTTCCCTGGTGGTCCAGTGGTTAAGACTCCGTGTTCCCAATGCAGGGAGCATACGTTCGATCCCTGGTTAAGGAATGAAGATCACAACATGCCGCATGGCGCGGCCCCCCCAAAAAAAACAACCAGTGGGACTTAAAAAAAAAAAAAAATGCAGAGTGTGCCTGGCACATAGTAGTTGTTCAAGAAATATTCTTTGACTGCATGAATGAAAGTAGAGTTCTTGCACATAAACTTGCTCACAAAAATCACAAACTCTGAAAGCATGGGATAGCAGAATTGACATAATTGGACTAAAGCAATGAATTAGAAGACCGACTCAAGGAGTTCTTCCAGAATACACAACAAAAAGAAACTGATGGAAATTATGACAGAAAGAGTAGGAAACATGGTGTACACTCCGCATATCTGTAGACATGGTATAGACTCTCAGGAGCCATGAGAGAAGTGATATTTTTGAGAAAGTTCACCAGAGCTGAAGAAGGACTTGAGTCTTGAAACTGAGAGGGTTCACTAAGTGCCAGGCAGGAATCTTGAAAGGAAGGAGGCACATGCCTGGTCTAACACAGCGTGGTGTGGATAGGGCAACATCAAATGATCTCGGTGGAGAGGGCGTCAGTGGGCTCAGACTTCTCATTTGCAGTCCTGCGTGTTAGAAACTGAACGCAGCACACTGAGACCTGTGCCCGGTAGGTAATCATGCGAGGGGACCTAAGACTATTAATATTCCAGGCTCCCCCAGCACCCCGTGTGCTCCTCCTCCTCTGCCCCTCCCCGTGGCCGTCCACCCCAGCCAGCTTCCACTCAGTAGCAGCCAACACTGCCACCCACCTTCTGTTGACCTAGACAGATGTAAAGGCAAATTTTGCTGTTAACAGTAGTTCCAGGGGCCCCCATGCATATCTAAGACCTGAGATTCTACCTTCTTCCTGGAGTCTTAGAATGAAATCCACATCTCCTTGTTCTTTTGTTTCCCGGTCACATCTTCATTTCCGTAATGCTCTCTTTTCATTTCTGCCTTAGGTAACTCCCACACTGTGATGTGCAAACTTCCCTATGTGTTCAATGTCTTCGTCAAGTGTTTTCTTTTCCTCCGGGCTTTAACTGAAACTTGGCTTTCCCCCGAGTGTGGGCCCTCCACTCCGATCCTGTGCGCTAGGAGATGGGGTCAGTGTCCTTACTCTCAGTGCATCTGCTGGGCTATTAATACTCTTTACCCCTTGAAAACACTGCCCCTCCTCTGCCTGCCCCTCATTGCTTGTAGCAGCTTTCTTCTAGGTTCCCCTCCTCCCTCCTCCTCCCCTCCCTCCTTAGTGGGTCTGGCCCCCAACACGGCGTCGTTTCCTCCCTGCCTCAAGCCCTGCCATAACCCTGTGTTACTTCCTAGTTTTTCGTCAACAGCCAGCCCCCGGTCTCTTAATCATCTCTTAATCTTCTTCTCTTCTGACTTATGCTGCTGACACCCTAGACTGTGCCACCTTCTGAAATGATCTTATTTTTCAAATATTTCAGAAATTCTATTGCAAAATCCTTCCGTCCTGGCAGTTCAGTCAGCAAGTCTCCTGACCGTGTTCTTTGACTCCGTTTAGATCTCGGGTCCAGACGCTGTTCTCCTTTTTCCCTGTGTATTATCAGTACTGCCTTGACTTTCTTCCTTGTGTAGTTTAGATTTTATAGTCTGTCATTTCAGCGTCTTCTGTCAGTATCCTACGCCCCTTGTCCCTTTGTTCTTTTGTTATACTTATTTGGCAAAATTCTTACCCTGGGTCAGTCAAGATATTTGTCTTTTTTTAAGGCTCTTACTTGGGTTGCTGATGCCTCTGGCATCTTCTCTTCATACAGCTGAACAGATCAATACTCCTGTTAATTTCGTGACCACGAGCCCAGATTCCACGCAGAACACTGCTTGCTAATCCTTCCTTGATTGTCTATTAAGATTATAACCTCACTCTCCCTAATGATTGTCTCAAGCCCCTGCCCACTTCAGCTCCCTAGGTCCCTGCGTCCCCTTCTCCTCCCCAGCTGGTGGCTTCTTCCCCGGATCCATGGAGAAATTAGAAGCCACCAGAGAGGAGCTGCCGCAGCTTCCTGAGCCAGATTTACAAACCGTCCCGTCCTGCGCCTGCTCCCGTGAAGGCAGTCTTCCCAGCTCCTTCACCTCTGGTGCCCGTCCCACCTTTCCTAGGAATCCGTCTCAGGAAGCTCACGGTGTTGACTGTCTTCTGCTTCCCTTTTTAGAGGCTCCTAATGTTAGCATTAAATGTGCTGAAGTTTTCCCCGTTACTTTAAAAAAGAAAATTCTCTCTTCCATCCTCTCCTTCCCTTCACGGCCAGGTTTCTTGAAAGCATCTGCCGGTTGGTGGGTAGATATGGTTGGTGGTAGGAACTTGTGAAAACACTCCTGTTTTCTCAGGGAAAGGTGAAGCAGGGTCTCAGCTGAGAGTGAGGAGGAGGGAGCAGAGATGGGAGATTTAAGAGAGGAACAGTGTGACATAATTCTCTAGAAGACTCAGATAATACTTACAGTTATACCATTCACATTGCATCACATATTTAAAACAACAGCTATTGGAAATACAGGGGAAATGTGACCCACAATTATAGAGGGAGCTTTAATGTGTTTCTCTCAGAATTTGAGATAAGTAGGGAAAAGAAAGAACATAAAGAATGTGATCACAATTTAGCAAGCTTGAATTGGAAAGTGTATATACAATACTACTGCCCGTATATACATTACTACTGCCCATCAAGCAGAAAGAACATTTACAACCTTGGCTTGTAATTTTGATGCTAAGTCACCAATAAAAATCTCAGATCAGGCCACATTCTCTGGCCACAGTGCAGTAAGACAAGGTATTAACAGATTTCCACCTGGGTTTGTTTTGTGGGAGTGTTGTTTAATGAGTTCTTCTTACTGTTTTTGCTGTTAGCCATTCATCTATATGGCTTTTTTGGTAAAAGAAGAAATCAAAACTGCTATTACAGATTCTTTAGAAGTTAACCACAACAAAATATCACATGTAAAAAATTTATGGCTTAAGGCAAAAACTGCTTTAAGAAAGAATTCATAGCTATAAATATTTTTATTAGTAAATAAAAATTTACATACAAGCCTTTTACTCACAAGGTAGATAAAAGACTTTATCATAATTTATTAAACTGTATTGTCTCATGAGCTTTTCTGTGTGTCATTTCACACACACAAAAGAAGTTCTTTAAAAGTACAGCCTGGATGGTAACTTAAGACTTCTTGTGGTGGTCATTTCGCAGTATATACAAATATTGAATCATTGTGTTGTACACCTGAAACTAATATAACGTTACATGTCAGGTATACCTCAATTTTTTAAAAAGTACAACATGAAATGAACCTAAACTAGAGGAAAAACATAAAATTGTTAAGTAAAACTTGAACTAGTTCCATGAAAAGACCGTAAAATAGACAAACATTTGGCAAGTGTGACTAAGAGAGAACCACCAGAAAGAATAAAGGTTTTATAACACTATAAACAGAGACAAAATTGACTCAAAATAAGGTGGAAAACTTAGAAAAATGCCAGTGGGAGAAATGGTAAAGATTGTCAGAGATTTTACCTTTATGTCTCAAAGACACAAGGCCCAGACAATTTTAGTGGGGAAGTCTATCAAATCTCAAGGACTAGATAATTCCTGTGTTATCTAAATGGTTTTAGACCATTAAACAACGCAGAATAGTCTGGATAACATCAAGATCAGAAATTGTCAAAGAACTTTGAATGCTTAAATTACTTTTTACTTTTTGTTAAAAAGTAATACGTGAAGATAGTTGAAACAAGCAAAAACACCGTACAGCAAGGCTTACATTATTGAAAAAGAAACAAGAGATACCTGTCCTACCCCTGCCCATTCTGGATTTCCTCTTTAGAGGAAATCATGTTTTAATCTGTTTCTTCTTGTGTATGTATATATTTCTAAGTAACAGGCTTGTGATATTCTTTCTTTTTTTTTTTTTAACTTCCGGTGTTTTCTATAGACTTCCTATTATGAAAGAAGAGTTTTTAACTGCCCGCCCCCATCTTCCTGATAGAAGTCAAATCAACATTTTTTGGCATTTTAGTATTCAACATTTAAACTATTTCTCCTATGATCACATTTCCTTTCTTACACAATTTGCTGTTTTCCCTGGGGTTAGTAATTTTCCTATTTTGGGGGAACAGAGTAGTTCTGCAATTACTACATTGATTTGACAGAACTACAAGTCTTCTTTCAATACGTAGACATATATCACGTAATTTATCAGTGTCTTTCCTCCCTTGGAGACATACCTCCGGGGACCCTTTATCCTCCAGTCTGTACTTAGTGGTCTTCAGACTTGCCTTCGCCTGCACTCTGGAAATTCCTTGCTTCTTTCTGTGGACTGCTGGATCAAAGGGTATGTGTGTTTTAAGGGTATGTGTGTTTTGTGTGTGTGTGGCCTCGCCTTGCGGCATGCGGGAGCTTAGTTCCCCGACAGGGATCGAACCCGTGCCCCCTGCAGTGGAAGCACGGAGTCCTAACCACTGGGCCACCAGGGAATTCCTCCTTGTTTCTTTCCATGGTTGTATTTCTTAATTTCTGGATCCCATATGCTGTTTTTTTGGATGGAGAATAGCCTCCAGTAGCTTCCTGAGAAACACTGGAAATAACCAATTGTTCTACGAGTAAGTAATTACTTAAAAGGATGGCTCATTTATATAGTGGAATCCTGAGCAGCAGTCTTGAAATGATGTCTGACACACCAAGGGATGTCCTAGTATAATAAGCACATATACTACCCCTCTCTTGTTTTAAGAATAAGTCTTTTAAGACTAGGATTGATATACATCAAAATGTGAACCTTTAAAATGTAGGTTAAAGGATTCTTTTTGAAAAATGTTGAAACTGGATAAAAGTTTCTTACATTAGGAGAAAGAAAAGCAAGGAAAACAGACCATCTTTTAAAAGGAACATCAAGGAAGGCTTCAAAAGGTCAGAAAACAGGTAACACCAAATACAGCAGTAAATAGAAATACTTTTAACCCCCTATAAATAACAGAGCCTAATATAATCATATGCCCCTTACAAGAGAGACATCTCAAAGTAGAAAAATAATAGCAGTGCAGTGATGGGCATTTCCTTGGCCAAATGGGTACAAAAAGAGAGCACCAATTAAAGTCATCTCAAGTCTAAAGTAGACGTCACAGCAGAAACAGGGACAAAGGGCATTATTTTATGCCAGGAAAAGGAATGTTTTATAATGAATTACAGTTGCCTTGAATCTATGTATTGAATCTTATAATGTGGGAATACAGACAGTGGGAGACAGTAACACTCCTTACCCTGAGAAGCTGTCAAATGTAGGAAAACCCTTCTAGTGATTGTGTTAGAGAACTGTTATCTCATTGAAGATACAGGAAAATAAATAAAGACAATATCATAGTAATAAGTGCTATGAAGAAAACTAAGAGGGTACAGGCATCAGAGTGAAAGGGTTAGTGAGGGGATGAAACAGTGATTTCACTGGGTGATAAGTTTAAAGATGTACTTATTCTTTAGCCAAAAATGTATATAGTAGCAGTGAACAAAAATAGGCAGAACTTGAATAAGAAATTGCAGAACTTTTTTAAAGTCTTAAATGTAGA